>NC_142877.1:3422500-3722500 GCF_051225735.1 Oryctolagus cuniculus
CCCTGGGAGGCAGCAGGCGAGGGCTCAGTTCCCTGAGTCCCTGCCACCTGCGTGGAAGACACGGCGGGGGAGGGGGGACTCCTGGCTTTGGCCTGGCCTAGCCCTGGCTGTTGCCATGGAGGTGCCCCCTCCCACGTCTCTCTGACTCCCCCAACCATAAAACTCATAAAGCAAAAACTGTCCTCAGGGAGGCCTGGCCCAGCGACTCCACGCAAGGTGGAATTCCTCCCAAACGCCTCCGGGTCCCCAATCCCCACCCCATCCCTGCTGTCTCAGAGACCTCGTCCCCTTCGTAATTCTTCTGATTGTCTGCTTGGTAAACATCTGTGTTCTCACTTGAACATGAACCGCGGGAGAGCGAAGTCCCACTGGCTGGCACTGATTCTAGACTGTATTTGTTGGATGAATGATGGTAAAAACCATCCAAAAAACATTGTACGAGAACACCATTGGCATCGGCAGGTATGCTGAGGCGGCCGTTTCTTTTGGTATAATTTTGCTTCGATTTAAATAAAAGTGGAGGTGGATTACAAATTCTGCTTGATTCTAGCCCCTGATACTGTGAGGGGCTGGGCCTGGTGATTTAAAATTATTATTATTTTTTAGTCCCAAGAAGGTCAATTTATGTCGTATTTGGCTTACATCTTTATAAAATGTGGCACAAATTGTACCTTTAGAAAAATGTGTTGTTTTGCATTTGAATAGACTTAAAATTCAGCTTAAAATTGTTTAAACAAGCGCTTTGTAATCAGAGATTTAGGTGAAACTCTTCATAATCCTTTTTGCTTTCTGAAGATCCTAGAATTTATTTTTTTAAGATTTATTTATTTATGTGAAAGGCAGAGTTACAGAGAAGGAGGGAGAGAGAGAGAGAGAGAGAGAGATCTTCCATCCGCTGGTTCACTCTCCAGATGGCTGCAATGGCCGGAGCTGTGCCAATCAGGAGCCAGGAGCCAGGAGCTTCTTCTGGGTCTCCCATGTGGGTGCAGGGGCCCAAGGACTTGGACCATCTTCTACTGCTTTCCCAGGCCACAGCAGAGAGCCAGATCGGAAGTGGAGCAGTCGGTCTTGAACCAGCACCCATAAGGGATGCCGGTGCTGCAGGTGGCGGCTTTACCCACCACGCCACAGCACCGCCCCCAGAAATTAAATTTTAAAATAGCACCATAAAAGTTACATTTCATACCAGGGTCCCAGGGAAAATGGAACAAAAATGTTAGAAAGAGAAGAGTCAATCTAAGGCTGCCCGCAGGTCTCAAACACTGCTGCAGGACCCAGGGCCTCTGAGGGGCACCGCCACACACGCTCCAAGGCGTGGACTCTCACAGAAACCCTGCAGCAGCTCCCCAAGGCCCCAGGCCGGGGGCTCCTGCCAACGGGAGCCGCAGAATGCCATGAGACCCCTCCTGCTTCCCCCCATGTCTTCCAGGATAACAGGGTCACACAGTGGTCCAGCAGTGGGCCTTGGCCATCTGAGTCTGCAGCCTGTCCCATGACTCACTGGCAGGATGGTGGTGACAGCTGAACCTCTCTCCCTGGACACATGGGTACCTGGTGAACTGTGACGTCAGCTGTCCTCCTAGAAAACCCCACAGAGATCGCTGTCAGTGAGGACCCACGAGGTGGGATTCTGGGGTGTGCTCTCCCTTGCATAACCGCTCCTCAGCCTGGGAATGTGGCTTCCACTTTTGATGGATATGTGGCCGGTGCTGTGCCAGCCTTTATAGATGATCTGGACGGGGGTCCAGGATTTCTGGGGGAGGGGCAGGCAAGTGGCCATCTGGGCAGAGGGCCGGGCACAGGGCTCAGTCTTGGTTTTCTGCTGGACACAGCATTGCTTGGAAGGGGATTTGCGTGGGGCACAGGGCTTCCAGGTACAGCTATCTGCTGCCTGGAGTGCAGCCTGGGCCTTGGAGGATCATGGGAACCACTGGGGGCTTCTGGCTGTATTTGCACAGTAAACCTCAACTCTTGCCTGGGTTGTGTCTATTTGGGGAGCCTTGGACGATTGTGGCTACAGCTCCTTAGCAAACCCTGATTTTTGCTTGGATTGTGTGTTTATTTGAGAGGACTTGAAGGATTATGGGAACTGGTAGGGGGCTTCTGGCAGTATTTGCATAGCAAACCTCAACTTTTCCTTGGACTGTGTCTATCTGGAGGGCCTTGGAGGATTATGGGCATTTGTGGGGAGTCTTCCGGCTATGGCTCTATAGCAAACCCTGATTTTTGCTTGTATTGTATTTACTTGGGGGGGCCTTGGAGGATTACGGGTATTTGTGGGGGGTCTCTGGCTACGGCTCTATAGCAAACCCTGATTTTTACTTAGACGGGGTTCATTTGGGGCATTTGAGGGCTGCCTCACACTTAAATCTGCACAGCCAACGGCTGCCACATGCAGTGTTTTACTGATGCCTTTGGAGAGTGTGCGGAGATGGGGGCACCCGCCCGCTCCGGTTGCCTGCTCACCTCCGGTGAGTTCTACGGGATGAGTGAATCGCTCTGTAAGTTGAATAAGAAGTGGATTTGGGACCTGGATTACAGAACGATCCCGATCGACCCCCTCTTGGCCACCTTCAGAGGCTGCAGGGCTGGACGCTGTGAGGGTGGGCAGTGCTGACCGCTTCCTCCCACCCTTCCAGGGAGCCAGCACAGGGGACCGGAGTGAGCAGGACACACTGGGGGTGAGCCCGTGTGGAGGTCAGGGCCGAGCCACACTCCCGCCGGGCTCTGTGGTGCTGGAGTGCGTCACCACCCCACCGCCATCTGCTCCTTCTCCAGTGTTGGCCCACATTTCCCACTGTTTACTCGTTATTCATCTTTTTATGAAGAGGGTTGTATGTTCTTGTCCTCTGCCCGATTTTCTGATGGCTTTGCTTATTGAATCCTTAAGAACTCTTTACTTACTGAGGAACCTGCCTTGTTACGGTGTCACCAATGCCCTCCCCCATCCCTTCCACCAGAGGTTGACTGTTGCGTAGGCGCTGCCCCCACCCCCGTTATGGCTTGGGGGTCTTGGTCAAGGTTAGAGATCTGCAAGTGAGGGCCTCAGTTGTGAAGCCACCTCTATGTTCTAAGTGTCCTTAGACAGTCACATTCCGTTGCCCCCAGTGTGCAGAATGAGGTAGGGATCCAGTGTTTCGGTTCCTTGAATCACCCGGTCTGTCCCACCACTGCCTTCCTAACCCCCACCCCAGTTTAGTCTGTATTTTCTCATAAAAACCTAACACTCGGGGTGGGGGAAGAAGTAAACGGACACACTGTGTGACTGCATCGCCACCTGGGTCGTAAGAGCATGTCAGACATGACACACCCTTGATGGGACTTTCTGTATCATCTACCATGTGTTTAAGAAACCCAAGATCAGGTCACCCCCCAAAGACACCCGGTGTCAAGGTTTTATACCCCTCTAACCAGCCTTCAGGCCCGGGCCTCAGCACGGACCTCCCAGGTTCTTGGTGCCAGGACCAAGGGGACCGTGGCGGAGGGGAACTGTCCCCTGGGAACCCCAGACAGCTCACAGGAGTCGCATCATCCTTTGCTCAATTTAATTTTTATTTTGATTTTTTAATGCTGCACGATACAATATTCATTTCATTTGCTTCATTTGCTTCATTTAATTCTTTATTTCTGCTGCTATTAATTTTTTTAATGAAAGAGAGGGAACTTTTGTGGCCTTTTTTTCTGCAGGCCGCCTTAAGCTTTCTAAATTTGGAATATCTGAGCAAGCGGAAGGGAAGGGGGTTTTCAGAATCACTCGGGGGAAAGGAAAGGCTGCGTTGTTAATCATGCCCTATGGTGGGTGATTAACTGCTGTACAACTACATTTAATTTTTAATAATTGTGCTTAAGGCTGTGTTAAATCTGGGGTTCCCTCTTAGAGCAGCTCGTACTGACGCAGGTGCATGCGCTGGATGATGTCACGGCAGTCGTTGAACACGCGGCGGATGTTCTCCGTGTCCACAGCGCAGGTGAAGTGAGGGTAGCAGTAGTGGCGCCCATCTCCACTAGCGGTGCTGATTCTCTGTGGGCGCAGACACGGGCTGTCAGCCGCACCTGCTCGGGAGCGCCCCCCACCCCCACCCCATCGGGCCCCCGGGGCCAAGCGCCAAGGCTGGGTGCTGGCCGGCTCCACCGCAAGGCCGGGGTGCGAGAGCCCCAGTGAGAGACAAAGTGGAGGCACTGGATGGTTTAATCCCCGCAGCCGGAAGTGCTCCGGACAGCTGCCACTCACCAGGAACTCGTCGCGGATGAAGTACTTGGCCCGGGTCACGCGTGGGTCCTCTCCGGGCTCGGGAGTAGCTGCAAAGACAGACAGACATTTTCTCACTTGAGGAGATGCGAGGGCAGAGCGGAGGGAGGCACAGACCTGCTCGGAGCTCAGTCCTCCCGCCCGGTCCCCTGGGCCCTCTGCGTCCGCCGGACCCGCACGCACCATCCTCAGGAGTAGTGTAGCGAGCGAATTCTGGAAAGTAGTCCTCAATCTTGGATTTCCCAGCCAGCACCTTCTCAGCCAGCAGGTCTTGCTTGTTGAGGAACAGAATCACGGAGATGGTGCGCAGCCATCTGGGGAGGGGACGCAGGTGTGAGGCCGGCGAGAACGCGCGCTGCCCGCGGGGGCGCCGGCCCGGAGCCCCCCAGAGCAGCGGCCGCACACCCACCTGTTGTTCCAGATGCTCTTGAAGAGGTTCAGCGCCTCCTGCAGACGGTTGGTCTGGTTGTCCTCGCGGATGACCATGTTGTAGCTGCTGCTGGCCACCACGAAGATGATGGCAGTCACGTCTTCCCCGCGAGAAGGCAAAGGCAGGAGTCAGACACGGGAAGGGGCCCGGGCGTGAGCAAAGCCGGCGCCCCCACCCAGGCCGCACAGCCCCCCCGCCTACCGTTGAAGCACTGGATCCACTTGCGGCGCTCGTCGCGCTGGCCGCCCACATCGAACATGCTGCAGGGGCGGGGACAGAGGGCCACCCGGTCACGCCACAGCCCCCCGCGGCCTCGGGCTGCCCTCCCCAGGGCGGACCGCTCACTTACTGGAAGTTGACTTTGTCCACCTGGAACTTGGTCTCAAAGATTCCAGAGGTCAGGACACGGCAGCGCAGCAGGTCCTGAAACAAAACGCGGGTCAGGGGGTGGCCCAGCATGGCCCCCCACCACGGGGACAGCCCGCCCGAGGCCGGCTCTCAGGCCCGGGGCCTCTGCGCCTACCTGGTCGCTGGGCACGTAGTCGGCCTGCTTGATGACATCAATCTTGTCCAGGAAGCTGGGAGAGGAGAGACACAGGGCAGTGTTCACGGGCTCCCAGCCGGGTCTGTCTCCCTTACATCGACTCAAGGGCGCTGGGGCCCGGGTCGCTACGGCAAAGCTTAGGCCTTACAGAGGCTGGCGCGCGCACAGTGTAAGACCAGTGCCTTCCAGGGGCCAGGGGGCTAGAAATGTGTCTAGTGGCACCACGGGCGCTACGACGCAGCACAGGACAGTGGTGGGCCTCGGCTCTTGTGACGTGTGCAAGCCGCAGAGCCACAGACCCCCCCCCCCCCACCAGGCCCGCCGCAGGCTTTGCCATGTGAGCACGGCTGACCCAAAGCTTACACCAGACTACAACACGGCAGAGGTCTGCAACGCGAGGCTGCGGCTCTCCGTCCAGGCGCCTGAACTCACAACCTGCCTCGCTTCCTTTCCACTTTTTAAGAATCCCATTGATCACAAAGAACAAAGGCGGCTGGCACAGAGGAGGCCCCTTCTGCCCGGGCTGCGCAGCACAGGAAACACACGCAAACTTCCCTTCCGTTCTGCTTGCTCCCGAGACAGAGCGCCGGCCGCGCACTCCGCTTCTCGGTTTAAAGGGCGGCTTGCTTGAGCTACTTGACCAGACTGAACTTGCGAGAAAATGGGGGGGGGGGGCTGTCGTTAATATGCAAAAAAAATAATGTGCAGATCGGGTTTTGTTTGTTGTTTGTTTATTTCCTTTTGGGGAGGGGCTGGGGACGGTTTTAAGGTGGGCTAATCCCAAAGATCACACGGGGAGAGAAGCCTGTGTCAAGCAGCCCGGTAAGACGGCCCCTTCCCTGCCTACCAGGTAGGAGTGCGTCTGGACTGGAGGAGGCACTGCCTTGCCCAATCAATCTTACATCACAGCGCGAGGCCAGGAATAGCTCCCCAGCCACCCTGGCCGCCAGCACGTTGCCATGGCAACAGAACCACAGTTCTATAAATAGATCCTCAGCACCAAATCTTGTGAGAGAGACCTGGGGGGGGGGGGAGGCCACTCCAGCTCAACAAATAAAAATAGGCAGCTTAAGAAACAGGCACGGCACCAGTGTCTCCCCTGGAACCAAACGGCGGTGCAGCCAGAGCCGCGCTGGCCGCCACAAACTCGGGGCTGTGTAACCCATCCGGGGAGGAAGACGCCGAGAGTTCTGAGCTGCTTGCTTCTCTTTTTTTTTTTTTTTTTTTTCTGAGTTTCCTTAAAACTTTTCACCATCTGTGTCAGTGGCGCTGTTTGCAGATAAGTTTCAAGCGCCGTGGCAATCTGGCTTAAGAAAAAAAAAACTACCACACTTTTTAAAGCAGTATGACAACGCCAAGGGCACCTGGAGAAACTTTGTTAATTACGAAATGGCCGCGGCGCCCCGCCCAGCGCTCACAACCACGAAGGCTAAGCCCTCCTCATCTGGTACCTGTACTTGACTTCTGACTTGGTTCCAAAACACAAATTGCAAACAATTCCAGGATTTCCATTTGTTTTGCGTTACTATAATTAGCGCTTCCAGCTTTCAGTTCAAACTTTTGAGAAAAATCAGGGACTTTGCTGGAGCTGGGGTGGGGGTGGGGGTCACAGGCGCTGGAGGAGATGGACTTGAGAAACAGACACATTTGCTTGTGTGTTCAGATACGTGGGGGAGAGCTTGCGACGGGACAGAGGGAACAGCTCCTGGAGACCCTGACGTGAGCGCATGTGTGATCTGCAGGTGGGAGCCCCACAGTGCATCCCTCCTTGGCCAAGGCAGTCGCCAGGGCTTCCTAGGACCTGCACGGCGACTGCTTTGTGCAGCATCAGCAAGTGAAACCTCTCTCGCTTCTTGTAGGACCCGGACGACCATATGCTTGCCACACTGTGTGTATGGGACGCGGGAAGCCATAAGCTATTTAAAAGGCAACCTCTCAGACGTGCAGGCAAGGTGACAGGGACAGAGCGCAGCTCCTGGAGGGGAAGGTGGGTTGGGTCTATGGCCGCAGGTCAAGGCCGTGTCACTGTCACTGTCACCGCTGGGTTGCATACTGGTGTGCATGGTGACTTTGCAGGACGCCTGTTGCTACCCTCCCTTCACCTGTCACCCTCCCCGGTCATTCCCACCACTGTGCTGTGCTGCGGAGGTGCACGGCTTGGGGTTGGAAACCCACGACCACTACGACCACTTACCATCCTCGAACCAAGACCCGACGGGAAGGGATAGAGAACAACATGAAACAGAGCTCAGAAGTCAAGGTTAACACAACACTCGGCTCTACCTAGGTGAAGGGGACGTAACACGAGGGCCACGGCCACTGCTGCTGGCACTCACCTGGCGGTAGGTGCAGCCACGCAATTAAGGACCAACAAGGAACAGGGGAAGCGCGCCGGCCCCCACCGTTCCCGTTAGGGCTTTGAATCGCAGCCATAAAACAGCGTCTTTCCTTTCTCCAAAGTGCGAGAGCTGCCCCCCTTCCCTAACGCTTGGAAGTGCTTTCCATTAATTACCTCGAGCTAATTAACTGCAAACATCCCGTTACTGCAAGCAGTAATCACTGTGTGTATGCAAAATAATGTCACTGCGCTAAAAAGTACAATGGAGGGCATTGTAAAACCAGCGAATGGGACTAGAACTTTCCACCTGCCGGTGGCACACGGGTGGGCTTCTGGGATGAGAACCCCCCCGGTCGATGACTCTAAAGGCAGGCGCGCGGGTTGTGTGTGTGGACTGGTGGGTGGGACTTACTACTGGGCGCAGTCAATCAGCTGGTACTCGTTGGAGCGCTCGTAGCAGGCCCGCACTCCTTCGTCCTCCCACAGAGCCTTGGCGTGCTCGTAGAACTCCTGCAAGCAAACACAGGGGCTTAGAGACGAAGGGCGAGGCCGGGCCGGGGCTGGGGCTGCTGCTCGGACCATGGGCCCACCGCCCACCGGGACCCAGGCTCGGGAGGAGCGGCCCGTTCCTCGAACGGCCGAGTTTAATTCCAAGTGTTAAACACCTCTGGAGCTGCCCGATGACCTCCCGCGCGTCTCCTGACGGTGGAATACTGGTTGTGGGCCATGTCCCCCATGGGGAGGGGCAGAATCAGCCACTGAATAATTTTTTCTTGACAAAAACTTCATTTGTAAGATGTGCTGGGGCTTAAGTGTCCTTCCAGGATGATGTGAATTTGATAAAAAATAAATAAGTAAAACAGCTTCAGATGGGGGACGGTTAGCAGGAACAGGAAGGTCCGGTATCAGCGGGAGGACAGAAGGTTACTGTTGCGATGCATGTGTAACCGGCTGAGGTTGTAAAATTAGAATCTGGAGAAAGCCAGCGGTGTGTATGGTACACGCTGCAGTTACTGCCTGGATTGTTTGTTCAAGTGAATGTTATTTTCAAAACTTTACCCACCCATCCTAATTCATACGACTTCCCTGGTAGTGGAAGTCTGCGGTGAAACCCATCGAAAACACGCAGATTCCCACGAAGGCTCAACAAAAGCCAACAATAACTCATTGTCCTCAGGGCAGACAAGTGTCTTCCTTCTGGGCCCCATAAACTTGTCCATCTTTCCATCTGGTTTCCGTCCCCCTCACAGCGTCCTGAGCTGTCACGGACCCCTCGAAATAGACCTCTGCCAACGGCGCCGAGCGCCAAGGCCCGCGGGAAGGCGGCAGAGGATCTTTTTTCTCTGTTACGGTTTTGCTCTGATAACGTGGGAGGGTTTTGTTACTTGCCACGTGGCAAGGACAGATTTTTTTTTTTTAATAAAAACCTTACTAAATGCTAAAAGGCAATCTGCTTACAACGAGAGCATCTCGCACCTGGCACTTCGCTTCTACACCGCGCAGCGCCCGGAGGCGCTAACCGGCCAGTGGCGTTGGTGTGCCATATTGAGTGTCCACTTCTGTTTGTGCCGAGACGCAGACAAGGGAATAACTAAGGCTGCCTTGACCCAGGGTTCTTTCCCCCATAAAAATGTGCAGTCTACTAAAATGAGGATTGTAGGACTCAAGGCTGCGGTTTGTCCGCGGGGCCCCAAGACCCGGGGTCTCTAGGGGCAGATCCTGCCCATGGATCACGGCCCCAACGACGCCCAGTGTTCTCAGAGTGAGGGGCTGCGAGGCAGGAGCCCTGTGCTAAGTCCCGAGGGGTGGCGGGACGCGGCTTACGGGAGGGAAATCAAAGTCGGGCACGTTCATCACGCTCAGAATGTAGTCCACTCTGAACTGGTTCTCAGGGTTGGCCAGCTCCACCGGAGGCACCAGGTTGCTCATGGCGGCCACGATGGTCTGCAAAGGATTTAGCAAAGTGGTCAGGGGCACGGCCTGCCTGAGGGCGGGGCCAGAGGACAAAGGGCAACGGGAGTGGGCACGTACTTCGATGGCCTCCTTCAGGTTGTTTTTGATGTCCTGCACCTTCGTTGCCTTCTCACTACAGTGGGATTGAAAGAGAGAGACAATCATATTGCGCAATGTCGACGAAGCGCGCTGCTTCGAGTCTAAAAAGCATAGTATTCTGTTCTTCAAGGAGGTGTGGGTTCAGATCCGAGCAAAGATCGGGGGAGCCTGAGTAGAAGTGCTTTGAAGTTATGAGCTCCTGACCGTGTGCTCAGGACACGCCCAGAGGGAGCAGATTAGCAAAGTGGCATCGAGGTCACGAGAGGCTACTGTACCAGAAGTCGCACTTGCTCTCTTACTAGGCCCATGCGTTCCGCAGGCCGGGACACCCTCCCCCCACAGCATGCACGGGGGGTGGGGAGCGACAGACATGACGGGGACAGGATTTGGGGTTCACCAGCTGCCAGATTCACACACCCAGAAGCCAGGGTGCGTGTGGTGACGATGCTGGTTAATTACAGACCCCAGGGCATTGTGGGCCATCATTCACTGAGTGGCCCCTGTGAGTTCTGGGCACTGCAGCTAGTGGGGATCACCCGTCGTGCCCACTACGATGCTTCACACCTGGGCCCTCAATGCGAGCAGAAGGAAGGGGGTGAAGACGGTGCATGCCGGGGTGGGGCGGGCAGGGGGCAGGGGGCAGGACCCTCTGTTACGAGGGTTTGGTTGCTTTTCATTTTAATGTGTGGGATGGCCCGGGTGGTCTCTGTGGAACAATCTATACCAGTCCTCAGGCCCACAGGTAAAGGTCACCCCCTTTGGCCTATGGGGTCCTGACAAGTGTGGAGCTTCATACGAGGCCGTGCCCACCCTGGTGCTATGCATCCTTGGAGAGTGGCTTCCAGCAGAGGCTTAGCCACGCAGCTCCTGGGTTGCTTTTTTTTGGGGGGGGAGGGAGGACAGGGACAGACATCTCACTGGGGGTCTCTCTCGCCATGTCGTGGCCCAAATCTTGCCTTCTCCATTTCAGTGGGGGGTTTACAGGTGCAGCACCTTTCTAAGGCCTCAGACAGGACAGCGCTCTCACCCCACCCCCACCAGTGGGGAAACTGAGGGAAAGGCCCAGCCATGGAGGCAGGTCGGGAGGGGCAATTTCTCTGGCTCTCGAGGTAAAAACCTCTTTCCAGAGATTCCCATTTGTTGAAGCTCTGACTTGCTGATTGGCAGCAGTCACAGAAGGGAGACAGGAATTAAACAAATCCCGCCCCCCACCCCCCACCAGGACAGAACTCAGGAGGGGCACATGCCGGGGGCTCAGAGTTGCTGCAGGGAGTGCGGGAGGGGCGAGGCAGGGGGGGTCTCAGGGTGCAGGCAGGGGGAGGGGCGTCATGGGCTTGGCTGCCACCAGGGCCCCTGGCCGTGAACCCAGCCTCCCCCTCTTCACAGAATTCTAACAGCTAATATTTCATGCTTCGGAATGCGTATGTGACTCTGCTATTTATCTGAGGAGTGGGTCTCATTTTCCACTGCACCCTTTCCTACCATCGAGCCTCCTCAGGCAGGTCTTCGAGACACTGCTCCCTACGTCAGGGCCAGAGTCCTCGGCAGTGGGGATGTGTGTGCTGGGGGTGGGGGTGGAGTACCAGCAGCCCCTGGGACCATTCAGGTGCCCCCCAGAGAGAAGTAGGACCTGAGGAGCCGCAGGCCCAGCATGGAACTGGTGCCCAAACCCAAGCCTCACTCTGGCCCCTGGAGCCTTCTGGAAGGAGCTGGAGCCCTGCGGGCCTGCAGGACCACCCTCCGCTCTGTACCTGCCGGATCGAGGTGGATTTCTGAACGATGCGCCGCCAGGCCTGGGGTCGGTGTCCAGTCGGCTACTTTCAAGTTGGAGATGGAAAGGGAGTGTGTTGGATGGGCCCTGACACTAGCCACTCCCTAGCCCAGGTCCAATCCAACCCCGTTCATCAGAAACTGGCTCCACTTCACGGGCAAGGAAAGCCATTAGCCTCTGGTTCCGCGGCACCACGGCAGTCAAGGCAGACCCGTGAGGGCACTGAACACCCAAGTCTGCACAGAGCCAGAGCAGAGTATTTCTAGAAACGAGATTCCTTCATTCAGTTTGATATTTTGGTCTAAGTTGTAGTATGATAATTGGAAAACTTCCAGTCTTAAAATACGGATATTTTGAGAACGTGTTCAGCAGTCATCTACGTATGTGAATAGGTGTGGGAGTATATCAAGTATAAAACAGCTAAAATAGAAATCTAAAATCTAATTCGGGTGTGTAATACTCAAACATAAAATTCTTCCATTGAAGCAATTACTATGTAGATGGAGATATTACACTGGAGGTTGGCAGGTGTATCATCATTTTTACTGTCGCTTAATGAATTTAACGTTCTGAAATTCTGAAAAAATCCCTCGGATGTCACTGAACTACTTAACAAAGGCAAACGTATGCCAGTTGCTAGAATTCTGATTGACGGGAAAATGGGGGCTGGAAGATTCACCTTAGGGCTGCCCCTCCCCACCCCCGCACAGGGTGGCCTGGCGGGGAAGGTCAGCTTTTCAGGGCTCCTCGCCCACCCCCTCCACCTAAGCTGAGCAGCGGGGAAGGGGCCAAGGTGTCCCACACCTCTTGTAGGAAAGACAGGCAAAAGAAGACAGACAGCAGACAGACGCAAGATACAGGGATTGCTGAGACATGCAGAGAGTTTTATTTATCACGAATGTTAATACTGGTGTTCGCTTGAGAAGAGTCGCAGAGGGGCGTGCAGGCAGGCTATTAGTAGGCTCGGGGGTTAGCGGGTCTAGAACACAGGAGTTGCTCAAGAAGGACTTATCACGCTTCTCAAATGCCAACTTTTGGTACAGCAGATTGTCAGTCACTGAGAGATGCCAGTCTGGGCTGTCGCACACTACACTTTGGCCAATCAGGAATTGCACTCCACTTTTTGGTGGTGGTGGTGGTTTCAGGAATCTTGAAAGGACAGGTGGTGGGGCCCCCTCCCTTCCCCCCTCCCCCTCCCCCTCCCTGCAGGCAACAGAATAGTATTCTTATTAGAAGTTCCTAAGGACGAGCAATTGCAGCATGCAAATGTGATAGGACATGGCCGGGAGGATGAGAGACTGTAGCCACCATCTAGGGATAATACATTCTAAAAGAAACAGATGAACAAACATGTGTCAGTTACTTTGTCCCCAACCCCGGATCCTTTGCCCCGCCCCTCCATCACAGAAGCCAGCTCGTTGAAGCACCCTAGGCTAAGTCGATCGGCTCTGTGTGTCGTCCTAAGACTCGGCTGCTCCCCCACTGCATGGCCAGCACGCAGAGCTGGAGCCGGGTGCCTGGCACGCGTGTGTGTGCGCGTGTCTGTGCGTGTGATGGGTGTGCGGATGTAGGAAGCAAAAGAAAACCATTTGCAGTGATGGATGGAAAAAAACTGGAAGCCATCATGGACTTCCTGATCCGCTAGCTCACGTGAAGCACCTTGGATAAAAATAAATTTGATCATTTTCTAACAGGCCAGAGGCTTCCCGAGGCGACTATGACCAAGGCAGGCCGCAAGTGGCCAAGGCGCTTTTCAAAATTACGGCCGGTCCGGCACTGGGGATTTCAGGAAGACAGCCAGCTTCCCCCCACTACCCTGCCCTGCTTTTTTTGAAATGTAAAAAAATCAGACAAAATTCAGACCAACCACTGGGTGGATGGAATTTAGTAGATACTTCTAAAAACAAGTAGCCGATTCAAATGGAGAACTGGGGGAAAGATAGAAACCATATGGAAAAACATCATTCCCCAAATCCTAACCTGATTGTTTAAAAGCTGAAATCTATAACTTTCCCCCAGCTGGCTCTAATTATACTTTAGGCACGGCCAAAAAAATGATGTTTTGCGCTTCAATTGCTCGAAGACATTGAATTGTTTGTGTGTCATCTGCAACTGTCCACCAAGATGGCTGATGGCCCACGGATGGTTTGTAGCTCCTTCCCGGTGTGTGTGTCCTGGGTTCCCCGTATGTTCTCCGTGTCTGGCGTGTGCGTGTGTGTGCGCTTGTGTGTGTGTGTGTGTGGTGTGTGTGTGAGTGACAACATTTTCTGGTTTTGCATGTGCCTACCCATCGCTGTTGCTCCTGGCAGCCTGCGCGTCCTCTTCGCCGCCCCTTTTAAAGAGAGATTGAGAGCTCACCTAATCTGCAAGGCACGGCAATTTCACACAAACCCCACACAGCCTCTGCACATTCCAACACAACCGGCCAAGAGCAAATGCAACACTCGGCGCCATCCTCCCCCTCGTGCCCCGGTGCCTCCGGCTGCGCCGCCGGCAGTCTGCTGAGACGCCGGCCGTCGGGGAGCGCCCGGCCTCGGTGCGAACGCGGCTCTCTGGAGGCTGCGGTCGGGCACAGGAGGGCCGGATAATTATTTTCTTGTGCTCTCACTAAATGCACATGCACTAGGGAGCTAAAGCAGCGAATTCTTTGGAGACTAGGGCAGCGCGTACGCCTTCCTGGGTCCGAATCTTCACGGCCTGGACACACACAAAGGCGTCACATGGGCCAAGAGTTCCTGGTGCAAAATTAACGGGCTGCTTCTTGCACCGGGGAAAAGTGACTGGAAGATGCTTTAATATACGGGCACTCATTTCCCCTAACTCCTCATCAGCTGCAACCGTGTCTGGACCGTGAGGCAGCAAAAGAAAACATTTAAAAGACCAAAACCCCACTAACGCTCACCCCACCCCCACTCCACCCCCAAAACACCACAAAACCTTGAAACCCAATCTTCATAAACAGAAATTGCTCCTTGTAGGTGGCAGGGCAGGGTGGCTGAGCCTGGGTGGTGGTGGTGGGGGTGTTTGTGATTGATTAGCTTAGCCAATGTTAATGGTGCTTTTTTTTCCCCCTGGCACTAAATATAAGGAAGAAAGTTAGCCTGGAGTTAGGAAAACGGACGTTCGACCTCTGTATCTATGAAGGTCAAATTTTATGTTACTGTTAAAAATGTAATCACAAGGCAGCCTGCGGACAGCTGCGGGAGATTTTCACAGTTGAGCCAGGCCCCAAGGAAGAGCGGCGGCCGGGGGGAGGGCCGGCCCCACATCCTGCCCGCAGCCCACTCCGGGCCTGGATGTCACGGTCACAGAAGAGAATTCCCAGCGCCGGGAGCCAGGCGGCTTTCTCTGCAACACTGCAGTGAGGGAAAGGAGAGCGAGGAGGCGCAGCAGACCCCCAGGAAGGAGACCCCCGTGTCCTGTCACGGGCTAAATTTAACTCACAGGAGACACTACCTAGGGCCGCGGCTGCCCAGGCGGCCAACTGGGCAAAGAGAAAATAGGAAAGAGGAGCTCCAACTTGAATAAAAGGAAGGAAAATCCTCTTGGTAACAATTTCAGAACCTGATGGCGGTCGGCGGAGTAATAATTTTTTCCGAGGGTGACTTATCTTCCATCCGACTCGGGCTAACGTAAACAGTGGCTGCTACATCTTTTTAAAAACGCTAGCCATGTCCAGTTTTAATCAAAAATATTTATCCAGAGGGTGCACGGTCAAATTTTTATTTCTGCTTAACCAGCTTCATAAAGAAGCCCACCCTGGGAGGTGGGGGGGGGGGCTTTTATTCGAGATTTTCCTTTAAATGACAAGTTCAGGGCCCTAGCCCGTTTCCTGCCAGGGTGGCCACCTCTGTTGGCTGGGCGTCCCTTGAGCAGGAGTTCAGGATTTCAGAATTTTTCAATCTGTGGCAATTCAAAGTGCCTCAGTAGCACCTACGTGCACACCGATGACTCACAGGGTCACCTAAATAGGGTTAAATCAGCCGGTCCTTCGAAACTCAAGATTAAAACATAAACCTGAAACGGCCACTTGTATGGGTGATGTCATCCTTTTCTATTTGATTATTTATTTGATCTAACCAATTCTAGAATTTTCCAGAGCTGCCCTGGGTGCTCTGAAAGGCAATAAAATGCACTTTGTCTCCCCGGTGCTTAGTAGGGCGACAATGGAGCCATCTGTGCAGTTCAGAGTTGGAGCGAGCCATCCTGATTTAATCTCCTTTTCTGGAATGGAGGTAACTGCAACTTAGGGGCCGAGTTTTCCACTGAACTCGGGTTTAGGCGCAGGCGGGGGCTGCTAAGCAGCTGGCGAACACAGACCCGGGCCTTCAGCTGCCCGTGTCCAGCAAGGCTGACCCTCGCGAAGACGTGGACTTCTGCAGGGAGGAAAAGCGAATTTCCTGACCGACTGCCCCTCCCCATTGTCCGCATTCTTTATGACAAGCGGGGGCCCTGACATATGTGCGCTCCCTCGAAAACCTTTCTTCTCACTGCAGCATTGTGCTATCCCGCTGGAGGCCTGCGATTTTCAAAGGCAAAAATGCCCCTTGACCCCCAGGCTTTCCATCATTTAAAAGCTTCATTTTTTCAGGTACAAGTATTGATTTTTAACAAAGGCAAACAACGATTTGCCCTTAATGTTCAAAAGTAGGCAAAAAAAAAAAAAAAAAAAATGAGGACCTGTTAACAAGGCTGCCACTTCCAAGTTGAGGTGCACACATTCCTGCAACCATGTTCCCAATATCCTGGTGCACCATGCTGCAATCCGCTGGGGGGGGGGGGCACTGCAGTGGTCAGCAGGGTGGGAAAGGGGGCGGCCAAGGCGGGTGCCAGCCACCCTGGGGACCGCGCAGAAGACCTGGCCTCTGCGGCGCTGTCTCGGGGCCAAGTGCTGTTAGCAGCCCTCTGCGACCAGGCATTATTTTCCTGGGGCGGGGAGAGGTTTTCAGTGGAAAGGGGCACCTTACTATTATTTTTATTTGTCGCACCAATGATTCAAGGTGAGGGTGGTGGTGGGGAGATGCCCTAAGGAGCTCCCCCAGGATCTTCTAACATGTACAGGCTAAGGTTAAGTGCAAACTGGCTGCCTAGCACCTCACGCCCACCTATACTTCCTCAAGGTCAGTAACAAACGTGTTTAACTCTTAGAGCCCTGGCACAGATTCGACACTTACTCTCCATTAAACCCATTAACATGCAGGATCCTCATCTGCTTCACGATGGTGCTTTTACCAGACTCTCCAGCACCTGGAAAATCAAAGTAAGCCTCAGGTTACGGGGGAGGCCAGCAGCGCTCTGGCCGGGACAGGCCGCCGCCGCTGCCGCCGCCGCCGCTTGTTTTCTCCATAGAAGCAACACGCACAAAAAAATACATAAATTACAGAACAACAGACTTGCCATTTTCCTTGACATTTCGACGCAGAGAAAGTGATTTAATGTCCACCTGCAGTATTTCACCATCAGAGTAACAAACAAGAATTAAAGCTGCTGCTGCTTTCGCGTGATTGTGGCTGTTTTTTCTTTTTCTTTTGGTTGTTTTAAAAATTGTGGGGTGGCAGAGAGAAGGAATGACGCAATTCTGTCATGGGGGGGGGACTGAAGACTGAAGCAGATTCCTTGAAATATAAGTATTTACCGGCAAAATGTGTACATGGGTGTAGACAGCCACCTAATTCATTGTTTGTCAGATGTTTCATGGTCAAAATACCCAGGATTTACAAACAATGCCCCACACCGCAGGCTCCCGCACACACGCAGCTGGGCAGGTTTCCCACCCCTTGGGCCACTGGAAAACCCACCCCTAAAGCCACAGTAATGCATTTTTATTCACTTATCACCCCCCTCCCTGCTCCCCCCACCCCCCACCATCTCTCTAAAGTCAAGTTCTCTCTGGATACAACCATGTTGCAGAGAAAAATGGAAGACCATCAATTATCTGTCATTTTCTCCACAAAGCCCCAAACGCATTAGCGTGAAACCCGGGGCTGGAGACCGCATCAGCACAGGCAAGCTGCCGCAGCGCCACTCAGCTGGGTGGACGAGGCGCCCCTCGCAAGGAAGAACATTCCTGAAGCTCTCCGCACCTCAGCATCCCAGCCCTGCCCCCCGGAGCAGGGCACACGCTCCCATCTCAAACCACCTTTAGCTTGTTGAGAAAATACCACGTTTGAAGGAAAAACACACATTTCCATGAAGCTAGACGGAGGGCTGCTGCTATCCTGCATTTTGATTTTTGCAAATGTACACAAATAATCCTCCTGGAGATCTTGCGTGTGTGTGCGCGCGCGCGCCCGTCCCCTTGGCTCCTCCCATTCCATTTTCTTACTTTTTACTTCTAATTGTTTTAATTGTTTTGTTTCATGCCCACATAGCAAGGCATTCCTCCTCTCTTGCATTTCCATAGCTCTATGACCAGGTTTGTAAAAGTTAAAAATTAGTTCCTTCAGAAATACTGACTTCAAAGCACACTCTTAATGAGCCTAAGTCACAAATCAAAATATAAGAAGCACCGTTAGGAGATTCTACAGAGAACACATATCGATCAGGATCTCCCACTTTTTAATTTCAGAAGAGCTCAAACCTGCGACCCCGATCATGTGCGGGCACGAGCACCCGTGCCTCAGTTTCCACACTGATGACGCTAAGAGGCGAAGTGTTGACTGGGAGAGCTCTTGTGGTTCTGTAATTCATTTAATTTTTACATCATTAAATTAACATGGGCCAAAAAGAGGATCTGGGGCATCACCACGTTTTCTCTTTTTTTTTTTTTTTTTTGGGGGGGGGGAGGCATTATTTGGGCAACATTGGCCACTTAAAAATGCAAAGTGGTGTGTCACTGGCCTGGGCTGCAGATTCCTGTGCCAGAGGCTATCAATAAATGGTGATACAATGCAGCCATGGAGGCCGGGCACTTCAGGAAGGTGAGTCCATCAGCCCGCAGTGATGCGACTGTGTCTGAGACACACAGAAGGGCTGGCACCCTTAGGCATCACCAGCGTCTCACCTCAATTAGTATGCAGATAACGTGCAGAGTCTAGACTTTTCCACGTTAATACTTTGAAGTCAAATCATACGCACATTAATATTCACATAGCACAATCCCACCTTCAGAAATCTGACCTCAACATATGCACCATTTAGTGGCCGAAATTGCAAATGCACACACGCTGCAGAGACTGCTTTGCACTTAATGAATAATTTCCTGCTTCCATCAACCTGGACCCAGGAGAACAAAGACGTGACCCATCCGAAAAGAACGGAGCTCAGGGAGAGAGCAGCTTTGCACGCTTCCTCTTTCTAATCAAGCTGCCCTGTGGAAAAGGGACCATGAACTAGGTGTTCTGGCAAATTCACGAATTCATCCAGACAGCTAAATCACCTAGGAAGTGGAAAACTTCCATGTTAATGAAGGTCGTGTGATTTTTCTGGTCATTTCAACCTTTTTTTTTTATACTTCTTTTGCACCCCTCCCACCTCCCTGCAAAGCAGCGTTATAGGAGGAAAAGCCGTCTCCTTAGCTAAGCACCTTTCTTTTTCATTTTTTTTTTAAATTTTGCCAAAGAGGAAAACCCGCAATCAGAAGAAAAGCCCAAAACCAACCAGCCAAATGTCACTTGACAAACAACCAATTAACGTCTCTCCTCTCCTCCCACCTGAGGAGAGTGGGCTCCTGAGCGCTCGGCCCCCTCCCCTTGAAAAGGACAATTTACAAAAACAACAACAGAAAAACCACGCCATTTCCAGACCCAGAAGCCATTTACAGACAAATGTCATTTTCCAGCGTTATCTGATTTGTGAACGTCTTTTTTTTTTTTTTTCTTCCTTTTTCACAAAGCACTCCCAAGGTGCTCCACTAACAGGGAAATGAGTGCGTTTTTAATGGTTTATGGCGGGGGGGGGGGGAGCAGCTGCTACAATTAATTCTCTTCTTTGCTTTTTCAAAAAGCCTGCAAGTCTGGAAGGGGAAAAAAAGGTCATACTGTAAAATGACGTGTCATCTGGCTTCAGTGGGCACTGCGCGCACTGCCGCGATGGGGGGGGGGGTCTCGCGCCCGGCCCCGCGCGCCCCGCACGGCGGCGCGCCCTCCTCTCCCACGGCGCCGCGGCACCCCCCCCGCCCCGCCGCGCCGCGCCGCGCCCCACACCACCTTCGCGTTCCACGCCACGGCGAAGAGCTGATGTCACCGCCCCCCGCCCCGCGGCCCCTTCGCCCGGCAAAAGACACCCCCGGCGGAGGCGGGTCCCCCCCCCCGCGCCGCCCGCCACCCCATTTCCTGTCCCCGAAACCCTCTTTCTGCCGCAGTCCCGGGAGCCCCGCGGGCCTCCCCCTCCCCCTCCGCAGCACGCACCCAAGCCCCTGGCGTCGTGTAGGCCGCGCGGACAGGGAGAGCGAGCGGGCGAGCGCGCGCGAGCCGGACAGACGGACTTCGGGGCGGGCGCGCCGGCCGGGGAGGGCCCCCGCGCGCTCGCGGCCGCGCCCGGGGGGTCCCCGCGCCGGCCTCGGCCCGCGAGGGTCCGCGCGCCCGGGGCGGGGGGCGGGCTCGGCGCGCGCGGCCTGCGGGGCGCCCCTGGGCCCCGGGCCCGGCCGGCGCCCCCGCCCCGCCCTTACCCAGCAGCAGCAGGCGGTGCGTGGCCCGGTAGACCTGCTTGTCCTTCTGCAGCTGCTTCTCGATCTTCTTGTTGGCCTCGCGCTGCGCCTTCTCCTCGTTGCGCTGGTCCTCGGTCTTACTGTTCCCGAGACAGCCCATGGCGGCGGCGGGGCGCGGCCGGGCTGCGGCGGCGGCGGCGGCGGCGGCGGCGGGGCAGCGCCGGGCGGGCGGGCCGGGCGCGGACTCGGCTCCGTGCAGGAGCGCGCGGGGCGGACTGCGGGGCGCGGGCCGCGGGGCGCGCGGAGGGAAGGGCAGCGAGACGTCGGCCGGACCGAGGGGCGCGCGCTGCTCCCCGCCCCTCTAGCCGGAGCTGAGGGGTGATGGCCGCCGCCGAGGCGAGGCGGAGCAGAGCAGGAGCTGCGGGAGCTGCTGCCGCCGCTGCCGCCGCCGCCGTTCTTATTGCCTCGGCCGGGGCCCCGCGCCGCCCCGACCCAAAAGCGCCGCGGCGGGCGGGGGGAGGCGGGGGGAGGAGGAGGAGGCGGCGGCGGCGGCGAGGGGGGTGGAAGGAGGAGGAGGAGGAGGAGGAGGAGGAGGAGGGGGGATGAGGAGCGGCGGCGGGGAGGGCGGGCGCCGGCGGAGGGAGGTGGCCCCGGGAATCCGGGCAGGGGGGTCCCTCCGCCCGCGTCCGGCCGGGCCTCTGCGGGCCGGGGAGCCGCCCCCCACCCCCGGGCCGGGGCCCCATGCGGGCCGGGCCGAGGCGGGGAGAGGGGGCGTCTCCGCGCCAGGGACGACCCCTCGCACGACGCCAGCGCTCCACCCCCCGGGCCGCCGCTCCCCCCCGCTCCCGCGGGCGCCGCCGAGGGGCCGGGGTGGGCGGAAGGGGAGGGAGCGAGAGCCCGAGCCCGGACTTAGGAAAATTTTCGAAAAGAGAGAGAGCGAGCGAGCGAGAGAGCCCGAGAGCAGGGAGTGTGGAAAAAAAGCGAGGCGGGCACGAAGCGAAGGACAGGGCAACCGAAAAGGAAAATGTGTCCACACACACACACGACATACAGCGGTGATGGAAACCCACGCTGCGCACGCTGGGGGGGCTGGCGGCAGCGGGGCAGGGGCTGGCTAGATGAGCCGCTCCTCGCGCCCCCGGCGCCGGGCGCCCTGGCCGGGGCCGAAGACGCCCCCGGCCCCCGCGCGCCCGCGGCCCCTGCGCCTGGCGCGGCCGCCCAAGTAGGAGAAGAAGGCGCAGCCCAGGAACACTCGGAAGCAGCAGGTCGCCCCGAACACGAAGCCGCAGCCGCGGCCCTGCTCGGTGCGCCTCTGCAGCAGGAAGTTGAGCACCCACGAGGGGCTGCGCACCGAGAACACCAGGAACACCACCAGGGGCAGGTGGGCGCTCAGCGCCCCGGCCTTGAGCGGCCCGGGCCGCCACACGACGCCCCCGACACGCGGCGCCGCGTAGTAGGCGTCGTCCTCGCCGCCCGAGTCCGCGTCCCACTCGGCCCAGGCCCTACTCGTGCCCCCGCCGGCGGCGCCCTCGCCGCCCCCGGCGACGCCCCGCGCGGCGCCCTCGTCGCCGTCGCCGTCGCCGTCGGCGGCGCCCACCTCGGGGCCTCTGGCCGCCTCCGGGGCTTCGGGCGCCGCCTGCTGCTGCTGCTGCTTCGCCAGCATCTTCTGCAGCCTCTTCGTCTCCTTCGCCCTCCTCTTCTCCTGCTTCTTCATCTGCTCCAGCAGCTTCTTCTCCACCTTCCTGCGCGCCTTTTCGCGCGGGAGCTTCTCCGAAGGCGCCTCGCGCGCCGGGCTCTTCGGGGGCTTCTCGGCGTCCCCGCTCCCGCGCGGCTCTCTCGGCTCGGCCAGCGCCGCAGCCGCCGCCGCAGCTTCGGCAGCCACCTCTGCAGCCGCCGCGGCCGTCTTGCTCTGCCTCTCCGCCGCGCGGGCTTTCAGCTTCAGGGCCATCTTCAGCATGGTCGCTCGGCCAGCTCGGCTCGCGCCTGGCCCGAGCGCCCCGCTTGCCCCCGGCCTCGGGCTGTCCGGCCCCCGTGCGCCCCGTGTCGGGGCCGGGTACGGGGGGTTGCTCCGCCGCCGCTGCGGTCTTCGCCGCGCTGTCCCGGGGCTTCGGGCTGCTGGGCTGGCTGCCTAAGAGTTAGCGCCAAAAACTGGATGAGCAAACGAAAAAGGGGGGCGAGAACAAACCAAAAAGCACCCAACAACAGCGAGAAACCAAAAAGCACCAAGAGATGTCAAACAACTCAAAAAAAGGAGAGCGCGAAGGCGCGATGGCACCAGTTGCTGTTACCCTCAGGCGCTCCTGGGTTTGGCTCTTGGGCACGCCAATGGAGAAGAGAAAAGAGAAAAGAGAGAGAATTGGGGGGTGCCCGGGAGGCGCGGGGCAGGACAGCGGCGCCCGGCGCCCCTGCCCTGTCCCGGCCCCGGCGGCTGGCTGGTGCCCGCGCCGGGCGACTCGCACTTCCGCGGGAGGCCCCTGCGCTCCCCGACTTACATGTGAGTGAGGTGCACTCACACGCAAGGCAGCGCCTGCCGGCCGCCCGCCGCTGCCCCACGCCGGGACGGGGTCGCTCCAGCCGCGGTGCCGCAGCCCGAGCCGGAGAGCGGGCGAACGCGCGAGCGAACGCCGGAGAACGAGCGCGCCGCGCCGGGCCAGCCACCTGACGCAGCCCGCTCCGCGGTGCCGACGCGACTGAGTGTCCCCGCCGGGGCCGGGGTTTTCTACCCGGGCCCGATGACGCCCCAGCCTCTTCAGAGGACCGACCCATAGCGGTGGCCCCTATAAAGCGAAGGGGAAGCGCGAAAAATAGGCCCACCGAGGACGCGCCCAAACGGGCCGCAGCGCACCCCGGGGGTGCAGGCCGGAGCGGGGGGGTGGCGCGGGTGTAAGTGGGGGGCGCCGGCGGTGCGAGGGCGGGGGGCACGGGCGCCCCCAAGGCGGTGGGCGCCCGACCCCGCCTCCCAGACCTGCCTCCCAATTTTCGGTGAGTGGTGTAGCCCTGGGCGGCGTGCAAAGTGTGCGACGCGCGGCGGCGGCAGCGGCGGCGCTTACCCCTGCTGCGCGCCTCCTCACCTCCTGCTTCCCGGTTAGCGCGCGCGGGAGCAGCCCAGTGCCGCCCGCCCGCCCGCCTGCCCGCCTGCCCGCGGCGCGCGCCCGCCGAGGTGGGCGCCCGCAAGCCCAGTGCGTGGCGACGCCCGCACGAGGCTTCTTCGGCTCTTGGCGTGAAGCTGGCGGAGCTGCTGGCGGAAGCTGGCAGGGGCCGAGCGGCCGAGGCAGTTGGTGCAGCCCGCGTGCTCCCAGGCGGCCCTGGAACAAAGGGAGAAGTCGATTAGTGAACTTGAACTTGTGTCAAAGCTCTCCCAAGTGCCCCGTTTCCAATCACTGGGCCCCTGCCCACTCATCCTGGGACCTTGGTTGGGCCACCTGCTGCCAAGATGTCTGCTTGGGTGCCGGTGCCGTTCATTCATTCATTCACTCGATAAACGTGTGGTCCACATGCCCGCTGTGTGTCCGGGGCATGGCCTCCGGCTACACGCCTGCCGCCGACGGGGCCCAGGCCTCCAGGCGGCTAACCTAGACCTGCAAGGAAGTCTTGACCTCTCCTTCCAACTTTCTCAGACACCCAAAAAAAAAAAAAAAAAAAAAAAAAGGAAGTCCCCCTAGAACTGGAAACGCAGCTAGGAGTGAGGGGCGACTGGCGGAAGCTTCCAGAAGCCCCGGCCAGTTTGTCTCACAGGACCACCGAAGCCCCCCTCCCACCCTCTACCCAACTCAAAAGCAAGAAACAGATGCCTGGGGCCAGGCCGCTAGGTCCCGGCAGCCACCATGCTGCAAGGCCTCCTTTTTTAGTCTGAGTGGACAACAGAGGGCAGTTCAGAGTCACCATAGAACTTTCTGGAATTAAGAGCAGGAGACAGAGCTTGGCTGCCTGGGCGGCCCTCCCCAGCCCTACTGCGGATCCCAGCTCAGCCTCTGCCGAAAAGCGGCTTCCTGCACCCCAAGCACAGGGTGCAGGACCCACTACTCTAGGCGATGCCTTTCTGGATAAAAACATCGGGCCAGCACTCCCGAGTGTGCTTAGGTGAGGATTCCACGGCCAGGCCCTGTGACAATTTCCAAGGCTGCCGGAAGCGATCGGGACTGTCTCCTTCCCCACCGAGATTACAGCTTCCTTGAAGATAGGGCCTAATTTCTATATCTCTAGATATTAAAAAAAATTTCTTGGATGACATCTGGTTCATCAATTATCATTTTTAAAAAATGGGTCCAAGACTTCAAAGAGGGAAGAACAGGCCAGAAATTTTTGTTTCGCTCCATTTGTTCAAAATCTCCCTTCCTGTTTGTACTGTAGCAAAGCACAAATACATTGTATTTTGGAGGTATAGGGTAAACAGTAGCCGCACAACCTCGATCCTTATGCTAGTCACTGCACAGTTATGAAGATAATGAAGTCCCTTATTTGCAAATCCCAGTCCTTACTACTTTCCCCTTTTAGAGAACTGAGCCTAGGAGGAGGGACACTGTCCCACGTCTTACACTGACCACGTTCTAGCTGCAGGCAAGGCACAATCGAGACTTTTGTCCTAGAAAGAAGTGGAACAAGTGCAGGTTTTACTCCTCAACCCGAACCTAGCAAAGCCATCCTTGGAAAAAAGTGTCTTCAGTGTAGGGTTCACTTGCATTTTATGATGACTGACCCCTGATGGACAAAGCACGGACTTTGTAAATAAATGGCAGCAGGTGCAATCCAGGGTTTACAGGTAAGCAACTGGCTCAGGAGCTCTGAAACTCAGGCGGTGTGTGGTCTGGTCGCTTTCTGTTTTCATTGGATACAAAGTAGAAGAAGAGACTTTTACTTAATTCCCCTGGGGAGAGAGCTAACACCATCTACAGTTTCCTGCTCAGCAATGGACCTACCCCCGGGCCCTAAAACTTATCTTTGTAAGAGATTTTCACATTGGGAGGCCACTAGATGTGCCCTTCTCATGTGAGTTGTTAATTTATTTTAACAGATCATTACCGTTTTAAGTACCTAGGGTATGCTCTGAACGTAGAGCAATCCGTTAGCATAATTCTTGAACAGTCCAGACCAGCGTTGCCCTCGTCTGGGCTCCGGGTGAGGTGAAGTTAGAGAAATGTCTGGCTCCTGAGACAGATAAGGCCAGGACATCCTGGGTACAAAACGCCCAGAGAGGGGACAGGTCTCGTCCTAGCACAGGTGACTCACTGCATGCCAATGACAGCAAGTGGAGATAATAGCGTGTCCCTAAGCTGAAACGCTAGGTCACCTTGTGGTACAGCTGGCTTAAACAGACGCAGTCACATGCTACACGTAGAGATGGCCTAGCCACATTCTCTCCGACATTCCGAGTTTCACAACAGCGGAAGAGCCCGCACGAGGTGGTCCGGGTCTCCCAGGCATGGTGATCAGAGATGTGGGCTGTGTCCCTTGGTCGCATGCCTCTTCCTGAGTAAGGAACGCCTCACCTGCCCCCAGACACAGCAAGAGGCTCGTTCCCACTTGGAATCCTGAGCGTGATGTAATTCGGTTTGGGGATGGCAGTGTTCTCCGTGGCCTTTCATTAGCTGGGGTCATTGTAAGTTATTTTCCAAGAGCTCACAGAAAATACAATTATAATATTATTTTAATAGCCTTGGAAACAATAGATGGTTTCCAGTGAAACAGAAACTTGCGCTGTCAGGCTTTAATGATAGTATTTAGCGCTTCCACAGTGCTCTGTCTTCAAAGCACGCTCTGCACTTTAATTAAACTGCTACTGCCAATGCATGCGGCCACAGGGAAGGTGGAAGTGGCTGTTGCCCACAGTGCTCTTCTCTGGTCCCAGCATCCCTGTCTGAGCTCAGGCTCTGCCCCGCGAGACCACGCAGGGTCTCCAAAACCTAATGCAGTGATGATCAGGGACTTTTTTTTTCTTGTCATATTCACTAGTTTAGCAACCTAAGTTACAAAGTAACCCTAAACTCACAGAACGCCACAGCAGACTAAAGCCAGCGACTGAAGAATGGATTCCATGGCCACAGATGTATCATTTCCCTATTTAACATCCATCAGCTAATTTTCAAACTATCTGTCTTTGATCCCGAACACACTCTGGTTCAAACAGCGGGTAGGGGTGCCCGAGTGCCCACGTCTGGTTCGCCAGTGGCTTTGTGTTGCCAATGAGGCATCTACGTCAAACCAGGGCATGTGAGATGCGGGCAGCAGGGACTTCTGCTTGCCTCTGATGGGCAGGCACCACCCAGGAGAGGAGCTTCCTGGCTCTCATGGGTGCCCAGTTTCCAAGGCAGAGGAGTCTTTCTTACAACTCCCCCAGGTGCCCCAGCGAGGGTGGGGACAGGTTTTTACCAAACCTAGTGACTACTTTAAAAGGGGTGGGAAGTCTCCTTGCTCCTTTTATAACGCATGACGTGGTGTGACGCGCATGGTAGCCTTGGTACAAGATACAAGAGGGACAGGCAATTTGGACGTCAAGAAGAGGAAATAAACCCAGCAGCAGCAGCCAGAGGGAGCCCCATCTACGGGACGCAGGCAGCAGCGTCAACAGTTCATCACAGAACCAGATGTGAAATCCAGGAGGCCTGCGCACGCCCCGCGCCCGGATGATGACGGACTAACAGACCTACTTACTAGAGACCCGAGGAGGGTGAAAACACAGGGAATAGTCTCACACCTTCCAGCAGGAAAGTCAATGTTCCCGAACCAAAAGACCCTCAGCTTCCCTTAAGGGAGAAATTCCACGAGGACGAAAGGCAATGGGAAAACTGTTGCTTAGAATTTTGAACTTGGCCTTGAAGATGGAAACTCATCCAGGCTGGGGAATACCGCAGGGAGAGGAGTTAAGCACAGGCTGGGGCTGGCTACCTTCTGCTCTTATGTGCAGGGTGCCTTATTTAAACCACCCGGGCTCCAGGGACACTGCCTTGGAGAAAGATGCCCTTTAACAGCTCTTAAGATTTTAGCATCCCTCCCACCCCCCGATTATATTCAATCTTCCAGTGTAACCCCATGAGGGTTTAGACAATTAACAAATGCAGGCTCAGTTAAAAACCTGTTAGACAATGCATCTCTTTCAGTTACAGGCTGCTGGTGGCCAAGCCTGGTGTCTTCACTGTGGTTTTATTCACCGGCCAGCCAGATGCAGGTGAGTGTTCTCATCAGCCATGCAAGCAGTGAGTGGCCCTAGTTTGGGGCGACTGAGACTCTGTGCCACCTGCCCTGGTGACCAAAAGCCCCTCTCTCTCTGGCCCCACTCCTATATGCCATGGGTAGACCCTGAAGGAAGACATTAACACGACCTTAGTGGGCCCATCTAGAAATGTGGGTACCTTCTCCTTGTTTGGGGTTTGCCCACACACATTTGCTCTCGACTTGAAAACCAGAGAACTGTAGCCAAGCGCCCCCTGCCCCGCCCCTTCCCAGGGTTTGGTCTGGAAGAGAACTGAACTGCAGTAGTGAGCCCAGGTGCCTTCTCCTCGCAGGAATGCCCTTCAGCCTCCAAGTCAGTGCGTGGCTGCAGGGCCCAGAGGCCTGTGCACACCGCCCTCCCTGGCCTGTCGGGACCCTGCTCCAGGGTAGCAGGGTGTAGATGGCACTCTCTTGGCCGTTCTCTGGAAGGTTCTAAGGAGGAGTGGGGGATTAAGCCAGAGAGCACGGGGCATTTGCAGCCCGTCTGGGGATCAGATGGAAAGGATATGTTTCGACAAGCTGCCGACCTTAGCTCTACCCACTGCCACGTCCCGGGGTCTCCCTCTGCAGCCACCCAGTGCTGGGAAGGATTCCCCTGCCCACTTGAGGTTCCTGTCTCTGGGTTTGCTTTACTCTCTTCTACCTTCTCAGATTACTGTTCCTTTTGTGCTAATTACACTGAAAAAATTGAAAGAATGTTGCTGACTTTACAAAGAAGGCAAAGCAGACTTGCTTAAAAAACTAAATATAGCCCACTTCTCTCGGAGGGCAGATTGGGCCTCTGAGTCGGGGGATTCTAGATGGCCAATTCATGTATTAGGGCCTAGGTGACAGGATGGATTACAACGCGTGTTGTTTTAGGGGCCACTGACGTAAAATGACAAGTTCTGATTAAGAATGAACACCCCCCCCACACACACACACACTTAATTGTAAATTAAGATTTGCCGACGAGGACTGACTAATTGAAGCTACGGTGGAAGGGTGAAAGAAGTGGAAACTGCCGAAAGCAGACAGTAGTACCCGCTGTATACAGGTAAAAATAAAACAAACGAGAGGAAACTAAACCTAACTGCTCATTCTGGAAGGTGACGGCTGCAAGAGGCCGGGAGGATGCTGTCTTTGTAGGCCCTGCTCTCACTGGGTAAGCAATGACCTTTTAGCGGAATTGGGAAGGGTCCCGTATCCCTGCTGGCCAAGCAAAGTGTGAATTATTCCCCACGTCCCGGGTAGCCCCTCAAGGGGTTAACGCCTGAACGGTAGCAGCTTAGGATAATTTATTTTTTCTAAGGAACATTAAATACTGAATTGCTCATGCTGAAATAATGCTACAGCTGTGATCCATGGGGCTGCATTTTGGACACTGGCTCAAGCGACAGGTGTACTTGTTGTGTGCCCAGCTCGGCTGCAGTTGCGATGCCGAACTCACATTTTTCCCCAATTAACTGGTAGCAGCTCCAGCACCAGCCAGCAAAGAGCCTCTTGCCACAGGCATGGAAGACCATGTGTGCCCAGGCTTCACCAGAAATGTCAGCCCTGTGGGAGAATGGAGCCTTGGCTTTCTGGTCCGAAAAAAAAAAAAAAAAAAAAAAACAAAAAAAACAAAAAAAAAAAAAACCACCACAACCACCCACAACCAGGAAAATCAAGCCAGACCTTCGATGTCTGAAGGCAGGGAAGAAAACGAGGATCCAACAGGACTCGGCCCTTTTAGGTTCTAAAGCAAATGGGTCTGTCCTACAGTTGGCTCTTGGAGGCTTCCAGCGATGGAGGCAAGCCCAGGATTCTAGGAAATTGGTCTTATTAGAGGGAGTGGCACGAAACTCGGAATGCAGGCTCCAATCTGTAACGTGCTCATTATACCTATTTTTATCCCGGGGTTGCAGTGACCTAACGCTGAGAAATCAAAACTCTGGCAAAGCAGTGCTCCACACAGGGAAGCGATGGCCACCTTGGAGGGGGAGGCCACCCCACCACGCTTTCCCTGGCTCCCTGCATCCAACCTGTGGCAGGAAGGCCACAGCCACCCATGCAGGTAGCCCACTTCGTAGGGAACGTGGCGACCAAGCCTTGTGGTTCTGGAGTGAGGCCAGTGTGCTGGTAGGAGGCGACTTGGAAGTGTCTAGGACCAGCCACAGCAAGCCACGCTACTCCCTCGGGGTGCCTGGGCTAGGTCCTGGGGAGCCTCCTCACAGTCCATTGCACTGACAGCAAAGGCCCAGGATCCCTGTCTTCATTCCAGGTGGTGCCACATGGGTGACCCACACAAAGGAAGTTGATTAAAAAAACAAAAAACACTGACTAGTGTGATACCAGGTAGACTTAATATCTTAACCTTATGTGTAAATCACCTCCTATTTAATTTCCTTTACACATTCTTCATTGTGGTAAAGAAATCCCCCTACTTGTCATAACTACATAGCCATCAGATTTATGGGGGTGGGGGTTGGAGTAGAGCAGGCAGAGGGTTGAAAGGAAGGAAAACAAGATTGAGCACAGAACAAACATGATGCCAGCGATAGGCGAGGCTTTGAGAAAAACAGACCCGTATCTCTGAGCTATGTGAGGCAGGACAGAAATCTGCAAGGAGGGACAAACACTGCCAGCAGCATGAAACCCTCAGGGAAGCAAACAAGCAGAAAACCTCCAAGACTGATAGCAACTGAACCCTGCTGACCCTTCCTCCCATACCTGAGCGCTCTGTGAAGTCACCCGGCTGTCACTCGACATTGATTTGCCTAGCAGAGACCCACTCTTAGAATTCTCAGGTCTGCTTCATGGGCTACTGATACATCCAAGCCACCAGCCCTTGACCCATCTTCCCCGGGTTCTCTGTGTGCGGGAAGCTGCCACAAACACGCGTCCCCGGCTCCACGAATGCAACACGAAATAAAGGACCAAGGCTGGGCTTTGGCAGTCTGGGCACATCTGGGCCCTGCCCTGCCTGCACCCCAGAGGGAGCGTGAGCGATGAGGGGCAGCATCTGGGGGGCTTCCACGTGCTCTTCAGGGCTGAGCGATTTGCGAATAGAAATGAACGGCACGAGACCAAAGCACACGGGGAAGGTTCACCAGGGAGCCGTCCTGCCTTGCCTTGCCCCCGGCCCAGACTCTATCCGCCTGCTTTTCACTGCATTGAGAGATTAGGAGAAATTCCAGCCAAGAGAATCTAAATTGGCTATGCATGAGAGAGAGGGTGAGAGAGAGAAGAGAAGAGAATTACCTACTCTCAATTTTAGGGACTTAAAGATAAGGAGGAGGAGGAAGTCCGATTTTTTAAGACACAAAATCATGGTCCTTTCCCCTCTGTCTACAAAGCCAAGTCTCACCCCTGTCTTCTGCTTGCTGGCTTGAGCTGGCTGTAACCTAGGACAGACTGGGGGCAGGCAGCTTCGGCTGCCTCTAAATTCTAAGATGGCTGTGGGCTGTAGCCCCATCCTGGCTGACAGCGATGTGGCTGACGGTCTCCCCCATGGGTGCCTAGGGGGACCAGCCTGTTTCCTCCTCCCCTCTACAGCACCACGCCTTGCTCCTGCAAAGCCCCTCTGCTGGCCCCTGGGAGCACGGGCTGGCTCCGAGTCCTCACAAGGCTTTTAGCCCGGGCATTTGGGCTCCGAGTGGCTCCGATGTCCAGGCAAGCTGCTGTTAGTGGACAAAGCCCCCAGCTGCTTTTTCACCATTGAACTTTTGACCAAATGCATTGGATACTTTGGTGTCGAGAAGACAAAAACCGATGTCAAAAGGGAGTTTGTGGATGGCAAAAAGCCGTAGGAATGGGAGCAAGCGTCACGTATTCCTAGCGATGCGAATCTGAGTTTTTAGTTTGTGCTAAACGACTCAGAATTTCCCAGAGCAGAGCAACGACCGGAAGAATGGATCCTCTTAGGGTTACATTGTTCCTATTGACTCGGCTCTGCTGAGGCCAGGAAGCAGCTGGCAATCCTCCACAAAGTGTAAATGGTCCACATGGAGAAGCCCCTCATCTCAGCCTAGGTGAATTCTAACATGAAAACAAGACCAGTTCTCCAGACGGGATTGCGATGGCCGCCACCTCCCCTTCACCCACCACCTCGTGATAGTTCTCAAGAAGCATAAACATTTTCATTTTCCCAAATGCCTACTTATTTTTCCGAGGGGACAAAAACCTCAAAGGCTTTGCTTATCCTGACACTGCACACGCACAATCTGGAGAAGGTGCCCTCTGACCCCCAAGCCTGGTAAACCTCTGGATCTAAATTATCTGCTGTTGTTTCCCTCTCCTCCAAATTATGCTCATGGTACAAAGGGACACGCAAGCAGTCCGCATGAGCCCTTGTGTCTTCCCCCTCCAAGTGGAACTGCTCCTAATACTGCTTTCTACATGGGAGACGGGAAAAACCAGTTTTAACCTATTTTTTCTATTTTTTCAAGTGTTTTTTCCCCTCTACATTGATCCATTAAAAAAAAAATCAGCTAGATCCCTGTTCCCCCTGCAGCAGCACGGCCGCCGTGCAGAGTTCGGAGCCAATCCGCATTTGGACTCAGCTCCGACACGGAGACGGCAGTAGCCCTGGGCGATGTCAGACCATCGCCGGCTCCCACAAGATTCTGCAGATGTTGCATTTCGCTTGAATCCTCTTACTAAGTGTAAGAAATTAAGTGGTTTCACTCGACAATGCCCAGGATTCGCCTGCCACAAAGCTCCTTGTCCCTGCTGTTTCATTATCAGCTGCCCGTTAATAAGCATCAAAACGAGAAGTGTCTCCCTCGGCACGACTATATAGAGAGGGGAACGAGGGACCCCAGGAAAAAATCAGATTGTCGGGGAAGTGCTTCCCAGGGTGGGGTGCAGAGTGCCCCCTCGGCGTTCAATCCGGGGCCGCGGGGCTCTCTCAGCTGTGCCACCGCTGCCCACACAGACACCAAGCTTGGCGGGTGCAGAAAAGCAGCCGCGATGAGTAGGCTCAGCCCCTCTCTGCTCTCGGCGACGCTGCACGAGAGGCTCTGTGTGCAGCCTGCGCTTGGTGTCGCCTGCCTTGTAAGAGCTGAGGAAGGAGGCGAGAGGAGTACAGAAAAATGTACCTTATGTCTCCTTTCCTCTCTGCTCTCGGCAGCTCTGGGGCCCCACAGCTGGTCTGGATGCATTTTGCTCCTTTTTCTTTCCTACATTGCCACTCCCAGAAGCTGAGGCTCTTTCTGGCTCCAAGAATGAATCCAGGAGTTACTTTTTCCTTTTTCCCCCTTTCTAAACAAATGCTGCCAGCCTGGCACTGCTGGGCCAGCAGTAGCTCGGTGGGGGTCAATGCCTAAGGTTAGGGCAAGAATCACAGACAAGGCCAGGGAGCAGGGCCCTTCCCTCTCTGGTTCTCCAATCGCAGCCTCTGCTGATTGACACATCAGTGCCTGTACCTGCTGCGCTCCGTCTCCTTCTCTCTCCACTTCCCAGGCCCTCGAATGTCCGTTTGAACCATGCATCCGACTTAGCACCTGACTCCACAGAAACACATCATTTCAAAAACGGGGCACTCCGCCGGGGAAGCAGAGCCCAAGCTCGGAGGACCAGCCTCTGAGCTGCAATCCCGTCTCCCCGTGAAGGGAAAGAGAAAGGCAGCCGGCTAGGTTCTGCCCTTCCGGTCCTGGCTGGTGGCGCACAGGAAAGACTCTGCTCCCTCGCCCCCGCGAGCAGCCCCTCACGGCTGCTGCTCCTGCACTCTGCACTCCGGTAGTCTGCAGCCCTTTCGGAGGCTCCTTCTCCCCAGAATCTCATTCTTTCATCCTAATTAAAGAGCTACAGGGAAATGGAACGGCTGATTTTTGCTGCCATTGGTATAACCTCTTCTGCATCCCTCTGCCCGCTCCCTGCATTTGCTAAAGTGGTCCTTTCTCTGCCTGAAATCAAGCCCCTGGTGATGGAAGTGTCAGCAGGAAGCAGAGGGTCTAAGCAGAATCCTAACCTTGGGAGGCTGCTGAGAAAAACAATCAACGCTTTGAGCCGGCCTGTGTCTGCGGCAAGGTGCCGGCGGGGCCGCTTCTCGTCGGCAGGGATGGCGGCGGCGGCTACCTCTGGGCTCTCGATCCGCACCGGCGCCCCTAATTACAAGTCATTGTCAGGGCACACGATTTAGTGAGCCTCGGAGGCTGGGCCCCCCCACCCCCCACCCTCGACTGAGCTAAGGGATAAGGGGAAGCTACTTGCAAGGCAGTGGAGAGGTTCTGGACCTAAGAAGGTAAAATCCAAGCGCGAGTGTGTGGGTCACATCGCCGCCAGTCTGTGCATGCGCGTGCATGTGTGTGTGTGTCTGAAACAAAGCCGGGACTTCCACGCAGAAGAGTGCCCTCCTCCCGGCTCGGTGTCACGGACCCGCAGGGTGGGGCGGGGTGGGGGCATCTCCCCTGGACACTGCAGTATTTAGGGACTCTTCTAAAGTCTCCTGCTCATTCTGTGACAAGGTCATTCTCATCCTGTCCCCAGCTCACAACTTTCTGAAAAGAATAGTTCAGGTGGGTAACACTTAAAAAACAAAGAGCTCAGGACCCTGAGTAATTCTGCCCTCGGACACGTCCCGACGCACAGGAGGGGAGGCGTCCGTAACATCTACTCCCGGCCCAGTGAGAACTGCCCGCCAGAGGCTGCCACTCTTAGCCTTACTCCTCTTCCTCAAGACCCTGCACCTTGGACAGGGCCCTTTGGGAGCTGACCTGGCAGCTCCGGGGGTTTCTAGACGCACACACGCCCATCTGGCAGGTCCAAGGGCGGCCGAGGCCTCCCTGGAGTGCATCGTGAGTTGTTAATACACCTGCGAGTAACTCTAGCTAAGGTGTGAAGCCAGACGGAGCGCCACTAAGCCCCGGTTCTCCTCCAGCTGGGCCTCAGGGCAGCTGGGGGCTGCTTATGTAACACGCAGGCCGGGGCTTGCTGCTTGGTTGGTCTGGCTCCGTGCTCCCCATGCCCCCCACTTTCTATCTTGTTTTCAAAGGCTGCAAAGTGACCACAGGGTCTTCCTGCTTCTTTTATTTTTTGCTGGCTCTGTGTGTCACTACTGTGGATGCTGGCGGACACAGGGGCTTCGCAGCATCGACCTGCTACCGAAGGGTCCCAGGCCCGTGGAAGGCTGCGCCTCGCTTGCCGGGCCCCAGCCTGGGCTCACAGGGGAGGAGGGGCCCCCAGGTCCTGGGCTCACACCGGGGGAAGCCAAGCTACTGCACTGAGCCCTGCTGGAGAGTCAGGGCCCCAGGCAGGGGGGGACAAGAGGAGGCGAGCAGGGATGAGAGGTGGAGAGGGAAGGCGGTGGCCTGAAAGCCCCCTTCCCCATGCCTCCTTTCTGGATTCTACCTTAAGGAACCCACTGTTAAAGATGTGACTCTCTGCTCTTTGGCTGCATGGAGCGCTTTATTAAAATGCAAATGTCCATAAGAGCAGCCCGTAAGCCTCTGCCAGCTAATGGGATTAACTGAACAGAACACAGCCACCTGCAGGGAGGTGAGTGGGCTCAGCGCCAAATCGCCACTTCTCCCATTTGCCACGGGCCCCTCCCTACACGCCCAGCACACAGAATCCAGGCATCCCCGCTCCAGTTCTCTTTGAGGGGTGGCGACATCTAAGGAGACAAAACTTAATAATTCTGTCAACCTCAGTCTTGCTCATCACGGGAAGAGAATGTGTCTGAGCCCCTCGGGTTCCACAGCACGCAGGAACTCTTGCCTCACCTGGTTTCCAACCCAGGGAGATCTACCGAGCTGTACACATAAGTCTCTTTCCAGAAAAACACCCAGGCCACGTAGCATGTTGAACTGGCACAGACCCAGGGGCGAGAGGCACCATTCCGAGGGTGGCACGCGGGTAACTCACGAGCAATGGTGAAAGGAGCCCTGGAAATAAGATTCTGTGCTCTGCCACAGTCAAGGGATTTGAACAGACAGTATCTCTACCCGCATCGGAAATGGGACACAGAGGCCCCGGATCGGGGGCTAAGGTGGGGATGGGGAGCTGAGACCGGGGGCTGGCTCCTGCCATGCGACATCCAACCAAAGACCCTCGACACAGACGGAAGAGTCTAGGGGTAGATGGAAGAACCCGGGGTCACCCTCTAGCAGGGTTTCAGTCCCGGAAGATTCTGGAAGGCACACTTTGGCTCCAGACGGAGCACGGATGAAAAGAAGGGAGCTGTTAAAGCAGAAAGGGCTCAACAAGAGATCAATACCAGGTCCACTCTGGGCCCAGAGAGCGGTCCATCACTGCTCTGCACGGAGCAAATGGCGGCCTTGGGCTGCACGGGGAGCTGGCCAGTGGGTCGTCCCCGCCGGAGATCTAGACACGGTATCTGTCCTGACCACATCAGACCCTAGGGCCCCCGCGCTGGAATCACGCGCTCTGCCTCGGTTTGCACAGCTGGCCTGGACATCTCCCAGGAGGTTGCTCAAGTCTAGGGTTTGGCCATCGCCCCCTCGTCTCTGCATGGCGCCATCCAGTCCCTCCTTAATCCCTTCTTGTAGATTTCTGCTTGGACCGTAAGCTCTCCCAGGGGACTGGCACCGCCGGAGGCCCTGGTGCTCCATGTGTGGAGGGCAACACACAAGGCACTGGAGATTGCAAACACTGAATGAATGAATGAAGGAAGGAAGGAAGATGCCCACATGAGGGCAGACTCACCGACCCAGCCACGATCCGTCCTCCTGCCGGGCGTGGCAGACGTGCAAGCAGAGGCGCTACTTGAGAGGCAAAAAGGCTCGTTTGAGGCACAAGTGAACCCCCAAATTAGGAACCCACCCCATCAGTGTCCCACAGCCAGGTCGGTATTCCATGTGCTTTGCCAAGCTGAACGCAACCAACATGTGGCATAAACCTCGGGTCTGTCATGGTCAAAAGCCCAAAACTTTAGTGACCCCTGTGTCCACCATGGTGTTCTGATGCAGGTGTGCGATTCTACCCTTGGTCCCTAGCCATCCCTGCTCTTGGCCACTGGGGCAGCCAATGCTCCCACCCCTCCCCTGGCTCCTTGTCAGCCATTTTGCTTTGTCTCAAAGTGCTACAAAACTTCACCCAGATCGGTTAGCAGCACGTCCTATGTCCTGGCGCCCACAAGCTGCGGGGAGAGCGTGGGCTTTTCTGGGTAGAGAGGGGCTGACTCTGGCACCAGCAGCTGCAGCCCCTCTGCCTTGGTGTTTTTTTCTTTTTTCTTTTTTTTTTTTAACAAAAAGGCAAAAACTTGGGGGAATACGGTCGTCCATGGTAAATTAGGACAGGATTTTGATTTTTCTGTTTTTTGTTTTTTTTCTCTTGCACTCGAGCTGATGAAAAGAGCACAGGACACAGAGAGACAGCCGACAATGTCCTCTCCCCCAACACCAGGAAGCCACGGGTCTGGCCTGGGGTTTGCCTCTGGCCCTGGCGGCCCCCACCCCCAGCCATCCATCTTGTCCCTGCTCGGCCTCTCCCTTCCGCACAGAGTGGAATTGTCCCCCACCCCCAATGAAGGACCCCAGGAGAATTCAACTTGTTTTTCAAAGGGGGAGGGGGTGAGAGGAGGAAAGGAAGGAAGGGGAAAAAAACAGAAGACAATGCCTGTGCTGGGGTAGCTGCAGCCTGCAAAGCTCCAGGGACCCGTGCACACCCGAGGTACACGTAGCGCACACGGTGTGTGCTGGGCACAACCGCTTTGTTTTATTCTGGGAAATTATCGAATCCAAGGACTCCTGATTTGTTTAAGGACACAAAGGTGCCCGGTGCGCCAGCTTTCCTGAGACAGCACCAAGTGGGCCCCGGCGTTGTGAAAACACTCGGACAGGCAGACCGTGCTGGGGCGTGCACAGCGCTCATTTCCAGATAAAATGGACAATCGTTTTCCGTTAGAAGATTAACAGCCGGGGAAGCAGACAGGGCCCGCTGTGGCGACAGGACAAGCCTGGGGCTGGGGTCTGTGCTGGCTCTGTCCTGCCCCCCAGCCGACAGGACAAGCCTGGGGCTGGGGTCCGTGCTGGCTCTGTCCTGCCCCCCAGCCGACAGGACAAGCCTGGGGCTGGGGTCCGTGCTGGCTCTGTCCTGCCCCCCAGCCGACAGGACAAGCCTGGGGCTGGGGTCCGTGCTGGCTCTGTCCTGCCCCCCAGCCGACAGGACAAGCCTGGGGCTGGGGTCCGTGCTGGCTCTGTCCTGCCCCCCAGCCGACAGGACAAGCCTGGGGCTGGGGTCCGTGCTGGCTCTGTCCTGCCCCCCAGCCGACAGGACAAGCCTGGGGCTGGGGTCCGTGCTGGCTCTGTCCTGCCCCCCAGCCCCCCCCCCCCGACACCCTCAAAGCCGCTGCTGTCTGTGTGACTCTTATGACCTCATGGGGCAGTGGGACCGAGATGGACGGCGTCCGTGGCAAACTGCGCCCCCCCCCCCCCCCCCGCCGGGCCCAACCGGGGCCCTCGGCTGTGCTGGCCGCCCCCTGCCTGGCAGCTGGCCGCCCCTGCCTGTGCAACCTGACCGCTTCCTGTTTGGAAGTTTCTTGAAGGCAGGGAGCTCATCTGGTGCTGAACTTGGCAAGACGCCCACTTCCCTCGGCTTCCTCTCTGCCGCCTTCTTCCTTTCTCGTCCCCCCTCCCCGTGTCCTTTTGAAACCGTCAAGGGAACCCACATCCACCTCTGCTTCCATCTGGACGTTTCTTTCAACAGCCACAAAGGGCGGGCTGAGGGGACCCAGTCTGAGGACCCTGGGATGACAAAAGTCCAGAGAAGGAGAGCAAAGGAAGGAACTCAGCCTCCCACCCGACGGGCGTGCGAGTGTGCGAGTGTGCGAGTGAGTGTGTGCACGGCACTGCTTGCGCCCTCTGGGTAAAGAAATACCAGAGCAGGCAAGGAAGGGCAGGGTCAGGGGACGTGGTGGGACGGCATCGTGTCGTCTTCACTAACTACAACTTCTAGAAGGACAAGGGCAGGGCGTGGAGTCCTGCGGCCTCGCCAGTGGGCAGTGTGGCCTCTCAGGGACAGCTCCGAGGGCGTGGGCCTGTCAGGGAAGGCGTGGGCTGTTTTGGCGGGGGGGGGGGTGGGGTGGGCTGGCAAATAAACCCACCCAGTAACCAGACCAGAGTCCCCTATCCCCCCCGACCCCAAGAAGCACAGAACGGCAGCTCTGCTGTTAAAAATGAGCCCCACGGGGTACAAGACAGGACGGACGCCCCCAACCACAGACTCCCCAGAAAACGGGCCTTTTCCCGCTCCTGCTTGCTGCTCAGCATCTAGAGAATTCTTTGCACTACTACTTCCTGCTGGGGACGACGCCATTCTAGGCTCTCTGCTGACCCCTGGTGGGGAGGAACTCTACCAGCCCAGGAAAGGTGTTGGAGGGGGCCGCCCACCTGCGCCTGACACGGGGTGACCTCTGCCCTTGCTGTGCCTGCCTGTCCCAGGTCAGAGGTCAGGGCCTACGTCTGGGGCCGTGGGGAGGGAAAAACAGCGAGAAAGCGTCCAAAGAATGCTTGGGACGACAGCGGTGGGGGACGGGGCGCTGTGGTGAGGCTGACTTGGGGGGCAATTTGAGGTGGCGGAGTGGGGAGACATTTACTTCACCTGTTTCAGGCAGCTCCTTCAATTTCTTGCTATTAGAGGAGCTAAGAGAAAGGGCAAGAGAGGCGAGCGAGGGCCGGGCTCCCTGGAGAGGAACAATCCCTGCTCCGGGCGCCGGGGGGCTCCACGTGGGAAGCCCACGTGGCCCCTCTCCCACCCATCACCCCGTGATTTCCCAGCGGCTGCAGGGCGCCAGGCTATGGCAGCGCCTGCTGTTGGGACGGGGGGATCTGGCCCTAGACAGCCAGACCCGGCTTCCCTGGGCTGGAAACAAGTCCTCCAGAAGCCCCCACCCCAGCCCGGTGCTGGGCCGGACACCGAGGGGCCCGTCCTCAGAGAGGGCAGATGCATTGGGGCCAGAATGTGTGCATTGGCCTCTACGGTCCCCAGTGCTCGTCCCTCCAGGAAGGCTCCTGGTCTCCCGGTGGAAATCGGATCTCTGCTCACCTCTGGGTCTCTTTCCCAGCCGTGACTGGGGGGGAGGGGGGGGGGATGGACCTCTGCTGACCTCTGCTCCCAGCAGGGGATACCCACGCATGATTAATCATTCACCCCAGGACAAAACATGGCCATAAAACTTGTTTTCCTATGCAACCTGCATTTTGGAACAGAAATGCTGAAAGGTGTGTGTGTGTTTAGGGGCTGGGTGGCAGCGGGGTCCAGACTCTTCCTTTTTAAATTTTTCACGAGAGAATTAACCATGTTTTAAAGTGGGAGAGCCTCCCTCCCCCATCTCAGTTTCAGAAACCCAGGACCCAGGAGATAAAGGGATTTGCCCAAAGTCTCAGACCACGGAGCGCGAGAAGTCTCCACAGCAGAGCCACAGGTTAAAAGTGACCTGTGTGTCTCCAGACGTCCGTTGCTCATCCCTGGGCCTGGGGCCGAGGGCCTCGGCCTTGTGAGGAGGGAGGGGTGGGGGTGGAGAGCTCTGCTTCCGGCATGCACAGCTGCAGGTCTAACGCCAGGCCCCCAACTGCAAAAGCCGAGCGCCACCTGCCAGCGGTTGTGAGCAGCCTCTCTGGATTTTTTTGTTTCTACTTCCCAGCCCTGAACAGTGGGTGTTCTCCTCTCTTTCCCTTAAATAAAAGGTATTTCCTGCTCAGAAAGCCCCCTGGAATTAGAACCCTATTTTTAAAAGGGTCTCTGGAGAGAAAGAAGTGGTGGGGGGTGAAACAAGAAATTAGCAGATCGGCAGGAGGCCGATTGCTATGCCTCCCCCTAAGTCTGAGCTGTGCCGACCTCTGGGGCAAATCCCAAGGGGCCTCTGCTGGGTCTCCAGGCTCCCCTCCTCAGCATCGGGGTCAGAGCCTGGCTCTGGGCCACGGGTAGGAGAGCCCCTCACACCGCCCGTCCACTCTGTCTTGGGCTGGGGGGTCCGCCTGGGTTTTGCCTAGGTCTCCTCTGGTCGACTGCAGGTCTGTGCCTGTTCCCAGGTCCCACCTGTCCAGACCCTGCCTTGTCTTTACTTCTTTAGACCTGAAGTCAAACACAGAACCACCCCCGCTGCCCCTGTACAACTCATCAACCCCACCACTCTCTTGGCCATGACAAGACCCCAGGAGTACGGCACACTCATCACAGAATGGAAACTGGCCCTTTCTGGGCGTCACCTGGCAAGCACATGGAATCCCAGAAGAAAGTTCTAGAAGCAACCAAGGTCACAGGAATGAGGACCCTCCCCCTTCTAAGCAAAGGCTGTCTTCCCACTACCCTGGGACCCTCCCAAACACTGGGGCTCCTGTGCCCCCCACGATTCCCCCAGTGATCAGACCCTCTGCCCCATCAGGGCAATCCCTGGAAACCAACAGCCAAACCAGCCCGGGAGAAGCGAGTCCCGAGGAACTGCCCGGAACGTGGGTCCCGCCACGAGCCCTCTTCCAAGTGTCCACCTTAAAACCAGCGCCGGCCATTTGTTTTGCAAAAACAAAATGATCTGACCCGCTTCCCTTTTAGCAGCTCAGAAGAAAGAAAGAAATGAAATCACATCAGTGCTTCGCTGTGAATAGCTGCAACTTTCCTGGCAATGCAACTTCGAAAAAAAATTCCCTCCAAGTCTGGCATTTGTTGCTCACTTCTGCTCTGAGTCTTCCAAGCATTTTCTTGGAAAGACGCTGCACTCGGTCCCAGGCACAATGTCAAAACCAGCACCGAGAACGCCGGCCCCGAGGGATTTCTAGGACTCTGCGGTGAGGGGCGCTGCAGCCAGGGGCGCTTGGCCCGGCCACGCCAGGCGAGCCTGGGTTCCAGGTGATAGTTCTAATTTTACGGGTCTGAGACATAACCTAGCAAGTGATCAGCCCATTTCTCCTCCTCACCCTAAAGTAACCCTAATAGTAAAAGCTGAAAGTGTTTATTAAACACATGTGCGTGTCCGGAGTGGAGCGCGGCCATTGTCTGCCTGTCTTTATTTTTTCTGGCCTCGGCCATGAACTTGTAGGCCCAAATTCCAGACTCCACGGGAGGAGGGGAAAACCCTTTGTTTAAAAAGAAATGAGATTCCTGATGAACCTGTAACAACTGAAACTCCACTGAAATACCACACACGCGGGCAAAAAGACACGTTCTTCAGTCAAAGAAGCCATGAAACTCCTTCCCAGAGTGGTTACTTGGGAGTGGGGCTGGACAGACACAGGCCGTGGGGGTAGGGCGCGTTGTTTTATCCCAAGAGACACTGAACCTGCCCCAGGATGGTCTCACTGAACACCGAGGGCAAGGCTCTTCCAGGAAATGTCTTGTTCCTGCCATTGGCACGAATGCACGGCGGCTTTATTTCTGGAAGATTCTATTCTGCCTTTCCCAGTGTGCAGTTATCCGCAGCCGTGGCAATATAGCTTTCTGCCTCGAAATGTCGATGTTAAGGGTCATAGGTCACCTCTGGGCCACAGGCATGGGCTACCCGCAGCCTGGGACTCAGGCGGTCCACAGCCACAGCCACAGCCCGGGCTGGCGGGCGCACATCACCGGTTAAAGGCTCGGAGAATGTTTTCCAGCACCTGGGCCGGGCGGCCGCCACCCAGGGCTGGGCCCGCCTCGCCGCCTGCATTCTTCCCAGGATCTGGCAGACGGCAGACGGGACGAGGGTGAGTGCAGAGCCCTGGGGGGAGATGCGATCACCTCAGCCCGCAGGCCAGGAGGCTCTGGTGTAGCCTGGCCCTGGTTTAGCCGAGGGGCTGCTCTGGGTCACTGTGTCCCGAGACTTCCCTTTCCTGTCCTTGGAGGGCCAGCGGGCTCACCGCCTCCTCCGCGGTTGCTGAGGCTACATCGACCCAAGAACACAGGGGACATTTAATGCGACGGTTACCCCAGCTCGAAGGAGCCCACCTTCCCCTAAAGACGTGCAGGTAAGGGCAAACAGGAAGGCGAGGTGAGTAAGGCCAGGCCCCGGCAGCACTGAACCAGGGGCACACTCAGCGTGTGCGGGGAGCTGCGTGTGTGTGTGTGTGTGTGCGTGTATGTGGTAGTAGGGGGTCCTCGTTGTGTGCGTGTGTGTGTGTGTGTGTGTGTGTGATGAGGTGGTAGACGTATTTTTGAGTATGGTGGTAGGGGGCGCTGTGTGTCCATGCTATGGTGGGAGGCGGTATGTGTATTTGTGTGTGTGCATGGTGGGAGGTGCATGAACGTGGTTGAAGGGGCAGTGTGTGTGTGTGTGTGTGTGGTGGGAGGTACAAGGTGTGTGTGTGTGTGTGTGTGCTGGGAGGTACAAGGTGTGTGTGTGTGTGTGTGTGGTGGGAGGTACAAGGTGTGTGTGTGTGGTGTTGCTGTGTGTGTGACAGTGGAGCACAGGTGCTATGTGTGCAGGTCTATGTGTGTTGGGTGGTGGTGTGTGTGCAGTGTGTACAGTGGTGTGGGGTGGTGTGTACATGCGTACATGCGTGTGTGTGGTGAGCAATGTGTGAGTGTTGAAGGTACTGTGGTGGTAGTGTGTGTGTACAGAGGTACAGAGGGGGGTGTGTGCACACAGGAGTGTGTGTGTATAGTGAGGGGGTGGTGTGTGTATGCAGGGGTCTGTGTATGTACTGGTGTGAGAGGTGGTGTGTGTGTATGTGTGTGTGTGTGTGTGTACACAGTGCAGGGGGTGGAGTGTGCACACCGGTGTGTGTGTAGTCATGTAAAAGGTGGTGTGTGTGTGTGTACTTTGCAGGGGGTGGTGTGTGTATGCAGAGGTCTGTGTATGTACTGGTGTGAGAGGTGGTGTGTGTGTGTGTGTGTGTACAGTGCAGGGGGTGGAGTGTGCACACTGGTGTGTGTGTAGTTGTGTAAAAGGTGGTGTGTGTGTGTGTAGTGTAGAGGGTGGTGTGTGCACGCAGGGGTATGTGTGTGTACGTACGGTGCAGGGGGTGGTATGGTGTGTGCACACTGGCGTGTATGTGTGTGTAGTATAGGGGATGGTGTGTGCACACTGGCGTGTATGTGTGTGTAGTACAGGGGATGGTGTGTGCACGCAGGGGTGTGTATGTACTGGTGTGAGTGTACGTGACCGCGCAGGGCATGGTGTGTGCACGCATGTGCATATGTAGGTGTGTTGCTGGTGTCTAGAGGTCAGGACTGATGCTGAGCCCCCTGCGGGGCACGGGCCAGCCTCCTGTAACCAACGTCCATGCAACTTCTCAGAGAACCCCTCTCTGAAGACAGAGCCCCTAAAATGCTCCTAAAATCACAGCACACAGTGAACAGCAAAAAGTCAGCTTAAAAACAAAAGGCTGGCTCTGTTTAAAGCTTTGGGGCCTACTGACATCCAGCCTGCGCCCTGGGTGGGGATGGGGGTCCCAGAGGAGCGGGACCTTGCCCACTCTTGCAAGCTCTTCCTGTCCCCTCCTGTGTCTCAGATGCGACACTGTCCCTCTGCTTATACTGTCTCACCATCTAGTGGCCACCGGGCAAAGCAGCCCACCGCACTCCGGGCCCTTCTGAAACCAGCCATTCAAAACCACTCTGGTGGGGGGCAGTGGGCAGAGGAGAGCTGAATGATGCACACGACCTCATCACTAAGCTAGCGAAGCACCTTATAGGCCTGCTAGGGCTCCTTGGAGAGCAGCCACGAGGAATTAAGGTGGACACTTGCTAAGAGTTCCCAGGTCTGCAGAGCACTGGATCCTGACTAAGAGGGACCCACAGGTCCCCCAGTGCCTGTCCCCCAGGGACAGGCACAGGGCTTTTACAAAGTGGCATCTGCCAAAGAGGACATATTCAAGGGGTCCCAGTGACTTCAGTGTCCTTCCGCTGGCTCCATCCCGGCTACTGTTGCAGCTATAGAAACTGAGGCCCAAACACGTGGCCCCAGAGGCCCAGGACACACTGGCTGGACACTGGCAGGACACCTGCTATTTCCTTTGGCAGAGGCCTCTTGGGTCCTGGACTACAACCCGATCCTGACTCGTGTGTGCCATCGTAAGCATTAGCCTTTCTTCTAAAACCCCACAGCCGCGAACTTACCTGAAGGTGAGTCTCTGTAAAGAAATGGTTATGGCATTGTACATAAGCAACCAGTCGGATAAAGGGCCCAGCGGTTCAGCCGGGGCGGAGGAGAGAGGTAAGTGGGCTCTTGGCTATAGGAGGAGGTGAGGACAGAGAGGCGGCAGCCAGAGACTCTTGCCACCATGTTCCCATCTCCTTGTGAGAACCAACACTGAGCTCGACAAAGCTCCGCTGTGGCACTCCTTAGCGAGTGGGCACCTGAGTTTTCCTTCTTCCCATTATCAGCTCATTAGAGGAAGTTCAAAGTACTCACTGTGTCCCACACACAGAGTGTGTGTGACAACCTCGGAAGCGCTGCCTGACTCATAATACGTTGCAGTTCGGATATCAATTTATAGCACCTTGATACCTCTCTCCTCCCCTCAAATTGCATCATTAAAACATTTAGCAAGATCCAACGTTCAAGTTCTGTGGGCAGAACTCCATGAGTCAAAATACGCGTGAATCCTCTTGAGATTCAACAGATGACTCGGCGGTGCACTTTGGGATTTTACCTCCAAGCGAGTGCCACACGGGCGCACGCCCCGCGTCCCCACTGCTGAAACACAGCAGCTACAGAGCACGCGTTCCCGACCTGGCTTCCAGCTGTCGTGTGTGCACAGCTGCTCCAAGTCTAACTTCCCAGGCGTGCGCCTAGCTGGAGGCCCAAGCACCCCACGTCTCAGCGCAGCACGTGACATCAACGGCCAATAAAAGTCGAACGTGTCTCTGTGGTTCCCTACCTCTTCCTCGGAGAGCTGCTCAGCTTCTGTCCTTGCTGGCCAGCCTGCTCCACCACGCAGCTCCTGGGAAGGAAACTGAAGACACTTTTTTCTTTTTTGCATGTGTTAACCGTGAATGAGCCCAGCACAACTACGGTCATTGAGCTGTTTTACAGACAGTGGCTGATCTAAGGCAGGAGGGTACCCTGCTGGTGGGGCTGATGGGAGACCCTTCTTTGCAGGGCAAATAGACAAAGGTGTCTTCTCATCTGAGCGTCACTTCCCAGTCATCAGGTGTCGTGCACCTGCTGCTCAGCCTGGCCTTGATTGACTAAAAGAACATTCTGGAATGCAGAGCCAGACACACAGTACGTTTAGACCTTCCCAGTCCACAATCACATGAGAAATACAGAAGATGGACAAACAAACAACCCAAAAAGTCTCACTCAGAGCAGGGAGACCAAAAGTCCAGGATGAAAATTTCTAAAAATAGCAGTTGGGGGGAGGGGGCAGGCACTCAGATGTGCCAGGGCCCTGGGCCTTCTCCAGGTTTCTCGAATCTGACTTTACTTCTAGTAACTGGCCCCTTTTTAGGGGAATTAATAAAACAGTGTCCCTCCTCTGACTCCTTGGAGAAACATCTCTTCCCTCCCTCGCTCCTGAGCCAGCAGCGTTGTCAGTGTCTCCCTGCGGCTGCCCACTGGTCTTCCTCAGTTGTTTAAAGGCCACTTAGGACTTGGCAGATTCTCCAGCCAAACCCCAGGCACAGGCCCGGGCCCATTTTCTCTGGAGCCTACTCAGAGCTTGACCCTGCTCTCGGGGCGACCGCAGGCCAGGCCAGGAATTCGGTGAGAACAAAGCTCCCATTCAGTCTGAGTCACTGAACTCTGTTAAGGTAGGGCCAGAGCCTCAGAGCCCCCGTTCCTGGAGGGCCAGCAGGGGCCGAGACAGTAAGCTGCACTGACCAGCGCTTCAGCACCTCCTCCCACCGGGGGAGGGGGGCACGGTGGAGACCTCGTCACTGCCATTTCAAAAGCGGCTACTCTTCCTGAGAACTTTGATTTTAAAAACGGGCAAAGGACACGTTAATTCTGCACTTCACTAGCAACTCAGGGGAGGAAGAGGTGGGTGTGGAAGAACCCCACATGTGCCACAGGTAAAAGAAACCAACTTTCATTTGCTCTCCGTGTATCTCCGGAAGCCACAGTCCTGCTGGGGCAAGGGGTTTGGTTTAATCTGGAGGGGAAATTGATGGTAAAAAGAAGGCATGGCTGGCACTGGGAACCTCAAATCTAACCAATGAGGTCGCCTTCTCTAAAAATATGCATTTTTCACTTAACGTCAACATTTCTGCATAAAAGTCAAAGGTGATTCCTAAGATCATGCACCGACTCTTGCTAAATGAGGATCAGCTTTACCACGATCACGGTGGGGCGCACGGAGCAGGGTTATTTTAATACGCTCCGTAGAGCTGGGCCAGGGTCTAAATGCCAGGCATCTACAAAAGCAACAGTGTTATAATAATAATTATTATAACGATGATGATAATGACGATGCTGATAGAAACCAGAGTAAGGACAAAAGTTTTTAGACTGTACTACAGAAAATTACTTGGGGATTAAAAAATAAAATAAAAAAACTCAGAAAACAAAACAAAGAAATCCCAGCAAACAAACAAAGTGCTGGCAGAGGAGTTAAAGCAAATGTGGAAACTGAATGTCACCATAGCAATGGCAGGTATCTCAGAAACGGGGCAAGCTCACAGGTCATGCACACGCGATGGCGTTCACAACCAGGGATCTGTGGGGGCTTGGCTCCGACTCAGAAGTAGAGGTCGCTAGGCACCTGTCATCTGACAAAGGATTTTGAGAGTCCAGAGTATACCCACATCATCCTGCTTTATGCTGAAACACTGATAGCTTATTACTCTATTTTTGGTCAGCATTAAATCTTATCTGAATTAGAAAATAGATCCTTTTCTTACCTGTGGTTTTTTTTTTTTTTGTGGGGGGAGGGGGGACAGTCTCTAACATTTAATCTCTGAGTTTTTGGCCTTTTTGCCTGTGAAATAGGTCCTATTATGGTTTTTATTGCCTAGAGCTGTTTCAAAGGACAGATGTGAGTAGATGTTAAAAAATATTCCGACTGTCTTGCTGTTATTATTACAGGTTACTAATACTCTAATACTACCGAGAGCACGGGGGTTCCCTCTCAGATCAGGAGAGGAAATACGAGGAGGCACCCTCCCTTCTCTGCTTACTTTTAGTTTACTTTTAAACAACGCAGGTAAACTAAAAAAGTTACCCTACCCAACAGAAAAAGTTTGTGAGAACTCTGTGCTATCGGATTCTAAATGGCGGGGCAGAACTTTGGCCTTTGGAAGCGTGACTACCGCTGGGAGACAGAGGGAAAGTGCCAGAAGCCTCTCTCTTAACTTCAAAATGTGGTCTGATGAGTGCCCCTCCCCCTCCACTGCACCAAATGGCTCAGGGAGGAATCCTGAATGCAGAAAAATGGCTGCATCAAAAAAAAAAAAAAAAAAAGTACTGCTGCAAAATGGGATGCAGTGCATCACGGTTGCACTTGGCGGCTTAAATTAATTATCATAAAATTAATTGTGATTCACTGTATAAATGAAGTGTCATGGCAGAACGGCCATTATTGTATATAGCATTTGCTGCACAATTTTAATAAATGAAGCAGACGCTAAGAAATTCTGATCAACAAGGAGGGACTCACACCTAAATGAGGTCCCCCCTCCCCAAAAAGTGTAAGCCATTGGAATGATTTGAGAGGGCAACAGAAATGTGGAAATGGCCCATTACTAGACAGTGTTAGGAAGAAAAAGGCTTCAACTCTTTAGATTTTCTAGAATTTTCATCAGGTTCTTAATATTTATCTATCTGTCTTCCTTTTTAAGGTTCCTGGAATGCAGTTAAGCTGTTTGGCCATGAACACAGAGAACACACACACACACAGCGTGAAAGCAACACATGAAGCCGCAGCATATCACACCTAAGGACGGACGCGAGAGCCACATGGGTGCGTGGCATGGCTACTGGGACTTGTAAGTCAGCAAAGGCCTCATCCTCCCTGCGGTAAAGTCCTCAGCTTTCCTCCTTGCCCTCCCCAGTTAGGGGCTCAGACCCAGACGAGCCGCTCTCTCACACCTCAGCAGAACCAAGCTGGTCAGAGACTACAGCCTGACTGGACGAGCCCCGGGGTGACAGCTGCGGCCAGCCTGGCACATTTGTTTTGCTTCTGCTAGACACAGGCCCAGCTTCACCAGCCTGTTTGCTGAACTACCAACACCCAGGGTAGTTCCATCCAAGGCAGGACAATGGCAGGCGACCCCCAACACACTGCCTTAAGATTAATTTTTCCTCTTGGAGGGAACACAAGGAAGTGGGGGTGGGGCTCGACTGCTAATTTTAGGGAGACCTGGCCTCGGACTTGGGCAGCTGGGTGCAGGATCGCTGGCTACCAGAATCTACGGTATCAACCTCCAGTCCTGATTTAAATGGACTGTGCTCACCCTCAGGGGCAGAGCAGAGGCCCCAAGTCCTGGGGGCAAAACTCCTTATAGGAGTTCTGCTAGGAAAGCTTCCTTTCACAAATGAACACGCAAGGGGATCCGCCAAGCTGCCACCCAGGGACAGGGTGTGCATTGTCACTGGGGTCCCCTGTCTGCACCCAGCTGTGTCCACCCCCCCACCCCGCCCCCAGAGCTATGCTAGGATTACTGGGATGGTCTGTTATGGTGGGATCATTTGTCTGCAGGAAAAACATTGAACGCTTCAGTGTGGCTGGGAAGTCTGAAATGGAACCTGCCTCTCTGTGCTGTGTTCTGGGGTCAGTGACAATGCTGTTATCTCCTGGGTGGCCGTCACACGGGAGACTGTGGGACACGCATTGCATTATGAAGACATTTAACACACACACGCAGCACAGCCTTAGAAATTCTTGAAAGGCCTTAAGAGAATAAAGAAGTGCACATCATTTCTTTATCATGCACGCTAAAAATTCTCATTTGAGCCACAGATGCACACCCTGGCTAACTGCTGCTTTTGATTAACTGTGGCAAAAAGGGTAACACCCCAGACTGAGCGAAGTCTTGGGGGCTGGGGGTACCAATTAGAGATAGAGCCCTGGAGAAGGAGGACTTGGAGAGGGGAGGGGTCCCTAACAGATGGGGAAAGGTGAAAATGGGGGGCAGGGAGGGTCCCCAAAGATCTGGTTAGAAGAGCATTGCTTCATTACTTTGACTTTAATCATGACACCTCTGAAAATTATTTTTTTGTACCCAAAGCCAACCTGTGGAGGACCTTACCTTTGAGCCTCTTTGCCCCGGGCTAAAGCTGTTTGAAAAAAAAATTCACATGCAAACATTTACATGGTTCACAAGTCAGATTGACAGTTTTAACACCCTTCGTCCACACATTCAAAATACACTTGGAGCATTTTGAAAACGTTTTTATTTCATCACATTGGAAACACAAAGATGACACCCCACTTCCCGGCACATAACCCCCGTCTTGTGCGCCAGAGCCCTCATACCTTAAATGTAGTAAATGTAGAAAAAGCTTACCTCGGGCTCCTCGCTGGGGAAAAAAAAATTTTTTTAAGCACAACCACGCCCACCCCCTTGGCATCAGCCCTGTGTGATTTTGGATCCAGACTTGGCGACAGCAGGCTAGATGTCCTCCATCCCCCACCCCAGCCACTTCCCATCCCCCTCCAGGTGAGTGTGCTTGTGCGCAATGCTGAAATCCAGTGTGCAGCCCCAATGCCCCAGATACCTGTGCTGCGTGTCTGGTTTTTCAACTGTAAAGGCGGGAGGGTTTGGCGAACGAATGAGAAGTGAGGAAACACTTAGCGCACAGGGAGAAAGAGAGAAAGACACAGAGGAACAAGGTTACCGAGGCGCCCCCCCCCCCCCCGGGCCGGTGGCCCAGCCGGGTTCCGCCGCGGAGTGCCGGCGCACAGGTGTCACACGAGTGTGCAGACGCGCAAAGTTTCAGCCCGCGCCATGGCGCGCATCACGACAGCCCGTCCCCAAGTACAAGTACACGGTCGGCGGGTAATCCGGGGCTGGGGGGGTTGCCGGGGATGGGGAACACTTGAGCGTGTCATGCACAGGCGGACACAGAGAATACGCACACCGACACACACCAACGACAAGCTGGCCGAGAACAAGCCGTGCCAGGCGAGGCGGGGGCGCGCCTTCCCCGATGGCCCTAGCCCACCGCGGCCCCAACAAACCTAAGCCGGCGGAGGCTGGGCGCCCCTTTCCGGCAGTTCCCGGCTCACCTGAAGCCCCCGCCTGTCCAGCTTACGGTCGCTGGCGCTGGCCTGTCCAGCCGGAAACGACCCTCAGTGTCGCTCGGCACCACTTTTCTCCCTGGAGGGCACACACCTCGGCCACCCGAACCCGCCCCAGCTCCCCTCCCGCGCCCGGGGCAAAGTTAGGGTCCCTCCGTGGAACTTCCTGGCCGTGCCCCCTCCTCCCGCGGCCGAGCCCCGCGCCCCGCGCCCCCTCCCCGGTCCCCGGCGGGGCTGCTGCCCCTGGGCAGAGTCCGCCGCCGCGTTACCTAGAAGCAGCAGGCGGTGAGTGCACATGTAGCCCATCTTCTCGGCCTGCAGCTGCTTGTCGATGAGCCTGCTGCGTTTCTTCTCGGCGCGCTTCTGGGCGCGCTTCTCCATGGCCTCCCTGCGCATCTGTCGGCGCTTCTCTGCCAGAGAAACCTTCTTGGCCTTGCTGGGGCTCGCGGGCTTGGGCTGGGGGCTCTCAGATCGACCACCGAAGCAGCCCCCGAAAGCCTGCACGAGGAAGTTGCGGAGCAAGTTGCGCTGGGGCTTGCGGCGGCGGCGTGTGCGGCGCTGGAACCAGTGGAAGCAGCCGGCGGCCCGCTCTTCGGACTCGTCCCCGCTGGAGGAGTCGGCGTCGCCGCTGGTCGACCCCTCGTCGTCGTAGCGGCGGCGGCTTCGGCCGCGCTCAGCTCTGCCCCGCCAGGCAGCCGCGCGAGCAGGCCGCGGAGTAGGCGGGTCAGCAGCCTGGATCTCGGGGCTGGGGGGTCTGAGCAGATGGAGCCTGCGTCTGGCCCCGGAGGCAGGCGCGGCGGGGGCTGCCTGGGGGGCCCCGGCGGCTGCGGCGTGCTCGGCCGGGGCACCAGGGGCTCCACCGGCGGCAGGGGCTGCCCCGGCATCAGGAGCGGCTGCGGCGCCGGGGGCTGCGCGGGTGTCGGCGTCGGCTTCGGCATCGGCCGGGGCTGCCCCGGCGGCCGCAGTGCCAGGAGCGGCCGGGGCTCCCCCGGCTTCGGGCTCCGCCGGGGCGGCGGGAGCGGCTCCGGCGGCGGGAGCGGCCCCAGCTGGGGCGCCCGAGGCTCCGTCCCCCGGAGAGGGGACTTCTCCTTTCTCCGCAGAGGCGCTGACCGAGCCTCCTTCCATCTCGGCTGCTTCTCCCTCAACTGGGGGTCTCTCGCCGCGCTCCCTCTTATCTGGGGCTCCGGAGACCTTGATGGGCGGGCCATCACTCGCGATTGGGGGGCTGTCCATGCTGACGGGAGCGTCGTCGACCCCGACGGGGGCGCTGCGCATCTCGAGCGGGGGTCCGGCGATCTCCATCGGGGGGCTGGCGCCCGCGAAGTTAGCAGCAGCTCTGACAGCCTCTGGGACCCAGAGGGGTGGCGCGTCGGTGGCGGGAGCGAGGCAGACCGCACTCGGGACCGCGATTGCCGCGCTGCTGCCACCGTCGCCGTTGGCAACTTGTGGGAGCGCTCGGGGGAGCCCGGGGGGTGGGCTGTCGTCCCCAAAGGCCTCTCCATCAAGCTGAAATGGCATAGCCTCCTCGGGGGGAGGGCTATAGCCTCCTCCAAGGCCAGCGCTGGCAGGCCTGAGCGCCCCGGACTTCCCGGGAGGAGCTCCAGGGACCCCCAGGTCTGTGCCACCGGGAGCGAGGTCGGGGACCCCCGATGCTGGCTGGCTGCAGCCTCCCTGGCCAGCAGGCTCCTCGAACTCAAAGGGCATGGCTTCTTCTGGTGGGGGGCTGTAGCCTCCCAGGCCAGGCCCGGCACTGCCCGAGACTCCGGGATCCACAGAGGCCTCGAGGCCTGCGATGGGCCCTGGGGTGGGCCAGAAGCCTCCCACGCTGGGCTGCTGGACCTCAAAAGGCATGGCTTCCTCGGGAGGTGGGCTGTAGCCTCCATCGCCTCCGAATTCCTGGTCAGCTGCCACGGCGAGGCCCTCCAGGGTGCCCCCGGAGACCTCAGGGGGTTCACAGGCCTCGGCGCCAGCCTGTGCGGGGACGGGCTCGCTGGCAGGCGGCTGGGTCTCCATCTCTTCGGCTGGGCCAGGCCCAGCACCGGGGGCAGCTGGCCCTGGGGCCTCCAAGGCTGGCTGTGGAGGCTGCTCCCCGACTTCAGGGGGGAGATGGCGTTGTCCTGACATATTATTGCCGTCGAGGCAGTAGCGCAGGCCCATAACACGGTGGCGGCCTCTTACAATGATGTGGGGGCTCCGTGAGACGGAGCACCCAACCGAACTAGGGTGAAAAAAATTATTTGAAAGGAAGAAAGAAAAAAGTACCAGCTGGGAAGTTCTGCGGCCTCACTTCCCGAGCGCACTCAGGGCCTAGAACCCCAGACCATGGCCAAGGCAGTGCAGTTCTGGCTGGTGAAGTCTTGGCTCCTTCCTGGCCACTGGTGATTCCCTCAGGCCCCCACCCGGCCTGCTCGGCCTTCGTCCCCTCCTCTCTCTCTCTCTCTCTCTCTCTCTCTCTCTGCTCCAGGCCAACACAGACTGCTTGGATTTGAGGAGCGTGCCGATTCGGTCCGAAAATCGCCAGTCGCGCGCTCTCTCTGCCACCAGAGGACGCAGGTCCCGGTGCCAAGCTGGTTCCCTGCACCGCCGGCCCGGCTTTGGGTAAGGGGCTGGCGAGCGCAGGCCTCGCAGGGACGTTTGGGCTCCTTCCACGCCTCTCCCTGACTGATTTGGAGCCTTTCTCCTCGCTTCTCCCCTTGGCCACACAAAGCTCTCCTGCGTTGCAAGCGAGACACGTGACACAAGACGTGGGCCTCGGGATGCTGGAGAACAGGAGCAGAATCGCTCCCTCCCCGCCCGCGCCGACTCTCCTCGGGGGGCGGGGGACTGCAGAGGGCTTTCTTTTTCTCCCTTCACCCCAGGATACCCCTGCACCCCTGCGCCGAAGCCCCTAGCCCCAGATCTCGAGCCAAGCGTAAGGCTCTAGATGCCCGGGGACAGTGGCGTGCGCGCGCGGGAATGCGACAGGTGGTCGTGAGCCCACCGAAAGGGCAGGGAGGAGGATGAGGAGCGAGGGGGGCTGTCGAGAGCGAGCGCACAGTTTGTTTTGTAAAACGCCTTGGGTACACTTGCCGCGGTCCGCCGTGGCGAGGCACTTTAGCATCGCCCACCCCCGTGGCTCCTGGGGTCTCCGCAGTGGCCGTGGGCGGCGCAGTAAGGGGTCCCTCTGTTTTTGTGGACAATGATGCGACGCAATATGGGGGTCTCCTGACTGCACCATGGAGAACCAAGCCAAGCCCCCCCCCTCCCGCAGTGTAGCGGCCGCGGCGGCACGGAATGGGGGTCGCGGGACACGCTGGGGAGCCGAGCCCCACGGGGCGCAGGTCTCAGAGCACCACACATCCTACCGCTCTGGGGAAGATTTCGGCTGCGGGGTTTATGGCTGGTTTGGGGGTGGTCTCGGAGACCGCACAACCCCGTGCGCGCGGAACCCGCAAACACCGCACCAACAGCAGCCGAGGCGCGCGGCATCTGCCTCCGGCCCCGGCCGCAGGGCGGGTCCGTCATCCCGCAGCCCCCAGCGCCACGCCAGGACCGTCCCCAGGCAGTGGCTTTACTTTTCCGCTGCTAGCCCGCAGAAGCTGCGGCAAGCGCAGCCACCAAGCCCGGCGGCTGCTCGCTCGGCTGCGCCCCGCTGGCTGGGACTGAAACAGCCGCACCACCCGGTGGGCTCCAGTGTGCATGCGCACTGCTTTGGGTCTGGGGTCTGCGGAAGGATTTGCGCCTAGCGGCGATGTTGCCGCGCTGCGGTCGCTGGGAACCCGGCAAGGACGCACGGCGGTCCACGCGCGGATGACGGACCACGGCTCGCGACACACCTGCAGGGGTCGCGGCCAGCTGGCTGCCCGCACGGGTGCCCACCTCGAGCCGCAGCGGGCAGAGCGCCGCGGGCCAGATGCGACCGGCGGGGTCCAGCGCCCTGCCTCAGCACCAGGCACGGCGGCGCCCACACGCCAAGCCCTCGAATGCGCCAACCCCGCGGCGGGAAAGCGGACACAGCCGACCCCGGTACCGCGGGCGGCCGATCACCTCCGCTCGGCGGGTCCACACCCTCCCCAGAGCCAACGCCGAACTTTGGTTCAAACTTTGGCCACCTGCTCCTACGTGCAGGGGCTGCACCATCAGACCACCACGCACTCAAGGGGCCCCAACACCAGACTCACTGCCCTCTGACCCCGGCGCCGGGTCACCATTGGGTTGGGGTCACGCCAATCAAGGCTGCCTGGCAAATGAGCAGGGGCGTGGGACCGGAAACCGGATATGGGTGGGAGGTCCGATAGGGGGCGCCGCGTTGGAACGTCCAAAGAGGTCGTGCTCCGGGATGCCATCGGTAGGCGCGTGCATCGCGGCCGGGCCTGGCAGGCCCCAGCACCGCTCTCGCGGTGGGGTCACTCATGATGACTCCCCAGGTTGCGTAGGCGGAGAGAGGAGGCCAAGGGCTCCCAGGCGCCAACCCCTGGGCCAACCTGTGCAACAGAGGGGGCCGCCGCTGGCCGAGGCGAGGAGCGTGGCTTCCAGGCAGGGCCAGTCAACCCTCTCCTCGGGTGCAGAGGATCACCCAGGATGGAGAAAGAGCTAAGGCCCCGGGATGCTGAGTCCACACAGCTGGAAGGAAGGTCAGTGACGCTGGGGCCGCGCCCTGCCCCCGGGCCTGAGCTCACTCCCCCCGCCCAGCTCCGAAGGGTCCCACGATCTCGCTGTTGGACATTCTCGTGGGACCCCGCTGGTCCGTGTGCTTTCTAGTCTCATGGTTCTTGGCCGGGAGACCACGCATCGAGAGGATACGGTGTGGGCAGACACCAGTCCCCTCCTAAAAAGATGAAAAGGACCACCTCCCAGTGGGCGCGACCTTGAAAGTCTTGGTAGGGAAGATGGCGTTCCAATGGGCCGCCGTGGAGAACATGGCCGTGCATGGGGGTGGGGGCGGGGGAACAAAGCACCGCGCAGGTGCAAGGTGGGGCATGGCTGGGGAGCCGAACTGGCCACCTCAGCTGGCTCTGGGAGGCAGAGCAGGCAGAAGTGGACAGAGTCTCCTGGGAGATGCCATGGTGCTACAAGTGAGTAGCTACCTCTAGGAGAGGTACCAGCAGCTTGCAGGAGGTTCAGGGAGAGGGGTTGTATCCACAGGAGGCTGTGGCTGGCCATGACCTTCAAGGGAGAGCCACAGATGCAGAATGGAGTGAGGCTGGGGAGGGAGCGGCAGGGTACCCGAGGACCCGCCAGCAGTTCCGCGCCCCAGGGGCTTACGTCGGGACGGGGAGCCGAGGGGGCTGGCGTCACAGCACAGCTGGAGGAAGCAGGGCGGTTGGAATGGAGGTTTACAACTCATCTGCAAGGAAGGGTCTGGGGTTGAAAAGGCAGATAAAAGATCATCGATCCAAACTGGCTTTCATGCCCGTGCAGATGCAAGACTGCTGGATCGCTGGATTTTGGGTGAAACGCCCCGAGAGAGGAATCTACCTGGTGGTAGACTCCCACAGTTGGAGCGCTGGACAGCAAACAGGGAGACAGTCCAGGAGAGAGCAGGGAAGTTGGGAAGAGGAGAGGTGGGGGTGCCCCAGGGGAAGGGAGCCCCAGACCCGGTGCATGCAGCCAGGCTAGCCTGAGCTGGCGACATCTGGGGCCAGGTCACTGAGGCGTGTGTGTCTGCATCGTGGGATGCACGGTGGCACCCGTAGCATCTACCCACTAGATGCCAGCAGCATGCCCTCAGTTGAAACAACCAAAGACGGTCTCTAGCCTTTGCCAGCTGTGCTCTGGGGGTGGTCACCCCCACTTGAAAATTGCCACTAGAAGCCAAGAGTGGACCCTCGGGCTCGCTAGGAACTGCGTTAAAGGTAAATTGGCATCAGGAAGAATAAATCCCCGTATTTAAGCCTGATGTTTTCTTTCTGTTTTTTGTTTTTCTGTAGCAGCCGGCTACCAGAATGTGAAGACCCCAAGCCACTCAGGTGAGCAGGCCAAGAGTGGAAACCTCCTCCGTGCAGCAGCGGTGTGGCCAGATGTTGGAGGAGCCGACTCACTCCAGAGGTAGCCAGATGGCCTGGCCACAGGGACCTGAGGGACCTGCAGGGTAAGATCTGGGGCTGAGCAGCTCAGGGGTGGACGTAGGGGCTGCTTGGATGGGTTGCTGAGGGTTGGCCTTGACCTACAGAGGAGGGACACTGCTAGGAAACGCCATTACAACTGTGCGGCAGCAAAGGACCTCACCCCGGATTTCCAGTTCTGGGTGGGCTTCTATTGGAGGACACAGTCAACGTTTGACAGGAACGAGGGAGGGAAGTCAGTGAACTAACTGGTCCGTGTAGCTGGGGAGGAGGAAGTCAGGGGGCTAGTGTCTGAAAAGGCCGAATCAGGATGAAGGACCAAGACCCTGGCACACAGCCTGTCTTGCCAGGTCCGGCTGCAGGAGGCCATCTGGCCATCAGAGGAGAAGGGACGCTGTCAGCACGCAGCCAGTGGCTTCCTTAAAAAGAAGGGACTTCGTACACTTGCTGGACTTAGGAAGGGAAAGGGAATGGCTGCCCAGGTCTCGTGCACTGTGCAGCTCAGACCACGCGGCCTTCGTGTTCCAGGCAGTGAGCGGGGGCTTCTGTGAAGAAGTGATGCCCCGGGGGAAGGGGATTCTCCTGTTGACTCCCGCCTCTCCCACCCGCAGGGTGCTCCTTGGCAGCCCCCGTGCCCTGGGCCCCCCAGCTTACTCTCGGTACCGGCCGTGTGGACACCCCACAAGGCACACATCAGAGGCGGCACGGACTGTTTGTCCACTTGGATTTGGGGATTCTGATGGACAGCTAGAGCACAGGGCGTATCCGAGTGTGAAGCAGCTGCCTGGCAGCTTCCTAGGTTCGTCCCTGTAGCCCAGGCAGAGAGAGCAGGGTAGGCGGGGGTCTCGGAGGGAGCGGGCCGAGGCCAGCAAAGGCCACCCTTTTCTCTTCTCCTTTCCTGGTGGCGCTGTGAGCGTGAGTGTTGTGTTTCTGTGCATGTGTGTGGATGTATGTGAATGTGAGAGTGAATATGTGAGTATATGTGTGCGTGTGTTTCTGTGTGAATTGTGTGTGAGAGTGTGAACGTGTCAGTATGTGTGTGAATGTGTTTCTGTGTGAACTGTGAGTGAATGTGTGTGAATATGTGAGTGTATGTGCATGTGTGAGTGAATGCGTGTATGTGAGAGTATGTGTGTGCATGTGTTTCTGTGAACTGTGAGTGTGAATGTGTGAGTATGCGTCTGTTTCTGTGTGGATTGTGTGAGTGTAAATGTATGTGAGTTTATGTGTGTGTTTGTGAATGTATGTAAGTTTCTGTGTGAATTGTGTGTGTGACTGTGTGCTTTGTGTGTGAATGTGTGGGTGTATGTGTGCATGAGTGTATGGGTGTGGGTGTGTATGTGTGCATGTGAGTGTGCGTGTATGTGAGGGGAGGGCGCAGTCTGCACAGTTAGCCTCTCTGCAGCTTGTTCGTGTCATTAGTTGATTAGTTGTCAGTGAGTTTCTTTCAAATGAGGAAAGCGGGGGTCTTTTCGGCAGTGGTGAGGAGAGGCAGAGGCAGAAAGAACACAGAGGAGCTCAGACACCCCTGGGTCTCCGCCTCCCGGGGACAGCGTTTTCTGTGCTGACCGGGCAGCAAATAAGACCTTGCGGCTGTTGGGTGAATTCCTGCTCAGGGAGGCTGGCTGTGGCCGTCCTCCTCCTCCCGCACCTCTGCCAGGCTCGGCGGGTGGGGGCAGCAGCAGCCTACACCGTCTGCAGGGGGCTGCATAACCAGGCTGTTAGAGGCTAACGCCAGCCGAAGGACCGGGGCCTCCAAGGGATGCAGTGAGACACTGGCTTGGGGGCAGATGTGGGGCTGCTGTTCAAGATGCCAGGATCTATGCTTATGGAAATAACCTGCCTGCCTGGATTGACAAGCCCTCGCCATGAATTGAGACCCCCTCACTCCCCTCACTAGCCGTAGCTCTGCAGGTCTCTGCTCGGAACAGCCAGCACATCCCGTTTCAGCCGGGCAGGCTGCTGGCCGGGGGCGGGGGGCCCGTGTGTTCCCGACAGCAGCCTGAGTGTGCTGTGGGTTCCTTCTGCAGCCGAGCGTTTCCAGGGAAGTGGCCATTCCAGAACAGGTGCACAGCAGTGGGAAAGGGCCAGGGTGGGGGCTGGGGGGGAGGGGAGCAGGGAGTCCTGGAAGAGAAATTGGGCTTTAGGGGGAAGCTGTTAAGTGTCTGTCATCTGGTGGACCTTCCACCACTCGGGGGGCTTCTGGGCCACGCTGAATCCGAGGGGAGTGGTATATTCCACCTTACCCACAGCTGCACTTACCCAGAACACATTTTGCTAATGAAATCTAATTGAGACTGCAACATAAGCCAGGCCACTCAGGCCAGGTCTGGCCTGGGGGAGGCTGGCCGCCCATCGCTGCCCCTCATACTCCTAAGGTTTCAGAGTGGGGGTCTCAAAGACCAGCCTTTCCCTGAACAGACATCTAAGGCTTAGGATTTGGGTTCTAGAAGATTCCTAGGTTTTAAATCTTGAGGTTTGGTCGAAGCAGTTGAGGTACTTGTATGAAAACCGCACGGTACCTGTTCATCGCAGTTTCTGGGCCAGGTCCACTAGGAGACCCTGAAGGCGGAGGGGAGACCCTCAGTGGTGGCCTTCCAGTGCCTGCCAGGCTGGAACCCAGAATTCACTGCTCCCGTATCTGGGCATTCTCTTGCCTGCCCACAGCTTCCTGGCTTTTGCCATGTAATTCCCCAGAACCTTCTTTTTGTCTTCCTGAACCTGTCCCTACCCTCTGCCCACCCTGGCCTTTCTGATAGCCATGTCTGTGCCCGTCTGCACCACGCTCCCCCTAAAGGAAGCCCACAGGCTGTGTCTGAGCTTGAGGCTGGGAAAGCAGCCTCCCAGGTCCACCGGGGGACAGTTTGCAGGCAGAAGCTGCTGCGGCACCAGCCTCTCTCGGGTGTCCTGCCTGTGCTGGCCGAGCGACGGTGACACTTGGCCTTGGAGAATGAAGCCCCCGGGCTGTTTCCTCCAGCCTGTCTGCCTGGGGAATTGAAGTAGCTACTGGGGGGCTTTTGAAAAACCAAACCTGAGAGCTTTGGGGTGGAAAAAACAAAAGAACAAACACCACAAAAATTCACTGTATAAGGCAAAATTTGGATACCAACTTAATTTGACGGATGCAGTATGTTTTTGTTTTTTAAATGTTGTTTATCCCGTGCATTTGCACTGAAGGTAAAACTGCTCTGGGTATGTGTTTAAAAAAAAAGAACAAATGGGCTTTCCCAGGTGCTGCAGATACCTGTGGCCCAGCCGTGGCAGGGGCCAGGGAACAACCAGGGAGATAAAAATGTCTGAAAAAGCTCCCTGGCGGAGTGACAGTGGGGGCAGGGGGTGGGAGAACAGTTTCTGTAATAGCCGCTCCCTCGGCTCCCACCCCTGTCCCACAGCAGCCTCAACCACGCCCCCCGCTGGGGCTGGGGCCCTGAGATGCCGGCAGGGGTGCGTTCCCTACCAGCCTCACACCACCCAGAACACACTCCTCGCGGCGCTGCCTTCTGTCTGGTCAGTTTCTGAGATCTGGGCTCCATGAGTGTTTAGATCATGGATGGAGTCCACTCCAGGCTCCCTAAGTGAATGGCCTGTGTCCACTGGCACCAACAGCGGTCCCAGGCACATCTACTTCAGCTAGTTCCCTGTAGGGGAGACCCGGGCAGAGGCGGCGAGGCCGGCCCAGGGCTAGCTGCAGCCGGGCTGGCACACTGACCGCTGTCTCAGACGCCCCAGTGCCCCGCGTGTGGGGCATCCAGATCTAGGAAATGGGCATTCGTGTCAAGACCCCGCAGGACGAGAAACTCCCTCCCTCTTCTGGAACGAGGGGATTAAAGATGTAACTGGAGAATCTCGTCCCCTGTCCTGGGCCGCGTGGAGACACGTGGGCTGGCGCGTGACGTCACTGGCCTCTGGCGCGTCATCTGCTTTTATGATTGGTTTTGTTACGGGTCACCTTCCTGTTCAGACGCGCTTTGCCCACACCGTGGTTTCTGCTCGGTTTCCTCTCCATGGCTGCCCCTCTGCTTAGAGAGCAGTGGTACAGATAAATTCAGTAAAATTCAGCAGGTCATTAAAAACAAAGAGCAGCCCACTCCTAGCGCACTGAAGTTCCGGCTTTCTTGCTCCGTAAACCTCACAGCTGCTGACAGTGAAGGCTGACGGGATAGAGCGGGAGAGCAGGCTGGAGGCCCTTACAGAACCCTCTCAGAGACACAGGTTAAGTGGTTTGCAGAGCTGTAGGAGCCAGCTGCTGTCCGCTTGTTGACATCACACAACATCTGAACACTGCCATGTAATTTTCCAGCTCAGACTCGGTTACAAGTGCACCTCTGGCATGATGAACGCAGTCAGGGAGAATTCTACGTGCGCGGGCACCCCTGCCTGTCGCCCGCTGTGTCCTCCTCGCCCTCTCTATTGGAAATTTTATACCTTTGGTCTGTTACCTCTGTGGCCAGCTCTAAGATCTGCATTTTTGGAGCCCCACACTCCCTATGGGACTCCACCTCCGGGAAGGGGGCGAGCGAGCCCATTCAGATGCTAACTGCAGCCTAGCAGGGCGAGACAAAGAAGCCTGGGAGACCCGTCGGGTGACTCGGGAATGTTTGGAGACCTTGGTAGAAAAGTCTGCTAAAGGAAGGTGGCCGGAATAGGAGGGTCTGGGGCAGAAAGAGGGTCCCAGGCGTCTGCACAGCGAGCCCCTCTCCCGGGTGGGGGTGGGTCCTTTCTTGGGGGTGGTCAGTATTCCCATCGGTGGCTCTGTGTGGTCTCTAATGGCTTCTCACCCTGAGTCAGGGTGGGGGAAGGGAGCCGGGTGGGGGAGGGAGTTGCTGCCGCTGGGTAGCAGGTTTTCTCAATTGGGCTGTAAAGTGAGTATCCTCCCCTCTGACTCAGGTAATTTATGGAAGTCAGGTTTGAAAAACTTGGTTTATTCCCAGGTTGGGGCACCCCCTCCCCCCAGCTTACGGGCCTGGGGTGGGGAGCCTAAGCACCGAGCACTGTTAAACTTGCAGGACAAAGCTCACCTGGCCATGAAAACCAGGCCCGGGGAGACCGCTCCCCCACTGCAAAGCACTCCAGAAACGGGCAGGCCTCTCGCCCTGCTCCCTGGAAACCTGCTACCAGACATTCCCCAAGGCGAGACAGAAAACGGCACAGAAAGGAACGCGCCAGTGCCGACCTGAACAGAGCCCAGCTCGCGGGGCTCCGTTTCACTCGGGCAGGTTCCCTCTTTTAGCCCCAAACAGCTCCACCATCCCCTGGGCCTCCAGCCCTCTGACCCCATCAGCAGGCTGCCTACCCCAGGTTTACTGGGGAAGACCAGACGCGGCCGGCCCCGAGGCTCGGCCCCGCAGCCCACCCCAGGGAGGTCTGGGGTGCCGCGACCCCCGAAACACGGCGTAGTGCTGGCCTTCCGGCACGGCGCTTGTACCGGGAGCCTAAGGACTCCACCTTGCATTTCCAGCCACCAGGACACTTCAGTTTCCCCCTCCAAATCACTTTTATCAGAATAGCGTCAGCCGGCGCACAGCGAGACACACGCGCTCCAACAGTAACCCCAACTTCCAAATCGGCGAGATTCGTGTAAACACATTTCACTTACTAGTCTTTCCCCCCAGGACCGGCGAGAGACGCACCCTTCCCGCGCCCAAAGTGCGCCGCCGAATTGCAGCCGATTTTGTGCTGGGTCACGGAGCGGCTTCTCCTCCAGGTTACGATTCCAAACTTAGCTCCACCCGAGCTGAAAATGGCCGGAACGCGCGCGCCTCCCCTCTCCCCTCTCCCCTCCAGCCCCGGCCCCCTCTCGGCCGCCCTAGGACTGGCGCCAGATCCAACACCTTCCCCCAGCTCAGCGGGTGCTACGCTCCTTGGGGACGAATCGTGCCGCGTCCTGATGACGCGACCCCCACTCCAGCCAGTCAAGCCGGTACCTTGTTCTGCGTTCTCTGCGACCTCGCTGTCCTCCTAGCCCTCTCTCCCGGCTCCAGGCTTTGCGCAAACAGCCCTGGCTGGACCTCCCCACTGGAGCTGCATCCGGCCCCGCCGCCTTACCGGCTGCGCCAAAAGGTTGGCGATACCCCGAAGTGATCAAACCCTCGCAGTCAACCCAGGTAGCCCGGAGGGGCACCTCCGAAGGTCCCTGTCCCTCCTCCGCCTGTCCTCCAAGCACCAGTGGCTCCCGGGGAGCCGCCGGCTCTGGGGCGCACGAGCAGGTGCGCGCGCTTTTACGGCCGTCTCCAGCCCTGTGAGCGCCCAGAGGTGGACTGTGGTGGGTAACACTGCCGCGCCTCAGCCAGGGGCGCTGGCGCCTAAGTCCCGCAGCTCCAAATTGGCGCCGCCGGGACCTAGGCTCCAGGCTCCGAGCCGCTCAGGCACGGCGCGCGCCTGCGACTTCCCTGCCGAGCCGGCAGGCTCCGGAGTTCTCGCCCAATCGCGTTCCGGTTACTTTTCGCACATTGCAACAGTGTCGCTACAGCGCGGCTGCTCGCGAATCGGGAAAGTTGGCGCGCGCGCATCTCCGAACCACAGTTCGGGCAGCCGCCAAAGCCAACTCGTTTGAGACTCACATTTCTAGGAGTGAAAAAGCGTAAAACAGTGACTTACCGTGCCGTTTGGGCGTGCAGGTCTAAACCTGGGACGCGCTCGGCGTCGGTCGCACGTCGGAGGGGCGCCCGCTCAGAGACCACAGGTTGTCTCCAGCCAGGCGCAAGGAGCGCCTCGCCGTCCGACAAGCCCTCGGCCTCCGGGGCGCCCCCGGTGCGCTGGGGAGGTCTGGGGAGCCCTTGCCACCCCGCCCAGACTCCGCTCGGGGGAGTGGAGCCCGCTCTTGCCACCTTGCTCCCGCCCCCTCCCGAGCTCCCACGGCGCATGCAGGCTCCCGGGTTAGCGGTGGGCAGCTAACCTGAATCCATGAAAAGAAGGAGAATCTGGACGGCGTCCTCCATTAGTGACGCCGGATGGGGATGGACCCCTTTCTGGAAGGGGACTCCGGGGACTGGTCGCGGCGGGTGGGCTTCTTGGGTCGGCAGCGGCGCTGCTGCTTCTTCTCTTTGGGCTCCTGTGGTTCTGCGGGGTCGCTCCGACTCTCGGCCGCGCGCCCGGGCTCCTCCCCCTCCCTGGGGTTGGGGGGCTGCTGAGCGCTGGGGCTCCGCAGCTTCAGAGCCTGCAGGCGCTGGGTGAGAGACTGGTTGAAGGCGGAGCCCTTGGGCACCGCGGGGCCGCGCTCGTCTTCCGGCTCGGTCTCGGGCTCGGTGGCGGGGGCGGTCTCGGGCTCGGTCTCGAAGTCGGTCTCGGACTCGATTTCCGACTCGGACTCGGTCTCGCTCTCGCTCTCGTAGTCGAACTCTTCTCCCTCGAACTCCAGGCACTCGGGGAGGGACAGGTCGACGTGTGCCTCCTCGTGCTCGTGGTCGGATTCGGACTCGGGGGACTCAGGGAATACCTGGGCAGCGGTGCGGTGATGGGCGTTCAGGAAGCTGCGGCGCTGGGCGGCCGCGCGCTGCTGGGCGCGGGCGCTGGAGGTGGCGAGGGCGCGGAGGAGCGCGATGGAGCAGGACAGCCAGAGGAGTGCCGTGGCCGCCCGGCGGCCTATGGGCGGGCACAGGTCGTTGTAGTTATGGCGAGCTCGGCGCCACTGCTGAGCCCGGGACCTCCGATCCATTCTCTTAGGCGCACACCGGGAAGCCGACCCGCTCTCTGGCTCTGCAGAAAGCGGCGCCGAGGCGCGAGGGCTGCTGAAGCGGAAAAAAGGTACACCTTGGGAGGTGAGGACCCGAGCCCGGGGTCCCGGTCCCCCCTCGGCTCGGGGAGAATCAGGGAATACCTACCGTCCTGAGCGCTTGGGAACTTTCGAGAGCTCCGCGCCTCCGCTTGCCTGTGGGAGCAGAAAGCAGGAGTGAGAAAGGGGAGCGAAGGGCCGTCTGCCCGGGCTCCTCTCGCTGTCTCAGACTCTGCAGTCTGAGGCTAGAGAGAGGCGCCTCCGCCAGTCCTCTCGCCGGGAGAGGGAAGAGCAGACTGAGGCGAGACGCGGCTGGGCGCTGAGGTCCTAAAGAAGTTGCGCGCCGGACTTGCGCCGGGCATGTGCAGTAGCGAGGTGGGGGCCGCCTCCCTGGGAGCTGCGCGGTGGCGCAGACCCTAGCGGGCCGGCAGGTGGCAGGAGGGAACCTTGTTTGGAAGGGTTTGGGCGAAGCGACGGGCGAGGGGCCCAGCGGGTGCCGAGAGGCGAGCCGGCGCGCCACAAGTCAGGGTACGTGGGCAGCCGCGCGCGTGTTCCCCGCGGCTCGGTACCCTCCCCGGCTTCTCCGGGTTGTCCGTGAAATGAGCCCCGTCTCGGAGCGGCAGAAAACCAGACCGCAAAATTGTCCAGGATTCGGGGGAGTGGGGGTCTACCCAGCAGGGTTAATGAGCCGGCCCCCCAAGCGGTTTCCAAGGGCGGAATGGTTTGGGCATGGCAACCTCGGGCAGTCATTAATCAGATCCATTGCACTGACTAATTAGAGATGCTTCCAAAAAAAAAATGCCCGGTGCAGCCTCAGCTGGCTGGTTCCCTCACCCACGGCTGGGCATCTCGCCTGAGAAGGGTCCTGGCGATCTTCTGGTGGTCGGTCCTGAGCTCCATGTGCCAGGCACACACCTGAGGCCAGCGGACAAGGAGAGATTTTCTCAGCTGTTAGCCCACACAACCACATCTGTGCCCCTGGGGGCTCTGATCTGCTATCCTAGGACCCTCACTGGGTACCCCCGAAAGCTGTGTCTTAGGTAGGAGTCCAGTCAAGGTAGTTCATTCAGCTGATGCCCAGTAACGCCTGGCACAGGCCAAGCTCTGTTCTAGGTGCTGAAGCTAGAGTAGTGAACTGAAGAAGATACTTAGGATGGATGTGTGGTTCTTGGAAGCACGGAGTCCTCCCGAGTGCCCCCTTGCCGGCCAGCGTGAGTTCTGCATGAGAGGGTGGTTGGCTCAACCAGAGCGCTCAGGCTAGGGGGCAGCCGGGTACCAGTAGATCCGCCGTGCGACCCTGAAGTCCTGCGAGGTGGAGTCAGCCTTCCCCGGGGGCTGGCGGGGAGCCAGGGAGGCTGGGGAGGAAGACCTGAGTGCGTCTCCTCCGGCTTGCCCTCGCTCTGGGTGAGGCGTGAGCCTCTGGCCACCGTGCCAAGTCCCTAGGTGGGAGGCTCAGGACAGTGCCTTCTTCCTGGGCGCGTGGAGCACCCCACGCTCGCTTCACTCCGTGCACGGCTCAGACGGGGCTCGCCCTTCGGAAGTGCTTTGCAGACTTTCCCACCTGGAGCTCTTTCCTGGTGGCCAGCTAGCCGTCCTGTGCCCGGTGGAGCCTGTCCTCACACCTCAGTCAGGCCCTCACTGGCGCCCACGTGGAGGGCTCAGCCCTCAGCCGCCTGCCGCCCTGCTTCTGGCTTTGCTTGGCTGCAGCTGCCTCGCGTCTGTGTTCTGCGGGGTCGCCTGCAGTGTGGAAACACTGATTGGTCTAATGGAGTGGGATTGATCTGACATCCCCGTGAAGGAGCGAGCGCTGTGTTCCAGAGGCCTGGTGGACACTTCCCAGGGCAGCGGACAAGCACCTGCGTGGTTCTGACCGCTGTGCGGGACCCTGGACAGGGCGTGGGAGATGTGTATGTCAAATCCCAGCCCTGACTAGCAGTGTTGTAAGGGCGTCTGCTAGCTTGACTGCCCATGTTCTTCCTTTCAGGCACCCAGTTCCACCGACAGAGCGTGGAGCTGATTTCAGGACACGGCGGGGGGATCTGGGAGGTGGGCGCTGGTGCCCGCTGCCAGCAGCGGGGGGGATTCTGAGCCTTCCGTGTGCCTGGGGAAGTGCCTGCGTTTCAGGTGCAGTGCTTTCTGCCTGGGACGGAGATGGCAGCCCAGAGCCACTCCAGTGTAGCTCACAGAGATTGCCTGCGTTATTAAAAATGTACATTACATAATGCATATTTTTGGACTAGAATCTGCATTAGCAATGCTCTTTCTTTGCAAGATGCATTTTAATTTTAATCAGCAAATGAACATTTAGCCAAGCACTGCGTTCTCAAGCCCCACTGATGTAGAGTTACAAAGACGTCTTGGTGTGCATGCGACGCGGGCTCCAGGAGGGGCGGGGGCACCGCACTGCGATGCTGTTCCATCTCACACTCAGTGCCGAGGTCGAGCCAGTGGATCTGTGCAGGAAATGCTCTTTCAGATGCATGACGTGCATGACTTTGAACAGTGCTTGCTGCAGAGTGAATTTCAAAAAGGAGCAAGCGCGTGATGAACGACCTCAGTTGTTACCAGGGGCTCGCTCTGCCCGCTGTCACAAAGTGTGCGCACGTGTCACCTTCGGGGCCGTGTCGGAGGAGGGCTGCTAGACCAGCCGGACGGCGAAGAGCGGCTTCCCGTCCACTACAGTGTCGCACAGTAAACTGGACGAGTTGTGAAGAATACTGTCTTCAACCGTGTGGGCTGACTTCATGCGGCCCAGAGAGCAGCGTCAGAGCCTATGGCGGTAGCGACCACAGGCAGATCTCAGCTCACCCCAGGGCAGAAGAGCGTCACGGTTAGAGCTGTGAAATGGATAGGCCGTCGGGAGACTGTTGGCTCCTCGTCAGAAGCAGTGTTAAATCACAGGACAGATGACCACACGTTGGAGATGTTTTCCATGGTACTCAGGAGCTGCTTCGAGCTGGGACTTGATGCCTGCCAAAGTTCTTTTCAGCCCCATTCTGATTCCATGAAAGGCATCCAGAGACTGTGGGAAGGGGCTGGGGGGCCGAGCTGCCGCACACGATCTCTGGACCCTGCTTCTATTCTGGAAGCACTTGAACGTGCGAGGGGCTTGGTGACAGAAAGGAATGTTTAGTGGCTGTGTCAGGACATGGACCAACACGGACCAACAGGTGCGCGGGCTGTCTGTAGAGCTTTCATAACCGGGGCAGGGGCTGGAGGCCCCGGGCTCCACAACTTGTGGGAGCAAAAAAATTAGATTCCTCGAGTAATTACAGCGGCCCTCTCCCCCTCCCCTCCAGAGCCACCTCGGAAGTTGGCCACTGAGCAGTCACAGACCGCGTCCCTGCCGTGACCAAGACTTCCCGCACCGGGCAGAGCCGGAGCTGACGGAGGCTGAGCGGTGCCCGCCCTCCAGCAGCACGCGCCTCGGTAGCCATTTCCCCACCAGACAGACAGACAGAGGAGGGAGGCCGCATCACAGGGTCCGAGGGGCAGTGCATCTGAGAGAGATGTGCGTCTGATCTGGCCTGACACTGGGGTTTTTCACTGGGTTTTTCAAAGCCCACGAGAGGATCGCTTTTGGTGTACCCACCCCTGTGCGCCTTCTTTGTGTGAAGCCACGTGCTGGTGGCTTGGGGGAGATGGAAGGTGGACATGGGCCACGGTCACGGTCCCGGGACACCAGCGGTGTTCCAAGATGAGACTCAGGATGAAGGTGGGTGCTGCTGCCCGTCGCTCTTGAATCTGCTGTCTGGGTGATCACTGGGAAAGACTGTTTCTGGGAGACGGAGAGCTTTTCAAAGTTTCCTTTGAACAGAAATGAATTCAGGGAGCTCGAAGTGTCCCCCGCCGCTCACTGTGACAATCAGCCAGAAAGGCCCACCCCACTGAGAGCGCGGCGCTGCCCCTGCCGCCTGCCGCCCAGCAGGACCGGGTGCGGGGCGGGCACGTTCGGCCCCTTTCCCGGGTGCTATTTTGCTGGTATTCAGGCCGCCTCTCCCCCGCCGCAGCGGTGAAAACCGGAGCCTTGATTCTGTGGTTCGGGGGAATGCTCTCTGGAGCTAAAAGCGCACAATAGGAGGGAAGTAATCATCTCCTTTGACCTGGCTGGGTTGCGTCCAGGCCATCACTGAGACACAGGCCCTTATTTGTGCCATTCTTTTCGAAAGGGAGACAGGATCAGAAGTGAGCCGTGCTCCCGTGCGCAGAGAGTGTCGGGAGTGGTCCAGGGGTGCCTGTCCTCGCTTCGCTGCGCTCTGGAGGGGCTCCTCAGGCCTGGTGCCCCTCCCTCCCCCACCCTGGCCTCTCTCCGCCATGGAAGGAGTGACTTCTGGACTCCTGAGCCAACAGGAACGGTGTGGAAGCTTCCTCACACAGATGTAGCCATGAATGGGTCCACCTGGGACGTGGTGTCTCCGAGCCTAGCTCCCCTGGGGTTCCTGGGGTGGTCCCCTCCCCAGCCTTGCTTTGCCCTGTACAAGTGGGGCCTGGGTTCTGCCTGCCCACCCTTGACTCGCAGCTGCCTTGGTTCTTTGCCACGGTCGTCTGAGACGTCGATGCCCAAAGATGTCTCCAGGACAGGTGATGCTGGGCTCAGGTGTCCCCCGACCCTGCACACGAGCTCACACGAGCTTCGGCCTGTAGCCGGCGGGCCGTAGGTGGAACCCTGCTGACTGCTGGGAGCAGCCTCGGCTCGGGCCCTGTCCTCGATTCACCTCTCCCAGACATCCCACCTCCTCCCAGCCACCAGCACGGCCGAACCGAGAGCAAGTCCAGGTTGTTTTCCTGTGCTCTGCTGAGGATCCGACTCAGCCCCTGGGCCTGGGGGAGGGCGCGAGCCCAGAGGGGCCAAAGCCTCAGTGGTGTCGTGGTCCAGGCGCACGCTCGCAGCAAAGCTTCCAGCTCAGGCTCTTCAAACTGTGATTAGACCAATTGTAGATGTCTAGTCACTGCAGCTCCGTAGATGGGGACCATTTCTATATGTGCAGAGTGAAGTGGAGAATTGAGGCAATTATCTTCAGGCAAATGAGTCTGTAATCAGTCCATCCTGATAACGGGGGAGCCGCCTCCGCCGCAGCGCTGCCCCTACGGAACATTCCAGGGTGTTTGTTATTTTCACTTGGCTTTGTTTTCCCCAGAAGGCAGTCCGGGGACTGCGTGGTCCTGGCCGGTGCAGGCATCAGGGCGTGTGGCTCAGCACTGTAGCCAACCCCGGGCCTGGCCTGGCGTCGTGGTGCAGGGGGTTTGGCCCCATTTGAGCACCGTTTCCAGTCCTGGCTGCTCTGCTTCCACCCCGTCCAGCTCCCTGCTAATGGCCTGGAAGGCAGCAGAAGACGGCCCAGGAGCTTAGGCAAACCCTGCCACCCGGGTGGAGCTCCCGGCTCCTGACTTCGGCCTGGACCAGACCCAGCTGGTGTGACCATTTGGGGAGTGAACCAGTGGATGGAAGAGTTCTCTACCCGCCCATATTTCAAAAAAATACATGTCTTTTTTTTTTTTTTTTTTTGAGATTTATTTTATTTGAAAGGCAGAGTTACAGAGAGAGGTTTCCTATCTGCTGGTTCACTCTCCAGATGGCCACAATGGCCAGAGCTGTGCCAATCTGAAGCCAGGAGCCAGGAGCTTCTTCTGGGTCTCCCATGTGGGTGCAGGGACCCAAGGCCTTGGGCATCTTCCACTGTTTTCCCAGGCCATAGCAGAGAGCTGCATCAGAAGTGGAGTGGCCGGGACTTGAACTGGCACCCATATAGGATGCCAGCACTGCAGATGGTGGCTTTACCTGCTATGCCACAGCTGTGGCCCCAAAATAAACAAATGTTTAACAACAGCAAAGAACGCTGTCAACCAGTCAGGAGTATGAGGGTTGATCTGGACCGGTTTGTAGTGAGGTCGGGATGCATCCCACTGGCCTGCCCTCTGCTTCCCTCTGGTGAACACTTGGTGTCCCCTCCAACCTTGTCTTTTTGGCCTCTTTTCTTAGGCATAAGAACCCTAGTGTGAAGGGGCCTGCACTGTGACGCAGTGGGTTAACGCCCTGGCCTGCAGCGCTGGCATCCCTTATGGGCGCAGGTTCGAGACCCGGCTGCTCCACTTCCGATCCAGCTCCCTGCTGTGGCCTGGGAAAGCAGTGGAAGATGGCCCAAGTCCTTGGACCCTTGCACCCACGTGGGAGACCGGGAAGAAGCTCCTGGCTCCTGGCTTCAGATTGGCCCAGCTCCAGCTGTTGCGGCCATCTGGGGAGTGAACCAGCGGATGGAAGACCTCTCTCTCTCTCTCTGTCTCTCTCTCTCTGCCTCTCCTTCTCTTTCTGTGTAACTCTTGACTTTCAAATAAATAAATAAATCTTAAAAAAAAGAACCCTAGTGTGGGCCAGGTGACCCCGAGTTTCCTCTGATGCTAATGATTCCTAGCAGGGCCCGTGATGGACAGACAGGCCACGTGAGGAGACACCACGGAATTCAGGGAAACTGCAAGAAAGGCCTCAGAACCAGGGCCTTCCTCCCCCTCCTCCCCCTCCTCCTCCTCTGCTGTTCCGGTAAAAATCACCAGAAGCTGGGCGCTGTCCCCGTTGTCGTCAGTCCCTTCATCAGGCAGCTGTCTGCCCCTCCTCAGCTCCTCACCCAGGACGAGGAAGGAAGGGCAGGAGGAGGCGTTGCCTTCCTCCCCACGCAGGCGTGGGGGTGAGATCTCCCCTCAGCCAGCACCCTTGGGCGGTACCCTGTGCAGGGCGCCCAGGCGCCCGCAGGAAGTCCAGATGGTGCCCCCTGGCACAGGTGGCGCAGGACCCCTGGTGCAGGAGCGGCACCCTCACGCTTCCCTCTACCTCCCAGCAGGACGGGAGAATGCAGTTAACTCCACACTGGGCTCTGGGCCCTCCGTACTCCAGGAGTGAGGTGGGGTGGGGAGCTCGAGGTGAGCCCTGGAAAATACGCAGAAATCCGAGAGGCTGTCGTCTGTCCCACCCGGAAGCCTTCGTCTTCCTCTAAATGTTTTTGACAGTGCTCGGTCCGTTAGAGACGCAGAGCAAAGCACCACCCCTCCTGCCCTAGGACCGTCTCACCGGCAGTGGACAGGGGGCTCGGATGGGCCCCTCTCCATCCTCAGAGCCAGGCACCCTCGAAATCCTGAGCTCGCCTGTCTGCTGTTTGTGGGGTGACGGCTCCCCCAGGGCCTCGCCGCAGCGGGTGCGCAGCCTTCTTGTGACGACCGCTGTTTCCGACTGTTTCGGCTCTGCTGGGTCAGTGCCTCCCTCGTGTGCATTGTCTCAGAATTCTCTGGTAGTTTTGCCCATTTGTTTTTCTGTGTGAATTTAAGAACCATTTTTATCAAGTTTCAGACATGACCTTGGTGGTACTTTGACTGGAATTGCATTCAATCTGAAAATTAAGTTGAGAAATATTGTTGTCTTGTCTTTTCTGCATTTAGTCTTCAGCCAAAAGTGTGACACCTCTCTCATTTTTTCATGTTCCTGTTTTTTCCCATTAAGAGTTTAGTGTTTTCCTTATATAATTTTAGTATATACCGTATGTGGAGTTTGATATGGAATGCGCTGTGGTGGAGCGGGTTAAAGCCCCAACCTTCAGCACCGGCATCCCATGTGGGCGTCCGTTCGAGTCCTGGCTGCTCCTCTCCCGATCCAGCTCTCTGCTGTGGCCTGGGAAAGCAGCAGAAGATGGCCCAAGTCCTTGGGCCCCTGCACCCGCGTGGGAGACCTGGAAGAAGCTCCTGGCTTCGGATCGGCTCAGCTCTGGCCGTTGCAGTCATTTGAGGAGTGAACCAGCAGAATGGAAGATTCTCCCTCCCTCTCTGCCTCTTTCTCTCTCTTAACTCTTTCAAATAAATAATTCTTTTAAAAAAAGACACTGTTTCTAATTTAAAAAAAAAAAAAAAAACCTTATTGTTTGTTTGCCAGGTGGGAGGGGTGTCTCCCACCTGTTAGCTCACCCCAGAGTACCTGCAGCAGCCAGGCAGTGCCAGGAGCCTGGAACTCCGTGCAGGGTTGCCGTGTCGGTGTCAGGAGCCCAGGTGCTCGAGCCGTTACCTGCTGCTTCCCAGGTGCACGTTAGTAGGGAGCTGCGTCGGGAGCAGAGCAGGAACTTGAACCCCCACTTCTGGGCACCCCGGAAGGCATCCCACTGCCTGCCTGCCGGCTGTCCCCGCCCTCACCCACATTTCTTCTGAAATCTCGCTTGGGCTTGCAGTGGTGATGTTGGATACAGGTTTTAGCTTGACTCTTGAAGTCTAGGTAGGCCTGTCATCTGGTTGGATTACTAATTACTGCTCCTTCATTTTCAGCTACTTTCTTCTTCCTTTGTGTGTGTCTCTTCTGTGGAAGAGAAAGGAATCACTGATAGTTTGCATTTGTGACGGGTTTGGTTCTGTTTATAAAGCAATTGTCCCTAATGGGCTTTTTCGCCCAGAGTATTTAGGTACATTTTGAAAGGAAACAAGATGGGCCGGCGCCGCGGCTCACTAGGCTAATCCTCTGCCTGCGGTGCCGGCACACCGGGTTCTAGTCCCGGTTGGGGCGCCGGATTCTGTCCCGGTTGCCCCTCTTCCAGGCCAGCTCTCTGCTGTGGCCCGGGAATGCAGTGGAGGATGGTCCAGGTGCTTGGGCCCTGCACCCCATGGGAGACCAGGAGAAGCACCTGGCTCCTGGCTTTGGATTGGTGCAGCACCAGCTGTGGCGGCCATTTGGAGAGTGAACCAACGGAAGGAAGACCTTTCTCTCTGTCTCTCTCTCTCACTGTCTAATTCTGCCTGTCAAAAAAAAAAAAAAGAAAGGAAACAAGATGGTACCCGTAAGGGAGACTCAACAGAAAGGTGAGTGGAGACGAGAGGCCCGAAGCAGACAGGGGAGCAGGCTAGCCTCACGGAACTCTGCTTCCTGGCTGGCGGGTGGCTTCCCTGCCGTGGTGGTGATGGGAGAAGCTGAGATGGTGGCGGTGATGGGAGAAGCCGAGATGGTGGTGGTGGTGGTGGCGGTGATGGGGATGGTGGAGGTGGGAGAGGAAGAGGAGGATTTCAGAGCCGAGTCCGGCAGGAAGAGCCCAAAATGAAGCCGGGGGGCAGGGAGGGTGACTTTGGATTTTGTCTACGCGAGTTCCCAGCGTTTTTAGCTTTCTTTTAGTGGCCTCTTGATGGGCAGCCTTAGAAGCCGTGAGTTTGACCTGGAAAGCTGCAGCGAGTACCCCGTGGGCCGCGTCCGCTGCGAGGTGTCGGGAGTGTGATGCGAGCTCAGTCACACCCGGCTCTGCTCAGCGTGGGCCTGGAGGATCTGGAAGGAGTGAGTCATCGCAGTCAGGAGGGGCTCGTCGGCGAGCCTGCGGCCGGGGAGCGTCCTGGGTGCGAGCGTGTCACAGTGCTCTCCTGAGAAGTGATAGCGCGCACTTGAACTGAGGACGGGAGGCTGAGTGCGGCAGGCGGTGGCGGGTGTGGTGCAGTTCCAAGTAGGACAGTCACCAGCAGGTGCTTCCAGCTCGGGCAAGAGCGGACTTGAGGCCCTCTGGCGGAAGGGGCCTGGGCGCGTTAGTGAACCAGAGGGCCGCAGTGCTGGGGGACCGAAGGCCACTCTGGGCGGGTGGGCAGCGTCCTCGTCAGCCCAGGGGATGAGATCAGTCCTTGTGTTCGTTATCCTCATGGCCTTAGAACAGTAGGAAGCCCTTGTTCCCGGTGGCCAGGAGGTGCTGTACGCACATTGTTTCAAAGACCTCTCTGGCCATGGGCTGTGGGGAAATAGACTTTGAGGGGGAACTAGAGTTAGTGGGGGTTGGGTCTGGAGGGGCAGCTGATTCTACAAATACATAGAACAGGTGATGGCGAGAGGCTGCACCGGTGACTAGGAGGTCAGCCGACAAGGCTTGGCGACACCATGGCTGTGTCCAGGATGCTGCCCACGTCTGCGGCTTCCACTAGAGAAGGGGGGAGGGGAGGCCATGAGCTCTGGGAGCTGGAGCGGCCTTGGGCTGCACGTGGGAAGGTCTCCAAGTGGCAGAAAGATGTCTACGTCCAGAGCTCTGCGGAGAGACTGTCCTGGAAGCCGGGAGAAAGCGAGCACTGAAGAGGGGACAGAGGCAAATGCTGCCCAACTTGAGTTCTCCGCCCAGAGTCCCAGGGCCGGCAGGGACTGGCGTGGCCACGTCTCGGGGCCTTCATTTTGCAGGGAAGGACAGGAAAGCTGGGAGCTGCTAGTTACTGACCAAACCGACTGCTGGGTGGGATTTTTGTGGCCCTAGCTCTGCCCCTGGATTTCCACCACCCCAAGTGGCGACTGCCTTGCAGGGGCGGGAGCCCCTCTCGCTATCAGATCTATTTTCTGTCAGCGGCCAGATGGAGAGTTCCCAGATTCACATTCTTTCCTTGACGGCTTGAGAACTCACATTCCACCGGCTCCTTATTAGAGAAAGAGCAAGGCGGGGCTGGCCCGAAGCGGGCTGGCAGCTAGGAATGGAGCTACTCCGTGCCCGTAATCACCAAGCCGGCCAGTGTCTGCGCGGAGCCGGGAAGGACTTGGCCAGGTGAAAGCTCATGTAATTTAGTGACACCCTCTCCCGCTGCTGGTTGTTAAAGAATCCAGCCAGCACTTACTACTTAAGACTGACCCCAGAGTGTGCAGTCAGTCTGGCCCAGGCCCCTCGGTGGGGTGTTGACTGCGTGAGGCCCGTGACGCCTCAGCAGTGGCTGCAGCTTGAACTTGAAGGCTGGGCTGCGCGCACATTAGGAATATTAAATAGAGCTGAGGCTTGGCCGGCGCCGCGGCTCACTAGGCTAATCCTCCGCCTGCGGCACCAGCACACCGGGTTCTAGTCCCGGTCGGGGCGCCGGATTCTGTCCCGGTTGCCCCTCTTCCAGGCCAGCTCTCTGCTGTGGCCCGGGAGGGCAGTGGAGGATGGCCCAAGTGCTTGGGCCCTGCACCCGCATGGGAGACCAGGAGAAGCACCTGGCTCCGGGCTTCAGATCAGCGGCCATTGGAGGGTGAACCAATGGAAAAGGAAGACCTTTCTCTCTGTCTCTCTCACTGTCCACTTTGCCTGTCAAAAAATAAAAAAGCTGGGGCTAACGTCTGCTCAGATGACCGCCTGCCGGCCTCAGTCTCCACCCCCGCAGTTACTGACCTCACCAGCGGTGCGGAGCTGCACAGAGAGCATCAGCCCTAAACACACACGGGCTGTGTGGCTCTGCCGCCTTTAAGACCCCTGTCGGTCCACGTGAGATCTGCCTCCTGCTTGGTGCTTGCCTCATCCTCAAATCCCAAAGACAGGTGCCCAGAGTCGCCTCCCCACAGGTCTTCTCGCCTCCATGCACACGGCACAGGTGCCCTCGGGCTGATATGCGCAGGGGAGTTGCTGGTCCCAGGTGGACACAGCTTTGGTACGAGGCCTCCATTCTTCCCGCAGCAGCGGTGCCGCGTAGTTGCTGCCCCTGCCGTGGGCGCCACCCCGTCCCTTGCCCCCAGCGAGCCCGGACCTCCACGGGTGGGAGAGTGGCTGGCTGCGGTCTCCCTGTTCTGCTTGCGGCTGGGGCTGTGAGACTGTCACCTCGGCTTCATCACGCTTCAAAGAGGTTGAACCTCAGTGAGATTTCAGAGATTTGCCCCAAAGAGAGGGTGAGAGAAAACCTGAGGGGAAGGCCTAGTGTGTGCCACGTCCAGTGCCAGATCTCCCGTGGTTCTTCCCGGAGGTGGCCGGCCCAGCGCAAGCACCGTCGACGGCACTTAGTCCTGCCCCGATGACCATACACCACGCATTCCTCCCCCTCACCGACGATGGGTTTAAACCTCCTCTTCTGGCCCCAGACGCTTTCAACTGGGAATGGTCACAGTTCAAAGGAGGCAGTAAAGCACTCCGGCTTTGGAAGTCGGGGTCCTTGTCGCCTGCTCATCGCAGGCCCTGGCGGGCGAGTCAGGGGGCGTAAACACCTCGTCGTGCGGCTGGGGCGTTGTTGCAGGTGAAAAGCAGTGCTGATGGGCATGGTGCTGGGGTGACGGGCACACCAGGACTCTCCCGGCAAACGCTTGGTGGGCACCCTCGCCCCGCTTCTCGGTGATGCTAGTGTCATTGACAGCAGAGTTAGAACACACAGCGCGGCCCGTACATCACAGAGCTTAATTCCAGTGCTACAGTATTCTTTGGAGCACTGTTAAAAGAGGAGCAACTGGTCTTCGTCCACTGGTGGGGCAGTGGGGTCTCCGTGGTGAGAGCACGGTCCCCCACTGGCAGGAAAAGGGACGTGACCTTGACTGCGTTTCCTTCCGAAGCCATGGTCGCAAGCTCGGGACAGCACCAGGCACTTTCTCGGAGACCTTGCGCTGGGCTGTTGTCCGGAGACGTGGGGGTTGCTCAGCAGTCCTCCCCTCCGTACAGCCTGTTCTAGCAGGGGCCTGGGGACCTCGAAGGTGTGTTTGGAGCGGCTGTTGTAGGCAAAGGCTGTAGTCAAAACTGAGCTCAACAGTACCGTAGAAAGTTGAATATTGGGGCAGGCGCTGTGACATAATGGGTAAAGCCCCCACCTGCAGTGCCGGAATCCCATAGGGGCACCGGTTCGAGACCCGGCTGCTCCACTTCTGATCCAGCTCCCTGCTGTGGCTTGGGAAAGCAGTGGAGGATGCCCAAGTCCTGGGGCCCCTGCACCTGCGTGGGAGACCCGGAGGAAGCTCCTGGCTGCTGGCTTCTGATCAGCGCATCTCCGGCTGTGCAGCCAGTTGGGGAGTGGACCGGTGGATGGGAGATTCTCTCTCTCTCTCTCTGCCTCTCCTTCTCTCTCTGTGTAACTCCACCTTTCAAATAAATAAATAAATCTTCAAAAGAAAGAAAGTAGAAATGCTCACGGGCCCTGAGAGGCGTCGCGGTTGGGTGGGCGCTTGAGATGGCCGTGCCCTTGCTGCGTATGAGCGCATTCAGGCCTCGCTCTGCCTTCGGTCCCGCGTCCTGCAACACGCACCCAGGGAGGCGGCCAGGGTGGGTTCAGTGGTTGGGTCCCTGCCACCCTCAGAGGAGACCTGGGTGGAGGTCCTGGCTCTGCCTCAGGCGGGCCCCGCCCTAGCTGTTTTGGGCACTTGAGGAATGAACCAGCAGATGGACGGTCTGTGTGTGTGTGTGTGTGTGTGTGTGTGTGTCTCCATCACTCTGCCTTTCAAATAAATAAGAATAAAAAATACAAAAATAAGCTGCTATGAGAGGCCTTCTTCTGTGGCAACAGGTGTCTCCCGCTGAAGGGAACAAGCTAGGTCCGATGCCGGTGTCTAGCAGGCACCTCTCAGCTGAGAAGTGGGAGGAGGGGTTCTGCTTCCAAGCCGTGGCTGGATTCCTTGGGGCCTCTTTTCTTGACATTGGCCTTCTAATTATAAAGCAGGAGATAGGGCTGTCTTGATCTGCCTGTACCGTGACACTTGCTGTCATTTCACACGTCGGTGTGTGCCGACACGGCCAAGAAGCAGCCTTATCAGTGGAGGGGTTAGCCGTGCCCTGGCCTCAGAGAAGCCGTGCCCCAGGCGACACAGGCACGAGGTCAGGCCGCTTATTTCCCGCTGGCTTGTGCCCACTCAGTGTTCCAGCCCGAACCAGCCCCCTCGCTTCTCCCTGCTTTCCTGAGGTTTTGGGTTGCGGGAGCCGGGGTCTCCTCCCACCCCACCCCTGTTCTCCACGGATGTCAGGAGAGAGGCTGTGTGGCGATGCTCTCCCCAGAGTTCCAGAGTGAGCAGGACAAGCCGTGGTGCTCGGTAGGCCCACGAGAGGGACAGGACGCTGCGGGCCCCGTGTTCTCTTGGGCTGGCTGTAGGGTATTTTAAAGTACTAACTTGAACAGGTATGCACTCAGAATGCCTCTATGGGTCACCAGAATGGGACAGCTGCTGTCTACTGAAGGCATTTGGGGAGCAGGGGCCCCGTCACACACTGGGACCAGGGGTTGTTGCCGAGCTGAGCTGTTTCTGACCAGAGTCGCAAATGTGTCTCCCTTGCTGTGCGCATCAGGACGTGTCCAGGAGAGTTCTTAGCACGTGCAGGCCCTTGCTCAGCGTTTGCCGAGAAACGTCATCCCGTGTGTATTCTTGAACTTGCTGTTAGGGGAAGTTCCAAGCCCTAGAAAGTGGAGTGGAGGCCACAGGGCCTGGGGCGCGGCTGCACCCGCCGCGTCCCTGTCGTGTCCACTCCTCGCTGTCCTCTGTCGTCTGCCCTGGCCCTTCAGACTCTCTACAGTGAGTCTCAGCCATGAAACCGCGGCGCCTGTGGCGTCTGGGGCCCGAGGGGGTGCGCTCTGTTCTGAGTCTCCCCTCTAGCACCTGACAGCCTTCTTCCCGGGTTGTTCTGGGCTCAGCGGAAGCCGTCTTCCTCCCCAGAGAAAGCAGATCAGGAAAAGCCAGACTGACTTCCTGCCCCGAAGTGTCTGAAGAAGAGCGCTTGGCCTAGGGCTCAGAGCAGGGGGAGGCGCGGTGCCTTGGCCTCCACGTGCAGGCTGATGGCCCCGCAAGGGAGGCCACCCTTGCCCCTGTGAACTTCGGGGGATTCCTACTGCTGTCCCCTCTCAGGGACCCCCAGTCGAGCATTGGTTGGTCTTCCCCTTGCCGAGGCGAAGGGGGTCCCTGATCCGCAGGCAGCTCCCGGCTGGTTTCAGGCCTGCCCCTCCTGGAAGAATGCGCACTGGGAACGCGCAGAGCCCGAATCAGTGGCTGGCAGTTGAAGCCGTCCCTGTGGAAGGGCTGTGCCCAGCCCAGCTGCTGGGCCTCTCCGCACTATATTAATAGCAGGGCTGTGGGGCCCGCTGGCGATGGAAGCCAGGGGAGGACAGCTGTGGCAGGCGTCACACTGCGCGTCAGACGTGTGCTCCGGGTCACGGGCACACAGATGGCTCGCACCTTGTGCTGCCGCTCACTGGCCCCCCGAGCCCCTGCCTGCCTTCTCCTTGTAGGGGCAGGAATGGGCTGGCGCCAATGAGCCCTTTGACGAGGGAGCCAAATTAGGACAGGCGCGGCTAGTATTGGGGGTCCTGGGTCAGCTTGGGCTTTTACTGGAAGCATAGGCATGTGGGGCCGAATGAGGCAGTGGTATTTAAACAGCTGGGGGTATTGGGTTCTATATGCCAAGGCTGGAGAGATATTTTTAAATGTCACAGGCCAAATGGAGGCTCAGTTGACAGGATGGAGGGGCCGGGGGATTTGGAGGAGGCTGCCTCACCCTGGCTAGATATGGTCAGGAGAGCTGGGTAGGATTAGGGCCTGGGAAGACGTCCAGCCTGTGAAGTGCCCAGGAAGGGGTAGCAGGAAGGGTCACGGGAGCAAGTGGTAGGCGCCAGGGACGGCGGGTGGGCGGGAGGGCAGGTGAGGGGTGTGAGCAGGTGCTGGGACCGGAGGCCAAAGGAACCGTGGACAGGCCAAGGACGAAGCTGGAGGGAGGCCAGCCCCGAACCCCTGCTCCGAGAGGCCCGAGTCTGGAGGCCTTGTCCCGGCATCCAAGCGGAGGGTGCACGGCTTCAGGGCTGCTCTGTCCGCTCAGGGCCCTGGGACAGCTCCTGGTGACCGCCTTACTTCAGCGAAGGGGCCAGGTGAAGCTTCAGGAAGACCCGCGGAGCCTGACCCGCAGCAAGGTCCCTAAGTGGGACCCACTGTTAGGGCAGTGAGCATTCAGCTTCGACCCACCGCCACGCTGGGCGGAAGTTGCGAACTGCCCTCCAGGCCGGTTCCACCCAGACAACCACCTGTGTTTAGATACCAGGGCATTTTAGAAAACCCGTGGATATTGACGACTGACCCAGTGGAGCCCCTGGCGCGCTGGGCCTCCGGCCTGCTCGGCTGTGGGCGAGGGGCGGCCGCCCCCTGTCGACCAGCAGCAAAGCTGCCACTGCGCCGGTGGCCGCCTGGCCCCGTCACTCATCCCCGAACAGGGCCTGGCCTCTGTAGGCATTTGCACTTGCTCTCCTGCAGTGAAGTGGAGCTATTATTATCTTAGAAGGAACGGGGGCCATCCGAATTAGGCAGGGACCCAGCAGCTGAGTTGCTGGCTGGGCCTCCTTGACTTTGCTGTGACTTTGGGCCTGGAGACTTGGGCTCATGGGTGAGCTTCAGGTGGCTGGGTGTGCGGAAGGGGCCGCCAGGAGTGGGGGCCACGAGCTTCCCCCAGAGCCTGGGCCAGGCCCGTAGAGCTAGCGTGCCTGCCTGTTCCCCTGTGCGCAGCCCCTTGGTAACCTGAACAGAAACATAAGTTTCGGGCAGTTGCCATGGGAATGCAACATCTGTATGTCCCTGGGCCTCCCTCAGCCCCTGCTGGGCGGAGACTTAGCAAGGAAGGCTCCGAGGAGGCGGGGGCTGCTCTGAACACCCGGCCTTGCTTCTCTGCACCAGGGGCCGAGAGGAGGAGGGGCTGGGTGGGGGACTGTTGTCTTGCGGCTCTTGGTTGAGGGTCAGGCAGCCCCTGAGTTAATCCCTACTCCTATTCCGAATTCCCACCTTTGCCTTGGCAGTTCTGAGTTCCCTCTGGCTCTTCTAAACCTCTAGGCCACAGTAGCTGTGACCGTGGCTAGGCCCTAACTCCCTCCCGCGTCTTGGCTTAGCTGTTCTTGCACAGCCCGCCCGGGACTGGCTGGTTTGTGGTGCCTGCTGTGTCCTAGGCCTAGGGCAATGTGTTAACTCACGTGACATTCACAGCAGCCTTGGACTTGGGTGGAGTGTGAATTGGCCTTCAGGGGGGCAGTTAGCTCCAGAGCCCACCTTCCAGGCCACTGGCCTCCAGTACTGCAGGGGAGGAGAAGGGGTCTGAGCCGGCCACTCAGCAAGCTGGGCTGTTAGTGGAGATGGCTACTCAGAGGTCTTGTCCTCACACAGCAGAAACCTCAGGCGCGGGACGCAGGACAGTGGTGAGCAAGGTAGCTCGGTTCAGTGGGGCAGGGCACCCATCAGGAGGACGGGCACCTCCCTAGATGGTTCTTTCTTTTTTTTTTTGTAAAGATTTATTTATTTATTTGAAAGGCAGAGTTACAGAGAGGCAGAGAGAGAGAGAGAGAGAGAGAGAGAGAGGTCTTCCATCCATTGGCTCACTCTCCAGATGGCTGCAACAGCTGGAGCTGCACCAATCAGGAGCCAAGAGCTTTATCTGGGTCTCCCACGCAGGTGCAGGGGCCCCAGGACTTGGGCCGTCTTCCACTGCTTTCCCAGGTCCTAGCAGAGAGCTGGATCAGAAGTGGAGCAGCTGGGACTCGAACCGGCACCCATATAGGATGCCGGCACTGCTTTACCTGCTACGCCACAACGCCGGCCCCAGACGGTTCTGAGGGAGGGAGGGAGGGAGAGAGAGAGAGCGAGAGAGATTGAGAGAGGAAAGAGAGAGAGAGGAGAGAGAGAGAGAGGGTGCCTGGGCCATTCAAACTGGGTAAGTAAAGCTACAAAATTTGATGGAGAGAATACACCTGACAGTCCGGGCGTGCACCTCGGCGAAGCATTGGGCACTGAGAGAAGCACAGCCTGGGAGCCAGGCGGGGAAGAGCCGAGCACAGTCTGCGTTCAGACTGGGGCTCGCGAGGGGAGGGGACCCAGCCCTTCTGGAGACGAAGGGTTTGCTGGGTGTGGAGCAGGTGGACCTGCTCCCCAGGCTGCGCGGCCCTCTGCAGGTGCCGCGTTTTCCCTGGCTGATTTTTATCTGCCTGCCCGACAGGGTGAGAGCCGGTGGGAAGAGGGGCGGCTGGTGGGAGGAAGCATGGGGAAGCAGGAAGTGGGGTGGGCCAGGAGGTGGCAGGGCGTGGCTTCCAGCAGCGTGGGGTTGATTCTGAGTGCAGTCAGAACCAGGGAGGGCTCCGAGCAGGCTCCCAGTCCATGAGGGCTGGGGGTCTGTGCCGGGGTGGGAGGGGGCGCGGAGGCTTTTCCTCCAGCAGCATAGTCAAAGCCTTGACTTTGAGAGAAAGGCGGTCCCTGGTTCTTCTGGTATCTTGTCATGTCTCTGAGGCTCAGCCGGTTCCTTCAGCCGGGAGAGCAGACATGGCCTTGGGGTAGGGCAGCCCTGGAGAGCTGTCTGGGGCTGTGGGGAGACCTCGGAGCCACTGTGGGCTGGAGCGGACACCACAGGAGGGACACCACGCCTCGGGCATGGACCTGGGCGGCGCCTCTGACAGCTCCCTCCTCCCTCCCTGCCTTCCCCACTGCTGCCGGCTCACCCTGGGGCTTTTGTAGGTCTTGCCTCTTTGTTGATAGGTGAGGAAATTGAGCCTTGGGGGCGATCAATGCCCAAGGTCACATCTCCAATGCCATGATGTCGCCAGGGCATCATGGGTGGCTGGGACTTACCAAAGGGACACCACGAAGGGGTCTCCTTGACTTTCTTGGGGTTCCCACTAGAGCAGTGGTCTTACCTGAGTGGTTGACATCCTTATGGGCGCCCGTGGGGCAGGAAGTGCCCAAGCCCCTCACCACTAGATGGCGCAGATGCAGTTACCATGCCAACGTGGCTGCCAAGGGCCCCTTCTCAGGAGAACCACCTGGGGTGGGCTGCCCAGGGCCCCTTTGTTCTTGCACCTCTTGGACCCGATACCCAGTCCCCATGGGTCCATCTTGCTCTGGGGTCACAGGCGAGTCACGTCGCCCATGTGAGCGAAGGACCAGGGGCACATGGTGTCCGCCAGCCCTGCCTGTCGTGGCAAACTCAGGGCTCCCCAGCCATAGTCCACCATCTTTCTCTGGTCAAGCGGAGGGTTTCGGAAAGGGAATCCCCCTGCTGGACGTCTTGTGCTCAGAAAGAAGGGAGCTCTGGGGGGGCCGTGCACGTAGGTCCTGAAGATCAGGCCGCCATGTCCGTGTCACTAACACCCTGCTCTCCCTCGTCAGCAAAGCGGCCACTCTCGAAACTACGGCCGTTCTCTCTGCAGTCCGCAGGCAACAGCCTGAAGGTTGCCCACGCGTGGACGTCCACTGGCTGCAGAGCTTTCCGAGTGTGACCTTGGGGAGTGGCAGTGTCTGTGTCTGGTTCCCTTGACCTTGGTAACCCCGTGTGTCCATTTTCCTGTCTACTGCAGCCCTCTGCTCTTGAGTGTCCTTGGCTGCCCTCTGACCCCGCCTGCCCTCTGACCCTAGGGTGCCATCACCTCCTGGATGGGACACTGGGCAAAGAGAATTGTGGAGGTGATGGCAGCTTCACCCTCCCCATCCATGGTCGTGGGCAGGTGACACTCAGTGCTGGCCCAGCAAGGCCGTGCCTGAGAAGCCCATGACAGAACTACTGGATGCCTTAGCCATGACTTGACTAATACATGGTGGCCGCCTGAATGAGAGGATTTGCTGTGCCAGGTTGCCGCCACGCCACGCCACGCCACGCCACGCCACGCCACGGCAGGCATAAGTGGGAAACTCTGGACCGGCTGCCCTGAACACGATCAACAGGGCGCACTCAGACGCTTTGTGCTGCTGTGTAATGACGAGGCGCTGACGCGGGAGCCGTGGCTCCGTCCACCCACTCTGGCTGGCTGTGGGGCCGCTGAGACCTGTAGTCTTCCTCCCCCAAGGAGAACCCGGGAGACCCAGGGACGACCCAAGGCCTCCCATTGCTCCTTGGGCAGCCACACTTGCTCTGAGTGTCGCCTCCCTGGACGTCCTCCTCCAGCCCGGGCTGACCTGTGGGTCTCTGTCGTCTTCAGGTGTGCCCAGCAAGCGTCCTGAGGCACTGCCAGGCTCACGCTGATGTTCTCACCAGCCCATCGGCCTCACCTCTCCAGAGTCCACGCTGGCCCTGAACACAGAGGTCTGTCCATGGTGGAGGCCACAGGAGAAGCAGCCCTGGCCTGTGACCAGGGGAAGGCTGTTTTCTAAGGGCTGCCTGTGACCAGGAAGAACTACCCTGTTGCCTTTTATTTAACAAATATATATATATGTATTTATAAATATATATAAGTATATATTTATAAATATATATATTTGAAAGAGCAGAAGAGTGATCTTTTTTATTATTATTATTTTTTATTTAATAAATGTGAATTTACAAAGTGCAACTTTTGTATTGTTGTGGCTTCCCCCGCGCCACCTCCCTCCCTCCCGTAGCCCTCCCCTCTCCCACTCCCTCTCCCATCCCGCCCTTCATCGAGTTTCATTTTCAATTACCTTCATATACTGAAGATCAACTTAGTATACACTAAGCAAGGATTTCAACAGGCTGCACTCACACAACCGCACAAGGTATAGGGCATTGTTCGACTAGTAGTGTTGTTTTTAAGTTTCATAGTAGAACACATTAAGGACAGAGATCCTACGTGGGGAGCCTGTACTCAGTGACTCCCATTGCTGATTTAACAATTGGCACTCTTATTTATGATGTCAGCAATCACCCGAGACTCTTGCTATGAGCTGTCTAGGCTATGGAAGCCCCTTGAGTTCACCGACTCTGAACTTGTTTAGTCAAGGCCATATCACAGTGGAGGTTCCTTCCTCCCTTCAGAGAAAGGCGCCTCTCTCCTTGATGGCCTGTTCCTTCTGCTGGGGTCTTGTTCACCAGGATCTTTCATTTAGATCATTTTTTGCCACCGTGTCATGGCTTTCCACGCCTTGAGACTCTCATGGACTTTTTAGCCAGATCCGAATGTCCCAAGGGTTGATTCTGAGGCAGGAGTGCTGTTTAGGGCATTTGCCATTCTATGAGTCTGCTGTGTGTCCCGCTTCCCCCGCAGGATCATTCTCTCCCTTTTAATTCTATCCTTCATTATTTGCAGACACTGGTCTTATTTGTGAAATCTCATCGACACATACCCTATCTTTTTGATCGGTTGTGTATTTATACTTATCACTTTACCAAGTGCGCTGGCATTGGTACCTGCCTCCTTGGTAAGACTGAGCTGAAATCCCCTGGCACATTTCTAGTTCCACCATTGGAGGTGAGTCCGAGTGAGCATGTGCCAACCTACATATCTCCTCCTTGAGCAGAAGGGTGATCTCCTGCTCACTGGTTTAGTCCCCAAATGGCCACAGGAGCCAGGTCTGAGCCAGGCTGAATCCAGGAGCCCGGAAGTCTGTCCCAGTCTCTCACGTGGGTGACAGGGCCCGGGTACTTGGGCCAAGTTCCACTACCTTCCTGGGTGCGTTAGCAGGGAGCTGGATCAGAAGCAGAGTAGTGGGGCCGGCACTGTGGCATAGTAGGCTCAGCCCCTGCCTGCAAAGCCAGCATCCCATATGGGCGCTGATTCGGGTCCCAGCTGTACTTCTTCCAGTCCAGCTCTCTGCTAATGGCCTGGGAAAGCAGTGGGAGACGGCCCAAGTGCTTGGGCCCCTGCACCCACATAGGAAATCTAGAAGAAGCTCCCGGCTCCTGGCTTCGGTGGAGCCCAGCCCTGGCTGATGCGGTCATTTGGGGAGTGAATCAGCGGATGGAAAGCCTTTCTCCCTGTCTGTCCCTCTCTCCGTCTCTAATTCTGCCTCCCAATCAAGTAAATAAAATCTTAAAAAAAAAAAAAAAAGGCAGCAGAGTAGTAGGGACTGAAACCAGCACTCCGATACGAGACGCCGGCATTGTGAGTGGTGGCTCAACCCACTGTGCCACGCCGGCCCTGGCCCGTGCTCTGCTCAGGAGCCAGCTGGTAGCTCCTTGCCGGTTGGTGCCTTGGTTCAGAAGCCAGCAGGGGACATGCCCTGTGATGACACGGGAGTGGGGCTGGTGCTCCCTGTCCCCGGCCCCACCCAGGACATTATCAGCACATACGCACCGCTCCGACCCGGGCAGCTGGAGGGACTGCCCGAGGACAGCCCGCAGAGGGCTGGGTGTGGAGGCCACAGCGGGGCTGTGACGGAGTTCTTTCCCAAAGCGCCCGAGCCTGCTGGCGGGGCCCCGGCGCACCCACGTCAGAGGCTGTCCCTTCTGAGTGCGCCTGTGCCTTTGAACAGGGCGGGGGAGCAGGCAGCCGGCGGGCAGGTGTGGACGTGCGTCATGGAGTGGGAGCGGGAAGGGGCCGCAGGCCTCAGCTGATGATCCTGTCAGACCTCATGCCCGGGGCCACAGACCCACATCAAAGGCCACTGCCCAGGTGCTTTTGAGCCGGGCCAGGAGGAGCCGCAGCGGGAGGCAGGTGCAGATGGACGTGTGCGGGAGGGCAGAGCTCAAGGGCGGCGCTGGCAGGGCCAGGGTCTTGAGCTGGTGATGGCGGAGGCCTTGAGCAGAGAGGGGCGGCTGTGCGTCTGGACCAGGGCAGGGGAGCTGGGGAGAAGGTGCTGGGTTACACCGCTCCCTTGCGCGCGGCCTCTCGTGGAGGCCCCTCAGTCCCGTTGTGCCGGATTCAGGGGGCCGGGGGCGGGGGCCGCTCCTCAAGGGCTCTGAGGACCTGTGCACCGTGGGGCAGTGGGAGCCTGGCCAGGCCCCGGCTCTGCTCGCCCCGCTGCCCTGCGCTCTACCCACCATGCTGACCTCATCTGGGCCCCTGCTCCCCCAGTTCAGGGTCCTCCTGGCCTCCTTGCTGCTGCCCCAGCGAAGCCCTCGACCGTCCCTCGGCTTCTCCCAGCTCCTGGGGCCCAGGCGTTGGCAGGCTGATCCGCAGGGGCGATGCCTTCCCCGCTCTGTGGATTGTCACGTTGTCCAGCCTTTCTCCATTTACAGCATGCAGTAGGTGCCTAATAAATGTGTTTGAAAGAGTGGTGGTGTCTTCGTCCTTGATGTCTTCTCATCAGGGCCCAGCTCTGTTTGGCGCCTCCTAGAAAGCCGGTGCTCAGGCCGTCCACCCTCCTGGCTCAGCCTAGCGACCTCCCTGGGTAGCCTGGAGCCCCACCCACTCCAGATGAGCTCTGACTTCAGAGCGCCTGTCTCCCCACTGAGCTAAACCCCAACGGGGCAGAGGCGACACACATGCTTAAGGATCTCACATGCTGATCCAGGAGGCATTCTGGTATTGGATGGATGGGTAGATGGATGAAGGGGTGGATGGATGATGGATGATGGATGGATGATGGATGATGGATGGGTGGGTGGATGGATGGATGATGGATGGATAGATAGATACAACAAAAATGATCCAAGGTGTGAAGAAAGATGAGAGGTGTCCCAAAAGCAGGAGTGGCCTCCAGATGACCTGTGTGTGTGTGTGTGTGTGTGAGGGCCAAGTGGGAGGCCCTGGGCCGGCCAGGAGGAGGTGGGCTGAGGGCCTCCCTGTGGCCATGCTGACTGCAGAAGCAAGGACAAGGCCCTGACCATTAGAGCAAATGCATTCTCGGAAATAGCAAGAGGAGGGCTTTCACCCCCAGCAAGGGCCCCCCCAGAGCAGACGGGGTCCCCTGAAATCCGTTTATGTTCTGTGGCAGTGGCCTCTCCGTGGGCTGAGGAAGGAGGCCAGGACGCCGTCACCAGCCCCGTCTTACCGTGAACCAGACATCGGCCAGTCCGTGCTGAGGGGCCTTGCACTAAGTGCCCGTCCAGGACTCCTGAAAGCGAGAACAAGGAGAATGGAGGAACCACCCCGCCAAGAGGAGCCGGGGACACGTGGCGGCTGGGTGCCGTGTGGGGTGCCGTGTGGGTCCTGCACCAGGGCCAGGGCCTTAGGAGAAACCGTGAGGTCTGGGGCACACGTGGAGTCCAGCAGGCTGGTATTCATTCGTTAGCTGTGACCATCTGCAGTGCAACGGGGGAGAGGCACATGGAAGCCAGGCTTACGTTTTACGGTCAGAAAACGTACGTGTGTCGGTACGGCACATGTGCTCCCGCCCTGGTGCACCAGCATTGGGGCAGGAAGACTAAACAGATGAGGGCACCCACCTTCCCGGTGGAGACACTGTGGCAGGTCTGCATGTGGCCTGTGGAGCAGGACAGGAGCCGGGGTCGCTTGTGGGCCATGGCAAGGCACAGACGGAGGCCCCTCTGTGCACATGGTGGGGACCCTCGGGCACAGGGGTCGGGGAACGCAGCCACGTGTGCACGTACACCCAGTTCTGTATTCCCGTGCACGGATGCGTGGTGGGGTCTGTGGGCACAGGCAGGACTTGCCTGCAGTGAGCGCACGTCTAGTGCGTACACGTGTGTGGCGTCTCAGCTCACATTTGCGTGCGTGCACACGTGTGCTCCCTGCACACGCAATGGGCTCCCTGTGACTACACCTGTGACGAGTGCAGAGGTCCCCTTGCAAGGTGAGACAAGAGTCTCTTATGTGGGGGAAGACACGGGTTGAGAGGGGACAGCAGGGCTGGCTGGGCCCGCAGGGGCACAAAGAGCCGTGTCCAGGACGCACCCGAGGCTGTGGCTGGAACCAGGATGCATAGAGGGCAAGTACAAGAGGAGGAGTGTGATGGGGGTGGCCTGGGGGCTGCTGCGTGCCCCTTTCTGGCGCACTGGGGGCGCCGTAGGGGAGGTCCAGGCCTCCTAACGGAAAACCGTGAGTTCAGCTGTGGCCATTCCAGCAGCCAGAGGCCTGTGTGGGCCCAGCCGTGCTGGCTGCTGGCAGCAGCTCACGAGTTGGAGAACACCCAGAGCACGCTTGGCAGAAGGAGGTCGGGGGAGGCCCTGTCCCCCCCACACTTCCCAGAAGTTCACTCTCTCCAGGGGCAAGGTGTTCCATAACCCGGGCTGGATCGGGGCTGAGGCCCGTGTGCCAGGCGCGCTCTGGCAGCCACCTGTGAAGCTGGCCCGGCTGTTCCTTCACACCTAGGTGGGATGTCTGGGTCTGTGGCCGCTGGGGCCGGGAGCGTCCAGGCCCTGCCACCACGGGCCAGAGTGGCTGCGGAAGTGGGGAGGAGGTGGTGCGAGTGAGGGCAGGGGTCCACAAAGGTCAGGCCGGGGAGGAGGGCGAGACACAGGGGTCCCCAGGGCCATCGGCAGCTCCCGGTGACGGCAGCAGTCCCTTCCTGCTGGCCCCCCCTGCTCGCCAGGACCCACGGGAGGGTAAGGTGGACGTGGGCCTGTCCTGGTGGATCATGGACTTCGGGCCTCAGATGGTCCCTAACCTGTGGAACTTCGGGGGCTTGGCAGGGAGGCACAGGGAAGGCTTTCTGGAGGAGGGGAAATGAACAGCAGGTCACAGGTGTCGAGGCAGCAGGGCGGTGAGTCCATGGTGGGAGCCCGGCCCGACCCTGTGCCAGGCCCCTTGCTGGCTGGGGCCCCTCCAAGAGGAGGGCAAAATGCGTTGTGTGGCCACCCGCCCCGCTGCCCAAACCCTAGAAACCAGGTGATGCTGCGGGCTGGTCTCCCTGGGTTGACCAGTTAGTCGTCCTCTGCCACAGCCACCAGGCGCCCGTTCTGCACGGGTGACTCCCGAGAATTAATGTTCATTTGATTTTTCCTGTAAATTGTAGCTCACATGATTTCTCCATCACAGGCGAGGAAGGCTTGGGAGAGGCCGGAGGGGCTCCCAGGTGGGGAGTGCTGAGCCATCACTTCTCCTCCGCGCAGCCGCCATCGGCAGGTGTCTTGATGGACAAGGCCCCCCGCGCCACTTCTGGGAGAGTGGGGGGCAGGCAGAGCTTGCGTTCGGGTCCCCCTTGAACAGGTAAGAGGGTGGTGTTGACGGTAGGAACAGGACACGGTCTGAAAGGCGGAAGGCTCTCCCTCCTACCCCACTTCCTTCTCTCAAAACTACCCATGATGCTCACAGTCAGGACGTGGGTGTCCACGGGGGACAGGGCCCCAGCCCCTCATGGTGCTCACGGCCTAGCAGCCGGCACAGGCCGGCCAGACGATCCTGGAGGTACCCGTGGAGCTGCAGCCAGCAAGGGTGTATCGCTGGTCAGGATCCCAAAGGCCGGGGGCAGCTGTGCACAGGCCATGTACAGACAACCTGAGAAGGCCAGGCCACCTGCCCGGAGGGGAGCAGTGGGCAGGAACCAGCCCTGGGGACGCACGCCCCCAGGGAGAGCTGCGCTCGTCATGGGTGCTGCAAGGGCAAGGGCGGGCGCTGAGACCCTGGAGGAGAGGCCGGGGCTCGAAGACCAGCGCCAAGGGAGGGTTTCCCTGGGAGAGGACCTGGTCCCAGAAGGCCGTGCGGCCAGGCGAGGGAGGAGGTCGCCAGGCCTGCTTGCTACTTCTCACCGGCAGCGAAGCCTGAGGGCTGGCATTTGTCTTGTTTTTGTTTTGTTTTCTGCTTGTTTGTTTGTTTTGTTTTGTTTTTGTAATATCTGAGGCTCAAAAGAAACAAAGAAACCCAAGCTTATAGAAAAACAAGAAAAAAGAAGGACCTCCCCCTCTCCCAAACCTGGCATCTGAGATTGAGACAGGCTGGAGCGCGGCTGAAGAACTGAATTAAAAACCAAAGCCCACGAACAAACCTCACTGCTTTCTGGGCCAGCCCCCCAGTGCTTCCGTCTCCACCCCCACCGGCGCCCTGGGTCCCCACGGACAGCTGGCCACCCAAGGGCTCCCCGCTCTGCGCAGCGTTCCTGGAACAGGGCTCATCAGCCTACCTTGTCCATTTGCAGGTACGGAAACGGAGGCGCAGCAAGTCCAGGAAGTTCCCAAAGCTCACACCCTGCACGTACCGCAGTGACCCTGCCCCTGACGGTGACCCTGAAAACCAAAGGAAGCCAAACTTCCAGGCTTCGTCTGTCCGTCCAGACCTCCAGGTCACACAGCACTGTGGCCCAGTGCTTCCCTCTGAGCGGTTGTCACGTGGGGCAATTTTGGTGACCCCCCAAGGGAGAGTTCCGGTTGTCACACCTGGGGGCTGGGTCCCCCCTAGCCTGGAGTGGCTGAGCCGGGCTCAGTAAAGCAGCGAGGGTACATACACAGGCACCGAAATATCTGCACTTGTTTATTGGGGTGAAACGGATTCGGGAAATTTTTTATTTTTCTTTCTTATGTTTTTCTGTGCTGTTTGAATTTTTTAAAGAAAAAATGTGCATGCATCATTTTTATAATCAGAGAGAGAAGAGCTGTTTTCATTGTGTAAAAATAAAAAAGGCCTGAGGACTTAGCAGCGATTCCGATGGAGCCCTCGCTGACCGTTGGGAACAGCTGTCCAGGGAGCAGCTGTGTGCAGAGTTCGAGGAGCTGGCCGGGGCACGCGGGGCCGCACTGCCCGGGACGAGCTCTCTGAGCCCCGGGGAGGAAGCGTGTTGCGACCGAGCCACTTCCTCGCTCCTGCACCGGCCCTCTGACATGGTGTGTGTGCCCTGGAAGCTTCCAGACGGAGGGGACCTGGGCTCTGTGGGGCCCCAGGACTCCCTGCAGACACAGCCCGTGGGCAGGTGTTGGGCTCCCAGTGTGGGACTGCCTGGCTCACTTCCTACGACTCGACTTCGGAGTCAGCCTCCTGCTAAAGGCAGCAGACAGCGGCTCAAGTGTCTGGGTCCCTGCCACCGTGTGGAAGCCCTGGCTGGAGCTCCAGGCTCCTGGCTTTCGCCTGGCCTAGCCCTGGCTATTGTAGGCTTTTGGGGGAGTGAACCAGCGAATCTGCCTCTCTCCCTGTAGCTCTGCCTTTCAACAAAATAAATCCTAAGAAAAGGAAAACCAGCATTGAGTTCTGGGATACTTTGGATTCCTCCTTGAGGCTGGAGCCGGTTTCCCAGCAGGGCTCTGTTGACCTTCTGGGCGGGCTGGTTTTTCCCTGCGGGCGCCCTGGGCCTCACCCGCTGGATGCTAGGAATGCCTTTGCTACCAGGTCAGGAGTCACAGCAACTAGGGCAAATGACGGTGGCCCTGGCCCCCTTGGTGTCTCCGCCAGAGGACCTGGTGGAGGTGACACAGTTCGAGCATCAGGACCTGGGCGGCTACGTCTCCGTCACACCCTTCCTTGTCCACTTTGCCAAGTGTTCCATTGGTGTCTACCCTCCCCACACTCCAACAGGGTCCCTCGGGGTCCGAGAGCCCCGAGTCCTCCCCCCAAGGCCCCCTGGACCACGTAAGGCCTGGGCTGGGCTGGCTCTGTGCCAGTAGCGTGGCCAGGCCCGGGGACACTGGGACACAAGCCCTTCGCTTCCTCGGATTGCATAAATAAACCCGTGAACTAATTGCAAGTGGGCCCTGGGAGATGCGACCTGCGGCCGCCTCTCAGGATGGTGGCGCCTACATCGGGATGAGCAGGTGAACTTTGGCCTGAGTCAGATAGAAGCAGTTTGGGAAGCTGAGTATCTCACCTCACTTTGTGTCTTTTTAAAAATCCACAGCCTAGGTGTGCAGCACAAATTGGATGATCCTGTATCTCCTGCTGGCCAAGGCTGGGAGAGGCACCTCTCTGGCTCTCGTGCCCTGGTCGCGACCTGCTTGCCACAGACCCGGCTGGCCCCGGGGGACAGCAGCATCCTCAAATGCATGCCAATAACCCTGCCCTTGTCCACATGGGCCCCACTGATGGACACACGCGTTTGTTCAGTGCAGGGCGGTTGGCAGCCGCCTCACGGGCAGCAACACAGGTGCCCATGGTCTAGGGCTGGTGCAATACTCCCCTGCCCCCCCGTCGCAGGTGGGTCACCACGAGAGGGCTGACAGCCGCACTGCTTTGTGGCCACAGCCAGGTGCAATGCAGTGTTTACAGCCCTCACAGGGGGTAAAGCCACCGCCTGCAGTGCCGGCATCCCATACAGGCACCGGTTCGAATCCCGGCTGCTCCTCTTCCGATCCAGCTCTCTGCTATGGCCTGGGAAAGCAGTGGAAGATGGCCCAAGTCCTTGGGCCTCTGTACCACATGGGAGACCCAGAAGAGGCTCCTGGCTCCTGGCTTCAGATTGACTTAGCTCTGGCCATTGCAGCCATCTGGGGAGTGAACCAGTGGATGGAAAACCTCTCTCTCTCTGCCTCTGCCTCTCTCTAGCCCTGCCTTTCAAATAAATAAATAAATCTTTTTTTAAAAAAAAGAAAAAATTGAAAAAGCATGCATCAGTGCCGGGGCACGTACCTCGGGCACCCCAGGGCTGGCCGGCCCCTGGGAGGGGTGCAGGTGGCGCGAGGGGCTGCCATGGCACCCTCCCTACCCCCGCACACCCCCTTTTACACTTCGGTGTTTTGGTTTTTGAACTGGAGCTAAATGCTCAGAAACCCATGTATAAAATTAAACTCCTCTCAAACCAAACCAAACCTCCTCGTGCTAACTCTGTTACGAAAAACAGACGACGGAGACGGGAAGACAAAGTCCCCGGGAACAAGCCGCGGGGTGCTGCTCTGGGGAGACCGAGGCCCTCACCGGCTCCTGGAAGATTTCACGTTTGGCTGCTTTCCAAGGCACCTTCGCTGTGCCGCTGTTCCGGGATGCTTTGCGTCTTTTCTCTTGGGTCAGCGGCCAAAGCTGGCCCCACAGCCCTGTGCTTCCCAGAGCGCAACGGACTCCTGGGTGGCCACGTGCTCCACAGGGCAGCTCCTGGTCACCGAGGTCTCCTGGCGGAGCGGGGAGACAGACGCTTCCCCTCTCCCTGCCGGCCAGCGCACCAAGTCCTTTCCAAGTCACGGACGTGGGTAACGCGAGGGCAAAACAGCATCAAGGGGTAGGCCCGCCGCTGCGCTGTGGCGGCCGGAATCGGGGGACCCGGCTCCGCACACAGCACCCGTCCCGCCAGCAGAGAGGCTCTGCGGGACGTTCCTGGATCAAGAGAGGAGAGAAAGAGGCATTTGCCGGGAGCTCCCCGTTACTCTGCCTTGTGGCAAATCCAGGCGTCCGGTGCTCGGGCCGGTCGGGGGCGGCCTGTCCGTCAGCCCGCTGTGCTTTTGCCGGGTCCGCCCTCCTCTGCTTCCCGTCAGGGTTCAGAGCGTGCTTTCCCTTCGGTCCTGGAAACTCCCAGCATCCTCCGTCCTCCGAGGTCTGTTACGCTCTAAGGGAGGCCTTAAGGAGCTCCAGGGTTGGGCTGGATCCACACTTGCCTGAAACCCTTTTCCACAGGTTCTGCAGGCAGACAGCACCGGTGATGGGTCCAGGGACAAAGCTGCCCCGAGCAGAGCTGCTGCCTCTGAGAACGGCTGTCAGGCGGGGTGGCAGGGCTGCTTTGTGGGGCACTGGGGCGCTCGGGGGTCCCGGCCAGCAGGTGTGTCTCTGCTAGGGGCGGAGCAGGCCGCGGGCGGCACCTGCAGAGTCGTCGTCCTGGGCTCTCCCGTTTGCCCTGCAGGCAGCGCGGTGCCTATGCGGCTGGGGCTGGCCACGGGGCGCTCGCCGACGTTTCTCCGTGAGGAAGCCTGGCCTTCCTTCTTAGGAAGGAGGAACTTGCACTGAGGCTGTGGACAGGCAGCGGAGAGGCCAAGCCCCTGGCTGGTCCGTGGAGATGTTTCTGGAAGGTCGGGGTCCGCCATCTTTTCAGGATTTTAAGACAACTGTGAAAGTGGTGCCGGAACAGGCAGAAACGCCCACGGCAGCCCCAAGGGCGATTGACGGAGCAGCAGGCTTTGGCAGGGCCTGACCCCTGGTTGCGCGGGTCACCTCGCTGGGGCTCGGTGGACAGTGTGGGCGCCGTCCCCACCCACGGGCAGGCAGAGGCTCCGAGAGGCTGGGCCGCTTTGGCCATGGTCTCACAGGCTGAGCGGCGGGGATGGGAAGGGAATCCTGGTGCGACCGCAGGGCCCAGGGCCGCCCTGGGGGGTGATGAGGGACAGTGGCCAACGCACTCTGGGATGCCTGGGGCTGGGGAGGCCCTGCACCGCGGCCACCGGTCCCAACTGCGCAGCCACCTCCCTGAGCATCTCTCAGGCCCCCCCACCCTGGGCGGGGGGGCTGTCCACACCGTCTCGCCCCTCCCTGGTCTCGGCTCAGACGCCGCCTGTGGGCTTGTGTCTTTGCACTCACACCGTCGACGTTCCTGGCCTTCGTTTAGTGTCTCTCTTGGCCGGCACAGCATTGGGTTGGACAAGGGAAACTGCGGCTCTTGGGGGTCAGAGAGCGCTGGGCGTGGCGACCACCTGTATCTTTCCCCGATGGGTTCTCTGGGGACGGGGCTTTCTTTGGCGAGGCACCACGGCCACGCCCATGCTGGTGCTCCTTGAACACTGTCGAAGGCAAGCCGTGCTGGGGGCCTGCAGCACCAACTTAGGACGTCAGCTCCAGATGCGGGACAGTCTGGGCGCTCACGGGAAGACGTGAGACCTGCAGGCTCCGGTGCTGCAGCTGCCCTGGTGTGACTGCGTCATCCTGCCCCCATCCTCCCAGTCCCAGGCAAAGGAAGACGGCAGTTGTCAAGCCAGGCTGCTGGGTTTAGGGAGCTGGGGTAGGGGTGGGGTGAAGCCAGGCCGTTTGCCCCAGGGCCCTGAGGACACCTCCCTCCGGGACGCAGACCCGGGCGGCACGGTGGACCCAGGCGGCCGTGTGTACCGAGAGACGAGTGTTTTATACACCGTTGTCTAATGAAGGTTGCAGGTGAATGTGAATGGAACTAATGACAAAATAATAACCTGAGTTGGGAAGCTGCCTGGGCTCTGGAGGCCCGGGTCTCTGTGCTAATGGAAACGTGGTGGGAGGGGGCGGAGGGGGGGCTGGAAGGAGCGGCTGCTTGTGCTGTGCCGAACTTGAAGCTGCTGGCCCCTGGAAAGTTCTTGGGTGGGAGAGGCTAGAGCCAGCCAAGGTAATCCAGCCCAGCCTGTCTTGGAAGCTGTCCCCTGCCCTGCTCCAGCGCTGGGGGGAAGGGCAGGGAGAGGGGGTAGAATCGGAAGGCCAGACCCCGGCTTCTGAGAAGGGCCCGGTCAGTGGAGGACAGGCGGGAGACCCCGAGGCGTGGCCCTGGGGGTGCCTCTGAGCCCCGAGGGGTCTCCTTGCTTTCAGGTGGTGGGGAGGGAAGGGGCATCCCCGTGTCTCTTCCCAGAGCTTTCTGACAGCCACGGGCCTCCTGGAGGCGTCCACCTGTGTGTTGGGCAACTTGGCCATCATTCGGATAAAGCCGCACGGGGCAGTGGAGGGGGGGCGTAAGGCTGCAGGTCGGGAGCTGGGAGTCCTGCTCAGCCAGTCCCCGGCCCTCTCCCTGGACCCTGGGGTCCACCTGGTGATGGGTGGAGCATCACCCATCAGGGTCCCCATCAGGGCCCTCCCACAGTGCCCACACGTCCCTTGGGGATCTTAGTTGCTACCGAGCTTCGCTGTGCGAGAGGAAAATCCATCTTCTCGCTGTGCGCTCTCAGCTCAAGGGTTCAGCCTTGAATCTACAAATGGCTGTTGTAAGGCGCAGATATGTTAATTTGCCTAATTTAGCATTTCATGCTGCCCTGCCCCCACCACACACACACAGGAGCCAGCTTGGCTGTTTGCTGGCACGGACCTTGGAAAACACAGGTTCCCAGGCCCTGCACCAGACCTGCGGGCTGCGACTGCCCGGGAGGGGGGCCCAGGCAACTGTATGCAGATTTAAGCACCCCCCCCAGCATGGGAGACAGACACTGGCCCAAGGATAACTCCACAGCGGATTCTTGACTGGGAGGGATTCAGGCGAGACTTGAGGTGGCGTGGCGAGCAGCAGGGGTGATTTGCATGAAGGTGGGAGTGCGGGAAGTTTTCCCCTGCCCTGAGACTTGCTCTCCCACCGACTGGAGGCTGTAATTATACATGCAAAGTGAATCTAAAATTTCAGAGAAGTACCTGGAGAATTCAAGTCAGGAGAAACACGTTCCTCTGAAATACCTAGATAATGAAAGAAAAAATATTCATTGCATAAATTGCTCATTAATTCTCTCCTCCGCGGGGGTCACTCGGCTTAGAAGCAGGCCCTCTGCTGACTGTAGCCATCGCGAATCTTCCAGATGGCTTTTCAGGGTGCCTGGATCTTCAAACTTCTTTCCTTAAGAAAATAAAAATCATAAATAGAGGCGTTGTCCTTTTGGAAAAAAAATGCATTTCCGATTTGGCTGTGCAGACCGAGCCTGGTAGTGGATAGAATCAATTTGGGTGCACTTTTTCTTTTTTAAGTACACATTTTGAAATCAGATGTATTCTTTCCAGTTCACTGGAAATGCTAATTTTTTTCGCATCACATTTCAAAGTTACATTACGGCGGCTAAGCGAGTCCCACCCGGCACAATGGCACGTCAGTGCGCCAGAGAAGGGCTTGATCCCAATCAGAGCGAGTCAGGGAATGGTTAATTTCAAAGGCAGCCGACTGATTGGGGAAGAGAATCTATAGAATTATTTATTTCCTTTAAAAAAACTCCTGCAAATTCAAAAACCACTTGGAAAGAACAAGAGTCTAACCCAGACAGGTTGATTTCTCAAGACCCTCAATGAAATGTCTGCATCCCTGTTCCTCCCTCACCGCCTGGGGGGCCGCCTGTGGGAAGTCGGAGCCAGCCCTGGTGTTTCTGCGGCTCCCCAGACCTCGGCTAGACCGGCCCCACACAGAAAGCCCCCTCCAGGTGAGTGAAATCCTACACTCACCCAAGCGGTGGCCACCCTGCTGCCTGGCCCTTACACAAAGCACCTGTACCTCCGCTGGCCTGAAGCGGGAAGAATCCCCTCGGCACCTTCCAAGGGGTCAGAATCAACCTGCTTTTGGTGGGGCGCAGGCGGGTGGTGCCATGGGTTAAGCCGCCACTTGGGACGCCTGCATCTCACAGCAGAGAGCTGATTCAAGTCCAGCTAGTCCACTTCTGATCCGGCTCCCCACCAATGCCCCTGGAAGGTGGCAGATGATGGCTCAAGTACTCGGGCCCCTGCCACCGACCTGGGAGAGCGAGACGGAGTTCTGGGCTCCTAGCTTCAGGCTGGCCCAGTCCTGGATGTTGGCAGGCTTTTGGCAAGTGAACCAGTGGTTGGAATCTCTCTCTCTCTCCCCCTGCCTTTTGAGTAAATGTAAGTAAATAAATAAAACATTAAAAAAGACGGACTTGCTTTGTGCCGGCTTATTTCACAGAAGCCCCCGAGGAACTGGACACGCTGCCTAAGAACAACATGTGAACACGGGACACAGATGAGCAGGAGTGTGAACACGGGACACGGATGAGCAGGAGCTGTTAGCAGGCGCCGTGGGGCGGCTCCTTCCCATTCGCTTGCTCTGTTCCTTTCAGAAATTGGTCCTCAGATTCGGGGTTTTCTAGAACGGTAAGTAAGCTACAAGCTTGTAGCGGGAGAGACGGCCACACTTCATCGAGAACAGGTGTCACAGAGCTCCTGCCCGCTAAGGCCACCGTCCCCTGAGCAGAAGCGAGCATGAGCTCCCCAGGAGCCACACGGGCGAGACAGAGCGCTGTCTGGGCGTTCAGGGCAGGGCGCCTGCTGCGTGCAGCCCCCGTCGCCATCGCGCGGCAGTGGGTGGCCAGGGGCCGCAGCCTTGGGGGAGGTCTTGCTCCGCGTGATGGAGCTGCACCCGCGACGTGTGCACTCACACACGCTCTCCCGGCCACAGGTCCAGCATGGCTCCCGCCATTGGGTTTCACCCGACAGCAGCTGGGTGGCAAGTTGGCAGAATTTGAGGCAAGTCGTGGGAAGCAAGACAGCCCGTGCCACGTCTTCTCTGAAACGCCCCAAGGCAGCCACTACCCCAGCTGCGAACAGCAGACTCAGCGACCTCACTGGTGGCCGCAGCAGGGCACCAGGAGCCCCAGCCACGCTGCGTGGGCCCCGACCCCTCACCCCCGCCTCCTTTCCAGGAAGCACCAGGCACTTCCTGCTCACTTTCTGGGAGCACGCTGCTTCCTCCTGCTGCAAATATGGCTGTTTGCTCCGTGCCACTCAGGGCCACAGCCCACTTTCACCAGCACCTCTGGCAGCATCCGTGCATGGACAGAGACCATGGGCCGAACGCTGACCCGACTGCCAATCAGAGAAGGACCAGCGTCTGCCTTCCACGGCTGATGTCTTGAAATCACATCGCTTCCCTCCTCTGATGCCCCTGGGTCCTCGGGAGGCACTCACAAATCCTTTCCAAGCAGGCTCGGGGCTGTCACAGCCACGCTGGGTGAGCACCGTGTGAGCTGTAACTCTCAGAGGCTGCAGAGATGCGTTCTAGGCCACGGGCAGGCCAGCGGGGACCTGCGGGTCAAATCCAGCCAGCTCAGAATGGTGGTCGTGCTTTTGAATGGTTGGGGAGAAAAATCAAGAGCAGGTCTTTCCTGATACATCGACATTATTCATAGGAATCAGAATCTGAATTTCCTGTGAGGTTTCACTGGTGCCCAGCCATGCCCACCTGTGTCTGTGTTATCCGTGACCGCTTTTTTTTTTTTATTTTTAATTTTTTTGACAGGCAGAGTTAGACAGTGAGAGAGACAGAGAGAAAGGTCTTCCTTCCGTTGGTTCACCCCCCAAATGGCCACTACGGCCGGCGCACCGCGCTGATCTGAAGCCAGGAGCCAGGTGCTTCTCTTGGTCTCCCATGGGGTACAGGGCCCAAGGACCTGGGCCATCCTCCACTGCACTCCCGGGCCACAGCAGAGAGCTGGCCTGGAAAAGGAGCAACCGGGACAGAATCCGGCACCCTAACCGGGACTAGAACCCGGGGTGCTGCCTAGTGAGCCGCGGCGCCGGCCGATCCGTGACCACTTTTGCGAAAGACATTCACAACCACCAGGTGCTCCGCCGAACCAGTTTGCCGGGACCTGGAGCCGGGACCGCAGAGCTCCCGGAATTCCCCGGGGCGTTTTTCAGAAACCAGAGTTCCCATCAAGCTCTCCAAGGGGCCCAGGTCCCCGGAACACGGGGCTGCAAACGCACCTCAGGACGCCCGGTTACACTGGCGTTGCAGAGAAGTGACAGGTGCTTCCCAGGGGACACGTGTCTCAGATGTGACCGCTGTAGCTGCGGGACCATGACCTGCAATCTGAGGGGCCACAGAGACCGTGCCCTCCCTCCAAGGGAGCAAAGAGCCCCTTCTTCCTTTCTCCAACTCCTCCCGGGTCCCTCCCACCCGTGTTTCTGCGCCGTGTGGTGGTCCAACCAAGAACGTGGAGTTGCATCGATTTCCTCTAAATTTGCAATTATACAGATTTTTATGGCACAAGTTCTTTTCTGATTACAATGGAAATCCATGCAGATTCTAAAACACTGGCTTCGGGATGAAGGGTAGGAGGACTGGAGGGGCCAGCGGCTCCCCGCGGGCCAGCGGTGTGGGATCCGGCCGGCGCCTGGCGCCTCTGGGGCTGTGTTTGGGGGTGGAGTCTTTCTGAGCAGGGTCACTCTGCCCGCTCTTCCCTGCGAAGGCGCTTTCCCCGGCGGCTCCTGAGGTCCCGGCTCTTCGTGGCTCCGCCCGCCGAGCACCCAGGATCGGTTCAGCAGTGGACGCGCCCCATGCGCTGGATCTCGGGACCTCTTAGGGTCGGAGATGAGTGAAGGACCTCCTGCATTGCCTCTTGTCCCAGGGGTGCGTGCAGCTGAGCTGGCAGCCGGGGTGCTCTGTCCCCCGCGGGCCCCTGTCCCCCTGGGGTCCCCCTCGCTGCTCTTCCAGCTGCGGGCCTCGAGAACGTTCTCCAGTGGCTGTTTCTGGTTCTTTCACAAAAATATTTATTCATTTATTTATTTGAAAGATAGAGTGGCAGAGGGAGAGAGGTCTTCCATCCTCTGGTCCACCCCCAAAGGACCACCATGGCCAGAGCCAGAGCCAGGAGCTCCCTCAGGGTCTCCCAGGTGGGTCCGTCCTGAACTTCACCCACTGACCCCTGCCCTGAGGGTGACCTGGGGGCCCCTCTCTTCTCCCTCAACCTGCTTGTTCCGAGACTCCCAGCCTCCCTGGGCTCCAGTTCCCACTCCCTCACTTCCGCTCGCTTGCTGTCCACGCTTGGGGCCGTCTTCCTGGCCAGGGCCTGCGGGCTCCAGCACCTGACCTTGGAGCCTCACAGCGTGGACTCAGCCCCCAGTGAGACTCTGAGGATGCTGAGAAAGCGGGCGGCGGCAGTGAGGGCAGAGCGCCAGGCTGCAGGGGGCCGTGGCCAAGGCCTTTCCCAGCCTCCTACAGAGAGCAGGCCCTCTGACAGCCCAGCCCATGGCTCGCTCTCCGCTGCTTGATCCTGCCCAGGCTGGCACACAAGATCCCGCCAGGGTGTGCTGCGGGTAGAGTGGCGCTGGGGCCAGGATGCGGGAGACAGTCCCTGCTCTCAGCCACGGCCTCATCCTGTCGCTCACAAACAGCTATGGGGTGGGAGTCTGTTGTGGGACCACTTGGGAGAAGATTCTAGAACGTCCCGGGAACTTCAGACAGAGTGGCCCCAGGAGCTGACCTGCAGCAGCTTTGTCTGCTTGGGTCCCTGACGCCTGAACCCTGCCAGGCCTACAGCAGCCACCTGCTAGGTCCCCTGGAAGAGAAACCGGCTACTGACAGGCAGGGATGGTGCCCGCTCTCTGGGCCACCGCCCTGGACCAGGCCCTGGGGAAGGGCCCCTGCTCTGCTGCCCCCAACACCAGCGTATGTGAGGCTCCACCGTCCAGGAGCCCTCCCTCAGCTGGACACACACAGCACGCACTGTGGACGCAGACATCCCCCGAGGGACCAAGGACAGAAGCCTGGGACCCGCACTGTGGCGTAGTGGGTTAAGCCACCGCCTGCTATGCTGCCGTCCCACATAGGTGCTGGTTGGAGTCCTGGCTGCTCCACTTCCGATCCAGCTCTCTGCTGTGGCCTGGGACAGCAGTAGAAGATGCCCAAGTCCTTGGGCCCCTGCACCCATGTGGGAGACCCGGAAGAAGCTCCTGGCTCCTGGCTTTGGATCAGCCCAGCTCCAGCTATTGTGGCCATTTGGAGGGTGAACCAGTGGATAGAAGACCCTGCGCCCTGGCCGCCTCTGCCTCTCTGTAACTCTGCCTTTCAAATAAATAAAAAAGAAAGAGAGAAAGAAAGAGAGAAAGAAAGAGAGAAAGAAAGAGAGAAAGAAAGAGAGAAAGAAAGAAAGAAAGAAAGAAAGAAAGAAAGAAAGAAAGAAAGAAAGAAAGAAAGAGAGAGAAAGAAAGAAAGGAAGGAAGGAAGGAATCAGGGCCCAGACAGAGGTCAGGCCTGTTTGCCCTGGGGCAGGAATCTGGGATGGAGATGTGGGACACGGAGGCTCCCAACAGGAAAACAGCTTTTATCCTGGCCGGCAGGCCCGGGGCGAGTGTGTCCACATTCCGGGTGCTGGCCTACTGACTCTGCACAAACCACTGTTAAGTTTCCTTTGACATACTTGACTGCACATATTTGGACAGTGGAAAGCTACAGCATGACAGCACCTGCGTTAGATTTGCCGTAGCAGCAGTTGCGGGATGGCTCAGAAAGCCCCCGCAGCCCCCGCTCCCAGGAAGCCCCGTGGAGCAGCCTCCACCGTTTCTGCCTAAGGGGGGAGGGGGTCCCTGCCACACGGCCCAGGGTCCCTGCCACAATCCCAGTGTCCCCAAGCCCACCCTCAGGGTCAGGGGTTTAGCACAGGAGGAGCCAGAGCAGGCCCAGGAGGGCTCCAGGGTTTGTGTCCTGGGGAGTCGGAAGGACAATGCTCACGTCTCCAGCCGTGATGTGACCGCCCGCGTGGATTGTCACCATCCAGGAGCACTCACCCCAGCCTGGCTGTCCAGAGGTGCTGGGACGCCCCCTCGAGCCCAAATCAGTGTCCAGCGCCTCTCAAGGTTGGACCCGAAACGCCCACCGGGAAGCATGAGGTCCACCTGGGCTGCTGGGTGTGGCCCAGGGAGCACACAGGACATACCCCCCGCCTGGAGGCGACTCCACAGAGCAAGGCCAAGGCCGGCCTCCCACCGGGCAAGCTGACCGCTCATTGCACAGCCACCGACTCAGCCTGAGTTTCGGATCTTGTGACCCCAATGGCTGGCCCTGTGGACGAGTGTCTGATGGCTACCGGGGCAGCAGTTGGCAGAAGGCAGGGCAGCAGTGCCAGCCCAGGGAAACCCGAGCTTGGGGCCCGCTGAGCCATCCTGTCCCGTGGCCCCGGGGTGCCTCTGCACTCTCAGATGCGTGTCTGTGGGGGCAGCGCGCGGAGCGGGCTCTTTCGGCTGGGTCTCAGGGAGTGGGCAGGGGGCGGGGCAGGGTTACTGGTCCTGAAGGTCAGGCCTGTCCCTTCCGTGACTTCGGCGGTTTCTCCGGGGTCTCGCAGGCTTTTGTCCTGGCAGGTGAGCTTTGGCCCCGAGCGCTCTGTGTCTTCACGGCCGCCCAGGCCCTTGCGATCCTGACAACCTCTATACCAGGTGAAGGCCCCGTTGTGCCCACCAAGTGCAGGTGGAGGGAGGCCAGGGTCAGCCCTCAACTGTCCCCGCAGGGCCAGCAAAGCCCTGCCCTGCTGAAAACACCCGAGCAGCTGGGGATGGATGACCGCTGTCTGCCCCTCCCCGCGTCCCAGACGGCTCAGGAAGAGGCCCGGTGGGGCTGGGAGCCCTGGGCCCCCAGTCACTTCCTGCCGGAGGCGGAGAGGCCCTGTTCACACCATTCACTCGTTTTTCAGCTCGGATCATTTGACTGTTTTTTTTGCTCCCCCTGTTGAGTTCTAGAGTTCCTTGAAGTTCTGGAAATTAATCCCCTACTGGGTAAACAGCTTGCAGGTCTGTCCTCCCGTTCCGCAGGTCGTCTCTTCCCGTGGCCACTGGCTTCCTTTGATGTCGAGAAGCTTTGCAGGCTGCCGTAATCTCATTTTTCAATTTTTGCTTTTGGGGTCATGTCCAAAAAAGGAAAAAAATTGCTCAGTTCAACCTCCAGCTGCATTTCCCCTGTGTTTTCTTGTAGTAGTTTCTTAGTTTCAGGACTTAAATTAAATCTTTTATCCATTTTGAGTTGATTAAAAAAATTTATTTATTTGAAAAGCAGGGTGAGAACAAGTGTGTGTGTGTGTGTGTGTGTGTGTGTGTGTGAGAGAGAGAGAGAGAGAGAGAGAGAGTGCTTCCATTCACTGGTTTACTCCCCAAATTTCTGCAACAGCCAGGTCTGGGCCAGGCCGAAGCTGGGAGCCAGGAACTGCATCCTGGTCTCTCACATGGGTGGCAGGGGCCCAGGTAGCGAGCCAACATTTGCCGCTTTTCCAGGCACCCAGCAGGAAGCTGGCTCAGAGGCGGAGTGGCCGGGACTCTAACTGGCCCTGGACGTGACTGCAAGCAGCAGCTTTATAAGGCCGGCTCCTGAGTGAATGTTGGTGTGTATGGCGAGAGGTGGGGGTCCAGCTTCTTCCTCCCGTGTGCGGATAGCCTGTTTCACCGGCACCATTTGCTGAAGAGCCTGATGTTCTCTTATGTTCTTGCTGACTTTGTCGACTATCAGTCAGCTATAAATATACCGATTGGTTTATGGGTTCTTCATGCTGCTCCAGGTCTAAAGTACTGTAGTACTGTAGTTGTGTTGACTATCGCGGATGTTACAGTGTCTCCAGCTTCGCCGAGGACTGCTTTGGCTGTTCATGGCCTTTTTGCAGATCCACATAAGTTTCAGGAGCATTTTTTGTATTTCTGTGAAGAATGTGATTGGTATCTGACAGGGATTGCGTTGAATCTATAGATCACTTTGGGTAGCATGGACGTCTGGCGAGATTAATTCTTCCACTCCATGAACATGGGATGTCTTCCCATCTGTGGTGTCCTCTTCAACGCCTACCATCAGTGTTTTCTCATTTTCATTGTAGCTTCTTCACTTCCCTGATGAAATGTACGCCTAGGCTTTTACTTTTTGGAAGCTACTGTGGATGAGATGGCTTTTCTCACTTCTTTCCCGGCAATCTCCTTATTGGTGTATTGAAAAGCTGCTGGTTTTGTGTGTTGGCCTCAGAGGCAGGAGGGCTCTGAAACCACGCTTTCCTCCAGAAACAAGAAGAGGCAAGGGGCTCCCCACGACGAAGACCTGGGGCGGTGCTGCTTGCCAAGGGCCTCGGGAGGGACAGGAAGCACAAACGGACGTCTTCAGGCGGGCTTGGGAGCCCACGTGCCACAGCCACTGCACATTCTATTTTTAAAGACTTATTTATTTATCTGAAAGGCAGAGTTACAGAGAGGCAGAGGCAGAGAGAAAGGTCTTGCATCTGTTGGTTCACTCCCCAAATGGCTGCAATGGCCAGAGCTGGGCTGATCCAAAGCCAGGAGCCAGGAGCCTCTTCTGGGTCTCCCATGTGGGTGCAGGGGCCCAAGGACTTGGGTCATCTTCCTCTGCTTTCCCAGGCCACAGCAGAGAGCTGGATCAGAAGTGGAGCAGCCAGGACTCAAACCAGCACCCATATGGAATGCCAGCACTGCAGGCGGTGGCTTTACCCACTATGCCACAGCGCCGGCCCCTGCACTTTAGTGTCAGTTTGCTAAGTAACGGTGACCAGCAGAGGTCAGTTTATGGAGGCCCCTCCTGCCAGGCTCTGTTTCAGCTGCTTTATGCCAGCCCCTCCTCACACAGGCAAGGACCGGGGGGGCACAGGGCTATTGCCCTCCCAAACTACGACAGTGCTAAAACTGGTGTTTGCACCCCAGAGCTCTTGCCTCTGCAGCATTCTCAGTGGACAGAGTTGGGAAACCTGCCGAAAGACTACAGCCGGAGTCAAGTGCAAACAAAACACCACTGGAACTCCCAGCCGAACTAGCAGGCAGGGGAGCGTACCTGCAGACCCACACTGGGGCCAGCGAGCGGGCACTCAGTGCACACTTGCCTAGTGGAGACTGGCCCTGGGGAGCTGAGCGGGCTCCGGCTGGTGCACGGAGAAGCCTGGTGCCCATGCATCACTCGCGGCTCCATGTAATCCATGCCGATTGGAATATGGAAGTGTTGGGGGAGGTGCCGGCTCACAGAGGCACCCTGGGGACTGGCTGGCAGGCACTGCTCACCCATAGACGGAGGGGCTGGGGTTTCCTGAAGCAGGTAACTTGCCCAAGGTCACAAAGCCAGGTCCCCCCAGCCCTGACGAGTTGCGTTCTGTCCTGGGAGAAGAGTAATGGTCCACACCGTTGGCTCCAGGGGGATTTTAGACCTGCCCGCCTTGCAGGGAACGGATGCCGTTATCAAACGTCTGCGCCTGTGCAGAGCCGTGACCACACCGGCGCCCAGGCCCAGAGGCGCCCCGTGACAGGGATGGGAACTCTGCCGACAGCAGCCGTGCTCCCCACAGTGCCAGCGTGCCGCAGCCGGGCGCAGCCGGGCACCTGCCCAGCACTCGGCAGTGGGTGATTCCGTCACAGCCCTGGAGCTGCCTGCATCTGGGCACCCGCAATCTCTCCCTGTGGCGCCTGAGCCAGTGCCACACACACTGTGCAGGCTCCCTCACGGCTTGTTCCAGTTTCAACTTTGCAGGGAGCTCCAGGAACGGGTAATTACTACACCATAAACGGACTCCACTAACTTCTCCCGCCACCAAGCTGGGCTGGCTACAAACTAGCTCCTGGTGCTGCCCCGGTCGGAAAAGCCCAGTCCCGAGACCCATTAATGAAAATACCCTAATTAGCAACAGTCACAGCTGCTTGTCCCTGCCCCATGGTAGCGCCCTGGTGAGCAGTCTGCAGAGACACCGTCACATCTGGGCACAACCCAGTGGAACCGTGACCCTGAGGCCCCAGCCTCCAGCATGGCCAGGGCGCTCCCTCCCCCAGGTGTGGCTCTTTCCACATTTCCTCCAAGTAGAAACCTTGTTGCGTGAGATTCTGATGAGCGGAGAACAGCTCGCTCCTGCCGATGGGGTTGGGAGCTGGCCCCCCCTCCCCCCTCCCCCGGCACTGCCGGGTCGGTGATGGATGTCCACACTTTATTTACCGTCCAGCACACAGAACCCCTTGTTCCTTAGCCTGCTAACAACCTGAGGTTGTTCATCACCGGCTTGCTCCTTTTTGAAATTCACCGAGCAGCAGGCGTCTCTTTAAACTCCCGCACATAATACATTTTAAGGAGCGCTTGCTGCACAGATCCATTTGCTCGACCTCAGCCCTGGCGTGCGCTGGAACGCTGTCAGCCCGTTTGGAATGCATATCCCGAGAGCTGAACGTGGCCGTGCACCCCCCGCCTCAGACAGGAGGCTGCCTGCCCATGCCGGGCGCGGGGCCAGAGCTCGGGGCAAGACCCGCGCATGTGTGGGGTGGAGGAGGCGACAGAGACCTCACTGCGGGGGTCCCCACCCTCCACACACGTGCTGCTTCCGTGTGGGGTCCCGGGCCAGAGCTGGTGGATTCGGAGGGGCAGCTGGCTGGAGGCTGGACTGGCTCTCTGGAGCGGGAGGTGGGGCCGGCTCCGTCCTGGCTGGGGGAGTCCCCAGGGTGGAACCTGCGCCTGTGCTACAGGGTGAAGTCAGTCGCTCTCAGTTACAGAGGAGCAAGGGCCCCAGAGGGGCGTGGGCCCGGATGTCCTCGGCACCACCCTCCCCCCCCCCCCCCCCCGCCCAAACCTGGCCTTCCCCCCAGGGAACATAGACCCCCGCCCCTCCCCCACGTCTGCTCCCTGGGGAGGACGCTTGTGTGTTGTCCTTGATTTCCCTGGCAAACCCCCCCCTTCAGCTGAGCGTCCGATCCCACGCGTGCTCCCACGCTCCCTGTTCCCCCACGGCACCCGCGCTGGCCTGTGCACGCCCCCATGACCCCTCCAGTTTGTCTAGTCTGGACACATCCCTTCCCATGGAGCTAATCTCATCCCTCCTCGACAGCACCCCCTGCTGTGACCTACGGGGAACCCCCCCCCCTTGCGCCATGAGCACCGTCTCTGTCTCGCTCTTCCTCGCTTTCCCCAGCAGACGCCCTCCGTGGGAGCCCAGCTCGCTGTGGCAGATTCACCTGGGCTCCCCCCGGGTTCAGCATCCTCACCTCCTCCAGGAAGCCTCCCGGCTTCTCTGACAAGTGCCCTGATTCTGGGCTCCATCGCTACTCTGCACCTCTGCTACACGCGCGTCTGTGCTGTGCCCCAGCGCTTCCTGCTCCCAGGCCGCAAGCAGTGTAGACGCCTGAACTGAGGGTCTCTTGAGTGATGGCCGTGGGAGAGCCAGCAGTGCCCTGGAGTTGTTATTTTTTTTAGATTTTTAAATATTTATTGTATTTATTTGAAAGGCAGAGTTAGAGAAAGAGAGAGAGAGAGAGAGAGAGAGAGAGAGATCTTCCATGCACGGTTCACTCCCCACATGGCCGCCGCACTGGCCAGGGAGGGGCCAGGCCAAAGTCAGGAACCAGGAGCTTCTTCCAGGTCTCCCACATGGGTGCGCTCGAGCGTCCTCCACTGCTTTCCCAGGCCATTAGCAGGGAGCTGGATTGGAAGTGGAGCAGCCGGGCCTCGAACCAGCACTCACGTGGCGTCACAGGCAGCGGCTGTACCCGCTACACCATAGCGCCGGCCCCAGGAGTTTCAGCAGCATTTTCGGGACCCCTGTGGGGGCTGTTGCTGAGGGCCCTGGCGTGGGAAAAGGGGCACAAACACCCCGGATGGCTCCTTAAGAAGCGCTGTGGAGGTGGGTGGGGGGGAGGTGAGGGTCAGCCCTGCAGCCGGTCGCCGCCTGCCTTCTGCTACAGGCTCCGTGGGTTCCCGACGCTGGGGTTTCCCAGCAACATCTCGTCCTGCTCGCGCTTCCGACTTTCTCTAAGGGGAGCGCGTTTGGAATCCCGTCTTCCAGCTACTCCGGGGTACGCGACGTCGCTGTTCCCCACGTCCACCCCTGTGCCCTGAAGCGCTGCACCCCGGCCTCTGTGCCCACAGCCCTGGTGGCCACCCTTCTACTCTGGGCCTGTGTGAGGGCAAGGATGCTGGTCCCACCCGTGAGTGCGACCGTGACGGTCCGGCTTCGTTCACCTCACACAGCGCCCTCCGGGACCATGCACGTTGCCACAGATGACAGAATTCGTGCTTCTGGGGCTTGCTGGGGGCCATGTGTGTTTCTGCCACGCTCTGCTTACCAACTTGTTGGGATGCACGTGCGGGCTTGTTCCGGGTTCCGGGTTCCGGGTTCCGGGTTGGGCTGGTTGCAGTGAGCGTGGCTTCTCTGTGTTGGGACCTCATTTCCTCGGGGGTCCCCAGCAGTGGGGCTGCCGCGTCCCCCGTGGGCCTGTTTTTCGTCTTTTCTGTGCTGTTTTCCTCTGTGCTGCACTGACTCTCATTCCCACCAGTGCAGGTGATCCTTGTCTTTGCGGCCTCACCAGCACGTGTGTTTTTGGCTTTTTGGTGCTGGCCGTTCGAGCTGGGCTGAGGTGGCGGCTCAGGTGCCTGGTGGTTAGGGGAGCGCTGGCCGTCCCTTGGTGGATTTGTCGGCCACTCTGTACCTCCTTTTGTCTACTCATCGCTTTCGCACTGGGCCGTTCGCTTTTGCTGTTGATCCGATGGAGTCTCTGATGCAGCCTGGCACGTGCCGCTTCTCGGGCGATGTTTGCAAGCCTCTTCTCTTCCTCCGAGCCTCCTCCCTCCACTCTGCTGCTGGCTGGCTTTGCGGGTGCTGTTATCTTCGTGTGTTCCCAGTGGTCAGTGTTTGCTTTTGCTGGGCTCCATCCTTTGCAACTTGGGAACTCCACGGCCATAGCAGGACCCGAGCCCCGCCCTTCTCCCTGCGGGAATGGTGGGGGGGTATCTGCAGACGAGGCCTCCGTGACCCCTTAGCTCCGTAGCCCTGCGTGTCATCTCCCTGAGAGGGTGAGGAGCCGTGGGGAGGGCGGAGTGCGGAGCAGAGAGCAGAACCTGGAGCTCAGCACAGCCTCATGGTCCCTGCTTCTTCCTCCCCAGCATGAGCCTGGGGGCCGCTCTGGGTTCCCGGCTCAGGGGCCTCCTGGCCGTGCGGCAGGTACACCTGGGTGGCCGTGTCCTTTGTGTCAGAACAGAGACGGGTGTTTGCACGCTGCTTCTCTTACGTCCGACTCCGCTCCGGCCAGCCCCAGCAGTTCCCCTTTGGGACTCACTGCGACCCACCGAGAAGGTTCCTGAAGGATGCGGGCACGGTCACAGCCTGGGCTCTGCGGCCGTCCACTCTGACCGGTGGCTGCCTTTTCCACAGCCTGGGCCCTGGTAGCTCCTGGGGGCCGCCCCCGCGGCTCTGTTCTCTCACGGGCCCCCAGCCAGGCCAGAGTGCACCTGCTGTAAGGTGGTCAGCAGGTCCGGTGTTGGACAAGCCAGCCCCACGGCGCTGTGGGTAGAAACTTATGGAGCAGACAAAGCAGCGGCCCGCCAGGCCCTGTGCCTGTCGGAGGGGTGTGGCCTGCTCGGGGAGCCCGTGGGGCCGCCCTCAGCAGTGAACGGGATGTGAGGGGACGTGGCTCATACGGTTGGCTCCATCCTGGCTGGGCTGTCTTCGCAAAACTCCCCAACTTGTCCAGAAGCATCACCCCGAGGCTGGAGCCCTGGAGAACGGGGGTGGGGGTGCCTCCTGTGAACCCAACAGGACTTTGCCTCCAGGGCACTCCCGCTCTGTCGGGGTCCCTGAGCCCACAGGCTGGATCTCCATGGCGCTCTCGTCCCTACCTTCGCCAGGTCCCACCCCTCAACGTGTGCCCCTCGACCCGGGCTGAGTGTGAGTTGATGCCCGTAGTGCAGGTCCCAGATGTTTCTCTGAGAACGCTGGGCTTCTTCAGCTCCCAGGAGCACCCCAAGCCCCTGGGCACCCCTCATCGTCAAGCGCCACTGGGTCAGCAAGGGCCTGTGGGGGCAGCTCCGACGGCGAACAGGCCCCGGGCGCAGGCCCCCTCTCAGTCCTCAAGGCTCTGTGGCGGTGGTGCGAGGCTGGCCGCCTGCAGCTTTTCTGCTCGCGAGTGTCTCTCAGCCCCGTCACTTTATTTATTTATTTTTAAAAGATTTATTTTATTGACTTGAAAGACAGAGTTACAGAGAGAGGTAGAGCCAGAGAGAGAGAGAGAGAGAGAGAGGTCTTCCACCTGCTGGTTCACTCCCCAGATGGCTGCTAACGGCCAGTGCTGTGCTAATCTGAAGCCAGGAGCCAGGAGCTTCTTCCGGGTCTCCCACGTGGGTTCAGGGGCCCAGGATTTGGGCCATCTTCTACTGCTTTCCCAGGCCACAGCAGAGAGCTGGATCGGAAGAGGAGCAGCCGGGACTAGAACTGGTGCCCATGTGGGATGTGGGTGCTGTAGGCTGGGGCTTTTACCCACTGCACCGCAGCGCCAGCCCCTGTCCCATCACTTTAATGCAGACTCCCAGAGATGGGCGGCCTGCGTAACAGACCCATTCCACGGAGAGGCGCACCTGACAGGGACTGCCGGCCCCGTAGAATTCGGCGATTCTGCTACCAGACGCAGAGAGTGGGCTCAGCCTGGGAGGAGGGAGTCAGATTTGCTGTCCACTCGCTGAGTCATCCATTCGAAAGGGGATGTCAGAGTCCCACTGCCGGCTGTCTGCAGGGCTGGCAGACGGCGCAGGGCCCCCTCCCCCCCGTGGGGAGGGAGCTCCAGCAGCAGGCAGGTCCCGGGGCGCTGGCCCCCGGCTTCGGGGCCTCCTCCACTTGGAAGTCCCCAGAGTCACTGAGGCCAGGGCTCTGCCGGTGGCTGTCCCCTCAGCCCAAGGCTTGGTGTTATTTTGATTTTTACCATTCCGTACTTTAACTAAATTAAGACGCCGACTGTGAAACTTGGCTTTTAAAGGGATCTTAATTTGCAGACTGAGTCACTCATATGTTAGAGTGTTTCGCAGAATTCTTATTTTAAAAGGCGGTGTGTTGCCAAAGCAATTCATTTTCCTACTCAGAAGAAGCGAGCGGGAGTCTACGGGCTTTTTAATACCCGAATTTGTTTTCCCCATCGAACTATACAGCCATCCCACTACCTTCCACGAAAAGTACACAGCATCCCGCAATTTGATTATCCTCCCTCTCCCTCAGGGATTATAAAATATGCTTTTTTTTTTTTTTGGCAGCCTCCACAGGTTTCATTTTGGTTTCTGCCCTGCTTTGTTCCTTTCCAAGGTAGGAGCTGAGAGCGGCAAAGCAAACGTAGAAGGGTGCGGGTGAGACCCGGGGTGGGGGCGGGGGTCTCCTGGGAGCAGGAAGGCACCGCCGAGCCACGCCGAGCCAAGTGCTCTTTCTCCTACTCTCTGAGCCCCAAACCAGGGGCGCAGAAACGTGGACTCACGTGGAGCCGTGCTGCAGAGCCAGGAGCGTGTCTTCTGGGGCTCCCATGCCCCTCAGGGTCAACTCATCGAGAGGGGTGAGGGGTGGCAGTGTTGGCGGGCACACTGATGCTTTCTCTCCGGATCAGAAGGGGAGCAGCCATGCCTCGAACTGGCGCCCACGTGGGATGCTGGCGCTGCAGGCCTGGTCTGGAGACCAGGTTGCTATGGAAGTGTAGTAGGAGGGGGCCCCTGAAAACCGCATGGAGGGGCCGGCGCTGCGGCACAGGGGGGAGTCACACTTGCGGCACCAGCATCCCATAGGAGAGCACTGGTTCGAATCCTGGCTGCTCCACTTCCATTCTAGCTCCCTGCCGATGCTCCTGGCAAAGCAGTGGAGGATGGCCCAAGTACCTGGGCCCCTGCCACCCACGTGGGAGACCCGGATGGAGCTCTTGGCTCCTGGCTTTGGCCTGGAGCAGGCTTGGATGTTACTGCCATTTTGGGGGTGAACCAGCAGATGGAAGATCTCTCTCTCTCTCTCTCTCTTCATCTTTTAAATACATAAAAAATCTTTTTAGAAAAGTTCATGGAAAATGCATGTTATAACAATACCATGCGTGGATTTCAGTCCTCTCTTGGTGCCAAGATAAAGTGGATCTCCCGAGTGCATTTTCCCCGGCATCTGGAAGCTGCTTGGATGAGCACCAGCTCCTGCTGTGTGTCTCTGGTCTCTGGTCCTTGCTTTGTGCTGCAAATCCCCCTGCAAAGCAGGGGTGGGAAGTGACGGCCCCCAGGGGAGCCCTGCTCCTCTGAGTTGCCCTCACCCTCGCCCCTGCACAGCCTCACCCAGTTCAGTCGCTGGGTTCTGGCTCGTCGAGTGTTACTCTCATTCTTTAAAAAACTCCAGTGGGGAATGAATGCCCCTCACGAGTGGACTGGTTAAACAAATCACGGTGTGTCTCTGCGGCACAGCCTAATGCTATGCAGCCGTTGGAGAGAACGAGGCGGCTCTCCATACACTGATGTGAAATCAGCGTCAAGATATACTGCCAAGGGAAGAAGCACCGCGCAGAACACCGTGTGTACAATGCGCTCCTGTCTGGTTAAGCAGAAGATCTATGCACACATGCCTGCGCAGACACGCGCGTCTGCAGAAGCCTACAGAAGCAGCCCGCGCGGTGCTTGCCTTGGGGGAGGGAGGGTGGGAAGGGGCCGCTCTGCTCCGTACCCTGCTGCGCCGCTCGCATTCGCGTTTAAGCTGTGTGCGTGCATTGCTGGGGTAACCTGATGAGTGCGGCAAACACTAAAACTCTGTTAGGGAGTTTGCTGCTTATATACATGTGTGGAGAAGGAACACTTTTATAACAGACTCCGACTCTCCCTCCCTCCTTCCTCTTTTTCTTTTTCCTTCTTTTCTTCCTTTTTTTTCCTAAAAGATTATTTATTTCTTTGTAAGGTAGAGTTACAGAGAGAGAGAGAGAGAGAGAGAGAGAGAGAGATCTTCCCTCTGCTGGTTCACTCCCCAAATGGCCATAACGGCCAGAGCTGGGCAGCTCCAAAGCCAGGAGCCAGGAGCTTTCCCTGGGTTTCCCACGTTGGTTCAGGGGCCCAGGCCATTAGCAGCGAGCTGGATCAGAAGTGGAGCAGCCAGGACTTGAACCAGCGCCCATATTTGATGCTGGTCCACAGGCGGCAGCCTTACCCGCTATGCCACAGCGCCAACCCCTCCCCTCCTTTTCCTCCTCCCCCTCTTTCTTCTTCTTCTTCTTCTTCTTCTTCTTCTTCTTCTTCTCTCTCTCTCTCTCTCTCTCTCTCTCTCTCTCTCTGCCTGAAGGCGACAACCTGGACACTCAGGAAGAGCGAAGCCCTAATTGTGGAGGCACTAGATTGCACGGTGCGCTGAGGAGGTAAGGGAAGCGCCCACAACGCTCTCCCGCGGTGCACGATGAACAAGGCCACGGACTTCCTATCCCCCAGTGACCAAGTCCATGAGTCCGTCCGCTTCCCCTGTTTCTGAGTGGCTCGGACCCATGTCACCTGCAGACTTCAATAAGACGGGCGAGCCAGTCGGTGCCCTCGTCCCCACGTTCCAGTGCCTACCACTGCCCAGTCTCGGGTCCAGCAGGGCAAAGGACACAACTCAGAACGCTGTGGACAGGGCAGACAGCATGTGCAGGATGAGTGGTGGGGACAGCAGGAGGGGCGAGGGCTTGGCGAAGACGCTGGCGACGCTGCTTCCCTCTCACCATCCCGCACGGCGCCGCCGAGGGCTGCTCCCAGCGTGCCGTGAACCTTTGGTGTTCAGGCAGACCGTTGATTCATTTAAAAAAATTCAACAAGACCACTGGCTGATTCAGCACAGCCTGCTCTCCCGTTTTCTGTCAGGGGCATGCGTAGAAGGGGCGGCTCCCTGGCCCAGGTGTGGTGGGCAGCGCGCTCCTTCCAATGCCGTCTCCCCTGCGCAGCCGGACGGGGGCCGCTGCGTGTTAGCTGGACTTGTAGATCCCAGATTTCGTGGGCTGACGGCTGCTGCACATCCAGCGAAGACACACTCTGCGAGTTCAGAGCGATGGGGCCGGAGCTGTGGCACAGGGAGTTAATCCCTCACCCACGATGCCGCCATTCCATGTGGGCGCCAGCTCCAGTCCCGGCTGCCCCACTTCCGATCCAGCTCTCTGCTCTGGCCTGGGAAAGCAATAGAAGATGGCCCAAGTGCTGGGGCTCCTGCACCTGCAGGGAGACCCGGAAGAAGCTCCTGGCTCCTGGCTTTGGATCAGCTCAGCTCTGGCCGTTGCGACCATTTGGGGAGTGAACCAGCGGATGGAAGACCTCTCTCTCTCTCTCTCCCCCGATGGGCGCCGGATGCTTGATCGGCTGTTTGTGTTTGTTTCACCGCTCATCGTCCTACTTGACTGTGAAGAGCAGCAAGTGTGGGCAGACTTCTGGGCGCTGGTGAGCTTTGGCTCCTCTTGGGCAGTTCGTCTGGTGTTTAGTGAGTGCCTTCTGTGTGCCAGGCACTGGGCTCAGCCCTGAAGGAACTCGAGGGGTCAGCAGACCTGGTGCCGGTGTAGCCCTGTACCTATGGCCTGGGGCTGCCTTTGGGCTCCTGAGTGGTGGCGGAGACCGGCCACGTGAGCCACAGAGTCGAAAACACTGACTGTGCCCCGTACAGGAACGAGTCTGGAGGGGAAGCCGGAATCCCAGCAGGTGTTTGGAAAATGGGCAGGATTTTGTTAGGACGGGGTGGGGTGGGGGGTGGCAAATACAGAGTGGGGAGGAGGAGCCAGGCTGCGGGCAGGGGACCTTGCTCCGGGGGCGTGGCCACACCTGCAGCCTCAGCCAGCTCCGGTTGCCCCTGCTTTGCTCTGGTTTGCAGAGGCGGTGGTCCCTGCGCACCTGCAGTCCCCGAAGGCTTCTCCACCCCTCCAAGCAGAAATGAGGGATGGAGACCGCCGGTGACAAGCTGACTCCGGCTCTCTGATGCTTCCGGAAATGCCTGGTGGCACGGTCTGGGAACGCACCTCGCGACACGTGCACCCCTGGCGGCCCCTGGGCTCCCGGCACAGGTCAACCGACGGCCTTGCGCGAGGACTCGTGCTGCTGCGTTTTGTGGACTCAGAGTCAGGCTCTGAGAACTTCTCCTCTTTTGCACAAGGCTGACCTCCATGAAGGTCCCAGTGAGTGGATTTTTAATTCGCATTTTCCCCTCCCTTGAAATGCTGTGAGCACAGCCAAGGAATGAAAACCCCGACTCAGGCAGCTGGGACTTCAACGCCTTTCCCGCAGGATTCTCCCACGTGTCCCTGCCCAGTTCATTTCCGCTGCGCGGCTGGTGTGGCCGTGAGACCCCCACCCTGAATTCTTCAGAGTGCTCAGAGCTGAGCTCTGTTCCAGGCCCTTGCAGCCCCCAGCTGAACGGGGGACCCTGGGGTGGGGGGTGGGAGTCAGGCCTCGGTCGGTACCTACCCCCACCCCACCCCGGTCTGAGAGCCTTCTCTAAGGAGAGGTTAAAACGCGAGTGATCTGGAAAAAGCCACCAGGTACAACCTTTGCCCTTTTAAAGACGAGACAATGGAGGTCCCCACGGGAGGGCATAGGACAGCGCAGACTCTGCGTTCATCAGTGCGTTCAATGGTCGGAGTGGCCGTTCTGTGTCAGGCGTGGTGCAGACGCGATTCGGGGGGCAGACAGGCGAGTGCGAGGGAACAGAGACCGCGGTGCCCACTGCAGGTGCAGGGAGGTCTGTGCAGAAGGGCAGGAGCCCAGGACGGGCGCCCTGGGAGCCGGGGGAGACCACGAGTGACACCGGGTACAGAGCCACGAGGTGAGGTGCGGTGGGAAGACCCTGCAGGAAGAGGGGACCGGAACCTCCGGGCTGGAGGGCGGGAGGGAGCTGGGAGGCAGGGCCCCCCCCACCAATGCTGACCTTCCATGGCGCCTGGCCTGTTGAACTCCGCGCAAGAGAAGCTGTTGTTGGTTCTCACAGCAGGGGGCCCTGGGAGGGATGGTGAGTGGAAGCCCAGCTCCCTGCTGGGGCCGGCCTCTGGGGACGGAGCACAGGCCCAGGGCCCCGCAGCTGCCCCGCCCCCAGCTACTCTGAGTCCCAGGAGCGGCTCTGAGGGACGGGAAAGGCCGCCTCACCCTCAGGAAGCGGCCGGCTGAGCCGGGGGAGGGACACTATGCTGGGCTTCAAGGCCTTGCAAAGAAGAAGCGGCGTGGAAGGACCTTCCTGTGGTCCAGACCGGCCTCTCACAGACGGGGATGCCGACCTTCAGCGAGAACCGGAGCCTGCCTGGGAGGTCCAGCCTCCCTGCCTTCATCCGCAGGTCCTCATGGGCAGCCCAGGAGCCAAGGTCACGTCTGTGGCCTCAGATGGGGCAGGCCCACTACCAGTGCCCCCTGGTGTCATCCCGCGTCCCCCACAAGGTGTGGCATGGAAACAGAGTGTGCCCACTGGCCGGGCTGGCTGGGGACCTGTCCTCCACCTCCCGCCCATGGGCCCGGCGCAGTGTGCAGTGCCTCCCTGTCTGAGGCGGGGGACAGCCCTGATTGGCAGGGTCAGGTGGGTGGGGGTGTCCGTCAGGTGCCCGTTTCCGGGGCCCGTGTACCAGGAGGGACTGAAGGAGATGAAGTGGCCGGCTCGGGGCCTGGCACACAGTTGGCACCTGCTGCACAAGTTCAGCCTCCCTTCCCTCCCCTGCCCGGGAACATTACATTAAGTAATTGCTTTAGTGGCCAAGTTATATATTACTGAGAATGAACCTGGCCCCGACTTATCATTCACTTTTACTGTTTTGCCTAGAGAGGTTTCCGTGGCAGCTTGGAAAGCCAGAAATGAATAAGGAGAGAGGTGACATTAAAGGCAGGCTGTTAGCAGAAGTGAAAATTAAACAGCTCAGCCAAAATCGAAGCCTGGTAGCGCCTTGCTGTGCGGATGGGGGCGCTGACTGCTCCCCTCGGAGCCCGTCCAGGTGTGGGAGTGTGCAAGGGACCTGGCTCTTGATTCTCACTCTTTCATTCAACCCCGCAGCTCAAGGGTCCTAACCCCATCTCCCAGGGGAAGACGCTAGGACTCAGAGAGGTGCAGCGTCTTGTCCAAGGTCACACAGAGAAGGAAGTGGGCTGGAATGAGGCTCTGTCTCGGGACCACCGTGTGGGTTGTGACCATCTAATCTTGCCAGACCACACCCAAGGAGGGTGAGGCAAGCGAAGACCCCCTCCCCTCCTTGAGCAGGCAGGAAGGAAGGTGGTAGGGCGGGGGTGGGGTTGTGGGGTAGGGCCACACACGGTGAGTGGCTCCATCCCCGGTAAGCACAGTCCACGCAGGCTGCTAAGACGTCCCCGAGGCGGAGACCAGGGTGTGGGGCAGCAGGTTGAGCCACCACTTGGCAACGACAGCGCTCCATGTTGGGGTGCAGGTTGGAGTCCCGGCTGCTCTGCTTCACATCCAGCTCCCTGCTAATGCACCTGGGAAAACAGCAGGAGATGGCCCAAGTGCTCGGAGCCCTGCACCCACGTGGGAGATCAGGATAGAGTTCTTGGCTCCTAGCTTTGACCTGGCCAGGTCCTGGCCATTGCAGCCACTTGAGGAGTGAACCAGCAGTTGGGAGACCTCTCTCTCTCCTTCCCCCACTTCTCTCTGCCTAGTCCAGGTCACCCGGCGCATTCCAGCGCTGCCATCCGGGCACATGCTCGCTGAATTCATGCTCTTCTGGGATGAGGGCTGTAAGGTGCAGGGGGCTTGGGTCACTCAGACCCCATCACACAGCAAGAGGCAGGACTGGGCTGTGTGTGTCGTGAGCCCCAGGCTCGCCCTACTGAGGACGCACAGACGGGAGCCCAGCCCTGGAAGGCAAGGACGGCTCAGCTGTGCTCAATGCACACTGTTAAGAAGACAGGGAAGAACAGGGGCCTTTTAAAAAAAGTGACCCCAAAAATATGGACAACAGGGCTCTACACCCCCCCCCCGCCATGTGGCCAATGCTCCACTGTGTCTCAGGCTGGCAGGGGCTCCCATGATGTTTCCAGGGAGCCTTGGAGAGCTGGGCTTGCCCTGTGTGATGTTTTCCTTAGAGACGCACCGACTGCTGTTGGTTACCACTCAGTTTGGGGACCCCGGAAGCTGGTGTGGAGGCGGGGCTGGCCCTCGGAGCCCTCATACACTGGTGCTGTGTAGCAGGGGGAAGATACACAGGGGGGAGTCTCGGCACAGCCCCCAGAGGCCACGCAGGACACAGCGTCTCCATGAAGTCCACGAAAGGCAGCGTGGAAAGAGCAATGGGGCTGTACAGACCCCGGTCTACACCGCAAATCACTGGTGAGCTCCTGGCCAGTGCCCCCAGCTGGCCACACGGGGCACCTGATGCCTGCATATGACCTAATTAAGTAATGCTGTCCACTGCGGCGTCACCAAATCAATCAGAAAAAGGCGCATTTATGCCCAACAATTAGTCTTTCTCTGCCTCTCCCACCCTCATCGCTCATCCACAAACACCCTCTATAAACCCTGCCCCCAAATCTGAGTCACGCTCGCGCCATCCATCAAGTCATCTGGTGTCGGAAGATTCCATAGCGTGGCTACGGCATGAAAAACACACACGCAGGCCCACGAAAGATGGCTTCAAAACCCACCCATCAAGACGGATCTCTGCATTAACCAGCAGCGGTGTCCCGAGCCGGGGCGAGATTCCTTGGGAGGGGGTGCCGATGTGCACATTGTATTACAAAGTAACACAATCACGCAAAGTAAATGAACTCATTATGATCGGCTTCTTATTCCCGGCTTGTCAGGAGCCATACCCGTAGGAAGCATTTTCCACCTCGATCAATTGGAAAATCAATACCTTGGTATTTGCGGAGAGCACCTCTTATAGGAAGAAGTGAGAGGTGTTTGGGGACCTTCAGGAGACTGCGTCGCCCTCTCCCAGCCGGCTTTAAAGCAGGCGCCCTCAGCCGCTCCTCCGGGAAGCAGCTCGATGGCCGGCTCACCCCAGCCCCAGCCGGGCTGGGAACTCAGGACGGCCGACGCGGTGGACGCACCCCTCCCCCCACCTTTGCTGAATGGCATCCTGTACACAGGCTTCTGTCCTGGGGCAGCCAGCCCGCCCTCCTGGTCCTCGTGACCTTGGAGGCGATGTGGAGCAGGTGCCGGGGGTTCTGTCAGCTTTGGCACCAGCTGCAACTGCCGAGCCCTCGCCAGCACTGAAGCTGACCCCTCCCCAGACTGCACAGCGACGTCGTGCTGCTGACAACAATGCCTTGAGCAAGCCTGGCCGGGGTGCACCCCACTTCCTGGATTGCTGATCATTCCTCTGTAAAGGAGGAGAGAGAGAAGGGGTTGGAGAGAGAGAGAGAGAGAGAGAGAGAGAGAGAGAGAGGAGAGAGAGAGAGAGAAGAGAGAGAGAGAGAGAGAAGAGAGAGAGAGAGAGAGAGGTACCTTCTGCCTAGTGGCTCACTCCCCCAATGTCTGCAACAACCGGCTCTAGGCAGGAACTCTATTCAGGTCTCCCATGTGGGTGGGGGGCAGCAGGGGCCCGAGCATTTGGACCACCTCACGCGATCTCCCCAGGTGCATTAGCAGGAAGCTGGCTCAGAAGAGAGCAGCTGGGATTTGAACAGGCCCTCCCACGTGGAATGCGGGCATCGCGAGCTCCACAACCCCGGGCTTGCACACATCGGAGAGGACAGCGTCACGCACTCCACCCACGCCTCGCCACCCTCCACTGCCCCCCACTCAGGGGTTATTTTAAAGAAAATGCCAAACACCGTGAGTGTTTCTATATACGGACTCAGAGAATATCACGCAGTACCGTTATCACAGCCCCAAACCAGCGATTCCGCAATACCGGGCGTCACACCCGGTGCAGACTTCCCGGGGGGCTCTCGACTGAGGCTGCTGCGGAGTCTCTGGGGACTGGCCGTCCACCGCCCCTCCCCGCAGTGTGGTGGTGGGAGGCAGCCCACGGAAGCCCCAGGAGCTTTCGGAGCCAGATTCTGCCGCCTGCCCCCGGTGGCGGTGGCGGCCGTGTCCCGGTGCCATGGGACCTGCTTTCTTCCCTGAAACCTCTCTGCCAAGAACCAGTAAGGAGCCGGATCCCAGGGTGCCTGCCTCGCAAGCTGTCGGAGAGCCCGGCCCCGCGGCCGCCGTCCTGCTGCGGCCCCAGCTGCTCCATTCCTGGCCTGCGGGAGCCTCTTGCCTCCCCCTGACGGCTCCACCCTGGCCTTGCTTCTGTCCACGTCTCTGCATCACCGAGAGCCCCAGAGGGCGCAGAGAGCCATCCTTGCCTTGGGTAGAATTCGGCTCTGACAGTCTTTAGCAATTTGGGTCTTGTTATTTCTCCAATTTGCTCATACATCAAGGGGTTGCAATGAATTTCTGGGCTATGGGGGTGCTTTTAAAGCCAAAGCAAGTCAACAGGCTCAGCAACCCCACCCCCTTCCCACGTCCCAGCCGTCTGCTCGCTCTGGGGCCGGGGCTGCCTTCTCCGCCTTTGCCTTGGACTTGCTGATGTGGGTGGGCGCTCGTCGCTCACCGCTCTCCTGCATTGCAGATGTGCCGTGGCTGCCTCGATGCCACAGGGCAGCGCCGGATCCCAGCTCACGCAGCCGTGCCATCTGCTTGATTTATTGGCTGCATCTTCCGTGGAGAAAAGCAATCGCTCAGTACTGTGGTTTTCTTGTCAGTCTTGGGAGCTCTCGGGATTTTCTGGGCCTTGGGCTCTCTGCAGAGGTGAACCAGACGTGCTAGTGCCTACCTAACCATTCCAGGGAAAGGCCAGGCTTGGGCAAGCGCCGACCCTGCTATGGACATGTTGGGCGCCCTTGGGTGGGGGTGCCAGGGTCCCTGCGCCTCAGCTTCCTTTTAGGCAAATTGTTGCTCTGAGAAATTGTGGGAGCTCAGAGACTGATTTTTTTTTTTAAATATTTATTTGACAGGTAGAGTTATAGACAGTGTGAGAGAGAGACAGAGAGAAAGGTCTTCCTTCCATTGGTTCACTCCCCAAATGGCTGCTATGGCCGGCGCTGCGCCAATCCAAAGCCAGGAGCTGGGTACTTCCTCCTGGTCTCCCATGGGGTGCAGGGCCCAAGCACTTGGGCCATCCTCCACTGCCTTCCCGGGCCACAGCAGAGAGCTGGACTGGAAGAGGGGCAACCGGGACAGAATCCGGCACCCCAACAGGGACTAGAACCCAGCACTCATATGGGATGCCGGCGCTGCAGGCGGAGGATTAACCAAGTGAGCCACGGCGCCGGCCCTGAGACTGCTTTATCCGACATCAGGGTCACCTTGTTCTAGGGAACAGCTGACCACTACGGACACCATCAAATGCTGAGTCAAACCCACCCCCCAGACAGGCCTGCCTGGGGCAGGGTTGGTCCAGATCTGCCCCACACGTGCTAAGACACAAGGCATGCTGGGAGATTGGCACTCCCTGCCCCCACAGACACGGTTGGCCCACCTTGCTCCTAACAGTCAGGCTAAGCTGCTGCTTGGGTGGTCCACAGCCCACATCAGCGCCTGGGACCAATCCCTGCCTTTGCTTCCAACCCGCCTGCCTGCCAACGCACCTGGGAGACAGCCGATGACGGCTCAAGCGCTTGGGAGACCCAGGTGGAGCTCCTGGCTCCTGGCTACAGCCTGGCCCAGCCCCAGCTGCTGTGAATCAGTGGATGGACGCTCTCTCTCTGTTGCTCTGCCTTTCAAATGAATAATAATGAATAAATAATCGTTATTTTTTTTTTACAAATAAACACCGACATTGTCACTGTGCAGGTGAGGAAGCCGAGGCTGCCCGGGGCAGGAGTGCCAGCCGAACGCCGGGCTCTGGCAACGTGCTGGGTCCTTGCTGCCTCGTGGCTAAGGTGAAGTGGTTCTTGGTGACTCCAGCCAAAGAGGGAGATGGGCTGCGGACTGACCTGGGTCATCTTTTCCTGGGACCCTCTTAGCACAGTAAAGATTCAGGAAACTCTGTCCTGAGTCAGGTCTGAAAGCTCTGGCCTGGGGCCGGCGCCGCCGCGTAGCGGGGAAAGCGGGTCCTCTGATGCTCCTAGCATCCTTTCAACTTAAGAGTCCTTCCACTGACCTTGACGTCGTGGCTGACATCTTCGTCATTCCACGTAATTTGCAAGGAGCATTAACGGATGTAGACGCAACGATCTTGGGGAAAATACTGAGACAACAGGAACATCGCTCTCCCCTGGTGAGCACCCGCAGAGGACCGAAGCCCAGCAGCCCCAGCTCGTGTGCTTGCTCCGGTCTCAGCGGGGGGCGGCAGCTCCCGGGCTCCGTGCCAGTCGGCAGCCCTGTGTGCCCCGAGGACGTCTGAGAGCCTGTCCACTTGGGGGACTTCAGATTGGGCCGGCCACCGAGAGCTTGGGACTTGCCAAGTGCCGTCTCAGCCTTCTCCCTGCCAATCTTCTTTCCGATATTTCTCCATTTCATCTTCTTGTAATCACCCAGACAGTGCTCAGCGAAGAAATATAGTCACCGGGTTCCAAGGTCTCCATCTAATTAAAAACTGCTTGCGTTGGAGAGAATTCTAATTCATAAGCGTTATTCTGATGGGGCGGGGGGTGGGGGGGTAGGACTTCCAACAGAGGATTTGGAAGCCAGAGATTTAGTAAGACACTAAATAAAAAGTGGATGGCTGATTTGCAAATAAGATTTCCAAATGTTGTCTCCTGAAATAAAGGCCTTCTGAAATTCGGATTTGGGAAGTGAGCCCTTAACCCTTGGTGTTCCGTTGGGGATCTGCCCCCCTCGGTCTAGAAAACACCCGTCTTCGAGGGAGCAGACGGAGCTGTGGAACCGTGAGTGGGGACAGTCAAGGGCTTCGGTTCCTTCATCCACTTCTCGCCTCCTCCCGGAATTCTGTTGCATGCAACGTGCATTGCACCCGCGCGTGCTCGCATGCATCAAGTGCTGTTGGACCGAGCACGGCTCTGGGGGTGCAGAGGCAGCAGCGAGAAGAAGGGAAAGTGTGCGCTCGACCTCTCACCCAGCCGCGGTCTGCAGAGGGTGGGCGGGGGAAGCGCGTGCCCACCGCACCCTCGGGAGCCCCCGTCCGAGAGGCAAGCTCCCTGTGCAGAGCCTGGCAGTTGCACTCGGAGCCAGGCGAGGGAACGCAGGCGACAGAGCGCCCGTGGTGACGTTCTGGGGGCGGACGCCATGTCCATGCACCCCATCCCCCACCAAGGAGCTGCACACCGGGCAGGCTCCCCAGCGCCGCGAGAGGATGGGCTCTCGGCCTTCCTGGCCGCAGGGGCGCCTCATGGCGTCCGCACCACGGGAGGTTAGTGTTCTGGTGCCCGAGGCAGCCGATGCCAAGCCCATGGACCCTCGCTATGCCTTTTCAGGTGACTTTCCGCTTCTCCTTGTGCCCCCCCGGGGGGGCCAGGCGTCGACAGATGGAAGAGGGCATTGGTGACCGTGGGCAGTGGGCAGGGGGATGAGCAGAGCCAAGGCTGGGAGACCCCGCCAGCGTGCAGCGAGGTGGCCAGGGCCCGTGCTTGGCATTGCCACGGTGGGCAGTCGCCACTCCCTCAGCGTAGTGGGCCCGGCACCTGCTTCCTGGAAGAAGACATTTCCGTGGTTCTCTTTGTAGGAAGCAGTTTGGAGTTGAGGTGTGATCCATCCTAATCAGGACATCCAGGCGGCCTGGAAGGAAGCATCAGGCACAGACCACAGTCCTCATCCCAGAGACTCCGCTCACTCCCCCTCGGGCTGCCTTCTCCCCCAGCCACCCACTGCTGGGTCGCTGCCATCGCAGACCCGTGCTGCCTATCCCAGGATGCAGTGCGGGGGAATTACAGGGCACAGGCTTTTCTGGGTCTGGTTCCCCGCTCGCCACCCTTGAGATTCATGCTTTTTGTGGTCTCAGTAAGTCATTTCTTTTTTGTTGGAAAGATTTACTTATTTATTTGAAAGGCAGAGTTACAGAGAGAGAGAAGGAGAGACAGAGAGAGATTCTCCATCCGCTGATTCACTCCCCAAGTGGAAACAACAGCCAGGGCTGGGCCAGGCTGAAGCCAGGAGCCAGGAGCTTCTTCCGGGCCTCCTATGTGAGTTTAGAGACCCGGGGACTTGGACATCTTCTGCTGTTCTCCCAGGCGATTAGCAGGGAGCTGGATCGGAAGTGGAGCCGCTGGGACTTGAAGCGGCACCCGTAAGGGGCTGGCACTGCAGGCCATGGCTTAACCTGGCATGCCACGCTACCGGCCCAGGTTGCTCCTTTATAGAGCTGAGTAATATTCCGCCGTACGGGTTCACCCCATTTGGTCCACCCGTTCACGAGTTGCTGGACTTCTGATTGTCTGTACTTTTGAACTGACGGAAGCTTCAGTGAACATTTCTGCGTGGTGTTTTTATGAACATGCATTTTCGTTTCTCTGGAGAAACACCAGGAATGGAACAGGTGGCCACTGAACGAGCACAGAGCCAGGGTTTTAAGAATCTGGCAATTTTCTCAGGCAGCTGTACCATCTTCTGTGCGCTTCTTTTTGAAAGGCTTATTTATTATTTGTTTGAAAGGCAGAGCATCAGAGAGAGCAGGAGAAACAGAGAGAGGGAGAGAACGAGAGAGAGTGAGAGAGAGTCTTCCTTCTGTTGGTTCACTCCCCAAATGCCCACAGCAGCCAGAGCCGGGCCAGGTTGAAGCCAGGAGCTCCATCCAGGATTCCCACAAGGCTGGAGGGGACCCGAGAACTGGCTGTTCTCTGCTGCCTTCCCAGGTGCGTTAGCAGGGAGCTGGATTGGAAGTGGAGCAGCCGGGACGCGAGTGGGCGCTCTGGTGTGGATGCTGCCCCACACGGCGCCACAGCACCAGCCCCTTCTGGCTGCTCAGTCATGCGTTTGAAGACATCCACTCAACACCTCTTCGACGCCAGGCAGCGTTCAAGACACGGGATTCAGGGAAGAGTCCTGACCCACCGTCGGGCTATTCTGTCACTGCTGCTTTACAAGCGGACAAATTTGTGCGGAAAAGCGAAGAACCTGGATCATCCAAAGCCGCTTTGAGAAAGAACTGCACTGGAGGGCTGGCGCCCTCTGGTTTCGAGACTCACCGTCCAGTCAGGAGCCGAGGAGGGCTGGAGGCAGGGCTGGGGGGAGGGGAGTGGTCCCCACAGCGCTGCCCCCAGCCAAACCCCCCCCCCCCCCGACACGAGACGCCGTCATCCAGACGGCTCTCCATCTACAAACGTTAACTCGCAATGGATTGCAGACCGAATAGTAAGACCCCAGACTGTAAAACCTCTACTCAGAGAACAGGCGGCTGTCACCTGGGGCTGGAAGAAGGTCCCGTGAGTCGGAGACAGAGGAGCGGGAGCCACGGTGGGAGGAAGCTGGTAAAGCAGGGCCACACTCTGGTCCTGCAGAGACACACGGGGATCAGAAAACACAGCCGCGGACTGGGGGAGGGGCGCAGGCGCGTCCCGGTATCCAGAATCTAGTAGACGCCTGTAGGCTCAATCGAAAGAAAACCATCAGCTTTTTAATTCACACAATCAGAAAGGATGATAATAAGCAGATTTTGAGAAAATGCTCAACCTCATTAGTCGTTAAGGGAATGCAAATTAAACATTAAAATGAAGGAGAACGGTGCTGTGGTGTAGAAGGTTAAGCATCTGTCTGCAGTGTCAGCAGGCTTCCCGCAGGGCGCTGGTTCAAGTCCCGGCTGCTCCACTTCTGATCCAGTTCCCTGCAAGTGGCCTCAGAAGGCAGAGGAAGATGACCCAAGTTCTTGGGCCCCTGCCCCCATGTGGGAGACCTGGAAGTAGCTCCTGGCTCCTGGCTCCTGGCTTCAATCTGACCCAGCCCCGGCTACTGCAGACATTGGGGAGTGAACCAGTGGATGGAAGATCTCTCTCTCTCACTCTTTCTCTCTCTCTTTCTGTCTTTCCTTCTCCCTGTATCTCTGCCTTTCAAATAAACAAATACATCTTTAAAAAAAATTAAAATGAGAGATCACTACATACTTACTAGAATGGCTAAGTTAAAACAGAATCAAAAAATTAAAAAAAAATCCTGCTAGTAGAAAGTTCTAGAAAGAGTAGAAAGTTCTAGAAAGACAACAGGAGTTCCCATACATTGCTAGTGGGAAGGCAAAGTGGAAGAAACACTTTGGAAAACAGTTCAGCAGTTTCTTACCAAGTTAAATGTACACTTACCCTCTGACCTCTGACCTCACCATTCCACTCCCCCCAATCCACTCAAGCGAAGTGGAAACCATTCTGCCAGAAACCCGGACGTGGATGTGTACGGCAGCTCTGGCCCTAGCGGCCCAACCCTGGAGACGACCCAGATGTCCATTGACTGTGGAATATTTGTCAGTACAAAGAAAAGGAACACGCGGCCGACATGGCTCTCTGAAGCGCCACAGGGACGCTCTGTGTGGCGCCATGTGTCAAGGTTTTAGAAACAGCAAAACCACACAGACAGCAGACCAACCGCTGCCGGAGCGGGGAGGGGATTGAGGGGCGCAGCACACTGTGGGACTGGGGGCACGCTCCGTGTGTTGATTGTGGTGATGGGGACGGGCCTGTACCCACTGAAAGACCAAACACCCAAACGGCAGGGGAGGTGCCCCCTGCGGCCACACTGTGTCTTGGGGCCTCCCCCACCCAGAGCCCAACAGGTGCCTCTGAGGGGCTCCTGCTCACCGCACTTCCCTGCCTCTCCCGTTTTATATGCTGCTTTTTTTTATTTGACAGGTAGAGCTATAGACAGTGAGAGAGAGAGACAGAGAGAAAGGTCTTCCTTTTTCTGTTGGTTTACCCCCCAAATGGCCACTACGGCCAGCGTACTGCGCCGATCCGAAGCCAGGAGCCAGGTGTTTCTCCTGGTCTCCCATGCGGGTGCAGGGCCCAAGCACTTGGGCCATCCTCCACTGCACTCCCGGGCCACAGCAGAGAGCTGGCCTGGAAGAGGGGCAACCGGGACAGAATCCGGCGCCCCGACCGGGCCTGGAACCCGGTGTGCCGGCGCTGCAAGGTGGAGGATTAGCCTAGTGAGCTGCGGCGCCGGCCTATGCTGCTTTCTTTTTAAAGATGCTTCTATTTCCTTGAAAAATCAGAGTTACAGAGAGAGAGAGGGAGAGAGAGGGTGAGAGAGAGAGAGAGAGAGAGAGAGAGGTCTTCCACCCATTGGTTCACTCCACAGATGGCTGCAACAGCCAGGGAGGGGAGGAGCCAGGAGCCAGGAGCTTCATCTGGGTCTCCTGGGTGGGTGCAGGGGCCCAAGCACCGGGGCCGTCTTCCACCGCTTCCCCAGGCCGCCGGCAGGGAGCTGGCTGGGAAGCGGAGCAGCGCGTGTGGGTGGGGGCTGCCCACTGTGCCATCCCCTTCTGTGTGTCTATTTTAAAGTGCCCCCCCCCCCCGCGTCACCTTTGCTTTTCAGCCCCCGCGGTCGCCCGGTCCTGTTCATGGTGGAAATTGCTGTTTTTCCGCACCATCTCTGGTTCGTGCTTTGCCTGCTTTCTCCTGCGGGAATGGCCCGGATCAGCGTCTTGGGGACTGAGGACCTGGCGGCCTTTGGGTGTCTCCTGCCGCTGGCCCGCCTGCACCCCGCCCTGGGTGCTGGGTCGCGCTGCAGGCTCCGCTCGGGGTGGCAGAGTCCCGTGTTCAGGGCTGCTCTTTGTTTTCCTAGCTTGACTGTCTTAATACCTTCCAAAAAGGTCCTGCCAAAACCAACAGTGCTCTTAAAAGGCATTTCTCAAAGATGTGTTTACCAAAGGTGGGAAAACGTAGAACGACCTTCCAAGTGGCACGCAGGATGTGGCCTGGGCAGCGGCTTCTGATACTGAGAGGCTCTGACTCGAAAGGAAACCAAGCGGTAAGAATGAGGACTCCCAGAGGAAGAGCACTTTATGAACTGGCCACTAACCGAGGAGCGATGCCCCGACGAAGCTGGTGTCCCCACGGCGATAGAAGAGGCTGTGTAGAGCCCGGTCTATCCCGGAGCGATTGCGTTAGAAGAAGACGGAGCGGAGCGCGTGAACCTGGCAGCTCGCAGGCAGGAGAACTCACGGGTGTGAAAACTGGAAGAGGCCTCGAGCAATTATGTGGTCCATGGCGACCCCGTGCCCTCCTCACCCTGGCCACCACCTTGGGCTGGACAGGCGCAAGGCTTCCCCATGATGGATGAAGGCAGAGAAGCAGACTGGCCCGTGCGGTCAGTAGGTCTAGGAGACGCGGGCCTGTCTCCAGGAGCCTGGCGCTGGTCCTGCCGTCTGGTGTGCTGTGCCCCACGCGTCAACTTCAACCCGGCCATGCATTAAACCCCACTCAGCATAATGGAGTCGCCCGTCGGGGGCACCGAGGCCTCAGCTCGCCGCTCCAGAGTGGTCCTTGCTGGCCTGAAACTTGTGAGTGATGGCCTGTCAGACAAACCAGCTTTTAGTGTCCTGGTGACTTTCTCACTCCCCATTTATCTCCTCGCACCACGGGGTCCCTCAGGGCAATGCATCTGAAGACGTCACCCTCTAATCCACTGGTCTTCCTCCACAAGAGGGCAAGACGCCCCCAAATGACATCGTGACTCTAACGCTGATGGGAGAGGGGCCGTGGCCAGCCCTGGCCGCGTGGATGAGTGTGGGCATTCGGCTCCTTATCGGCACAGGGAATGTCTCCATGGCTCCCTGGCAGGACAGCCGAACACGCCTCCTCCCGGTAGCTGGTGCACACTCCAGGCTACCGTGTAGGAGACAAAGAAAGACAGTGCGAGGCTGGAGGCCCTGCAGGGGGGCGAGGGGACGTCTCACGCTTCTCCCGAGGTGCAGGTCCGTGCCTGTGCTGCTTGCCGCCTGTTGTGGGCTGGTCCCCGGTGTTGAGCCATAACTGCACAATAAAGGGGTGTCAGTCAGGGATGTCTTCCAGAACATTCAGCAGCCCAGCACAGGCATGGACTTGGGGACAACAGCACAGAGCTCTGTGTTAGCAAGAAAAACTCAAACGCAAGGAGCAGTCGGGCGATCACCGACCGACGCGCCGGCCCCGAGGTCAACAGCCGTGTACTTGGCCGTCTTCGCTCCGTCTGTATCTGTGGGTGCACATGGGGCTGTTTTTGCAGAATCTGAAAAGAAGGGTGCAAATTGAAGAGGTTCTCCCACAACGCCATGGGCACAGAAACGTAACCAGTTACCTGATCTTACCTAACATCCCGTCTACACTCCGGTGTCTCCACTGCCCCAGAGGGGCGGCTGCCATTATTCCTCTGTCAGCGTTTTAGAATCGGGATCCCAGCACAGGGCGCCTGCCGTGCTAGTTCATTTTCCCAGACTTCACCTTGGAAGCCCCGGCAGAACCTGGGAGGTTTCTGTTCAATCAGGGGACACAGGGACCAAGTGGGGACACAACACCAACGGCTCCGCCCTGACGCCCAGGGTCAAGTGCAGGGCAGCAGCACCCTCCGGGCAGTGGCCTCTGGGTTCCGGGGACATTCCCGTCCTGTGCCAAGGGCGCTTCCTCTGAGTTGGCAAACCCAGCCTGCCACTAATTCCTGGGATTCTGGGCTGTTTGGAGAGGGAGGAGGCCTGGGTTCTGCCCCACTGCAGCTGGAATTGGCTTCCTTTTATGAGTGAAGGAAAAAGGGAAACGTATTTATGTTCACTCTTGCCTCTGAGTGACATCTCGGGTTCAGCTCCCAGACTCTCCCTCCTAGTTTGTCAAGGAAACACGTGTGGACACATCTCTCTCCGCTCACAGGCAAGTCCACAGCTCCAGGGCGCAGAGCCCTGGCCACGGGGTGTAGGTTTCTGTACATCACAGGCAGGTGCAGAGATGGAAGAGCTGTGAACAGCCCGGATTACCTGTCCCACCCCTGCCAATCAGCCGGCAGCATGGGCAGGGGTCACCTTGGGGAGCCCAGAAGGCTGGGGGCAGAGGGAAGGGGCTGTGTCCATGGAGGAGCGGAAAGAACCGGCCCCCTTCCCCAGCCCGGCCTCCTCTGCTGGCTTCCCTGGAAGATGAGCCACTTTTGGAGGGAAAGGGAGAGGCAGGAGGCATGGAATGGAACAGTCTAGAAGGAGGCAGAGCAGGGTTTGCCCGAACTGGAACCGGCTTCTGCCACCCACAGTGGTGGCAAAGCGCAGGCATGGGCCACGGCCTCCTGCTCCTCCCTGGGGACCAGGCTGTGTATCCTCAGGCAGGGAGGTTTGGCACCTGGTCTTTCTGCTCCCTCCGCAGGGGGTCCCCGTGAGCTGCCCCACTGTGCTCCACAGGAGACCCCAGAGCCTGGCGTACAGCTGGCAGGAGACGTAGGATAAAGACACCACGTTCCAGGGGCTCAACTGGGATGAAGGAAAGCGTAGTCAAGCGGTCCTTAGGACTTAGGAATCGCAGGAACCCACAGAGGAGGAGCTGAGGCTCGAAGTGGGCGGCTGGCCTGGGCTGCTCAGCTGGCCAGCAGCCGAGCGGGGCTGACCGCGGCCCCTCTCACAGAGCCTTTCCACCACACACCGCCTCCTGCGGAGTTTGGAACTCATCGCTGATGGTGTCGGGAGGGAAGTCTTGGGAGACACTGACTTGTGGGCGTGGGGGGGAAGGGCACAGGCCGAGATGCTCTGGGTGAACGGCGCTAACGCCTTGGACGCTGAGCTGGCCAAGTTCTGTGCAGAGTCTGTAGCTCGACCCAGTCCTGCCCGGCTCCAGGGCGTGGGGAGCTCTCTCTGCAGCACAGCCTCGCCCCAGCCTCAGGTGGACGCCCGTCTTCAAAGGGCTGCTCGACCAGCTGCCCACTCCCAGTGACAAACTCCTCATCTCCTCTAAACCCGGGGTCTCACTGATGTGAGCAACCCCCACCCCCACGCTGCATTTTACCACTGTGAGCAAAAGGCAGGGGAATGACACCACTTGGTGGTGTAGACAGACCCTCCTGGTGCAGACACACCACTTGGTGGTATAGACAGACCCTCCTGGTGCAGACACACCACTTGGTGGTATAGACAGACCCTCCTGGTGCAGACACACCACTTGGTGGTATAGACAGACCCTCCTGGTGCAGACACACCACTTGGTGGTATAGACAGACCCTCTTGGTGCAGACACACCCCTTGGTGGTATAGACAGACCCTCCTGGTGCAGACACACCCCTTGGTGGTGTAGACAGACCCTCCTGGTGCAGATACACCACTTGGTGGTGTAGACAGACCCTCCTGGTGCAGATACACCCCTTGGTGGTGTAGACAGACCCTCCTGGTGCAGATACACCCCTTGGTGGTGTAGACAGACCCTCCTGGTGCAGATACACCACTTGGTGGTGCAGACAGACCCTCCTGGTGCAGATACACCACTTGGTGGTATAGACAGACCCTCCTGATGCAGATACGCTACCCATCAAGGGGCGCCCAGTTTCTCAGCCCGGGACCTTGCCCACGCGGAGCCCGAGTCTCCACGCCCCCAGGGTCTGCGGTCTGCTGAGTGTCTGTCCTCAGTCTGGTGAGTGACCTTGGTCTTCAGGCTCTGCAGGTGCACACTGTGTGCTGCTCCCCGAGCAGCCAGCCGACCTGCCTTGTTAGGTGGATGATTGATGCCATTCATTTTGGTGAAAACCTTGAGAGTGACTTTTGCCAACAGACAACGTTGCCAACACGTTGCCTCGGCTGAGACGATTGTTGAAATCGTACTTCTCAGCACACGCTGGGTGCTGAGCGGCCAAGCTGTCCCTGGGCCCCGCGAAGAAGGCAGGAAGGGTCCCGGTTCACCGCTCCCGCGAAACAGTTAAACCGCCCGAAGCGTGAGCCGTCTGGGGGATCCGCCATCTTCCCGTTGCTTGTTTCTCTCGGGTACACGCTGTCCCGTTTCCTTTCTGTTCTCTTATGCCTGAATTTCCCCGAGAAGAGCCTGCGACGAGACCAGGAATGTTCCCGTGTGCGCAGCGCGGGGCACTAATGAGCAGGAGTTGTGGGTCAGTCAGGGGATGAGGTGGCAGAGACCGCGCACTGATGCCCCCAACTCCCAGGACAAAGGCAGCGCTTGAGCGTGATGAGCTCGTGGCCTCCGGGTGAACCAGCGCCTGATGCAGGTCTCAGCAGGTGAGGCGACACCCTGAGCTCTTGACAGCCGAGACGCTGCCCCGCTCCGGCCCCGCTCCCGCTCCCGGGCCGGTCACACGCCGCCCTGGTCTGCGCCCTGCTTCCAGCTCTCCCCCCTGAGGGGGGCTCCTCCACGCCCTGGGCAGCCCTGAGCACCCTCCATCTTCTGTGCATTGCAGCACATGGCACACGCAGCCCGGTGGGTCCCAGGGAGGTTTTGGGGGTGCACCTAATGATCGCAGTACTTGTCTGATGCACTCCCAAGCTTTGCAGTATTACTGCTGACGTTTAAAAAGTGAACTTTGGGAACGAAGGAAGCTGCAGAGGTCATGGTGTGAGGCTGACGAAAGCTGACAACGTTCAGTTTATTTATTTATTTATTTTTGACAGGCAGAGTGGACAGTGAGAGAGAGAGAGAGATGGAGAGAAAGGTCTTCCTTTGCCATTGGTTCACCCTCCAATGGCTGGCGCACCGCGCTGATCCGAAGGCAGGAGCCAGGTGCTTCTCCTGGTCTCCCATGCGGGTGCAGGGCCCAAGCACTTGGGCCATCCTCCACTGCACTCCCTGGCCACAGCAGAGAGCTGGCCTGGAAGAGGGGCAACCGGGACAGAATCCGGCGCCCCGACCGGGACTAGAACCTGGGGTGCCGGCACCGCAGGCGGAAGATTAACCTAGTGAGCCGCGGCGCTGGCCGGCGTTCAGTTTTGCGGCTGCTCAAGTCTGACTTCCAAACTGTCCAAGCTCAGGCCCTTACCCGAGCCCTGTGACCATCTGGGGCCGGCCAGCCATCACTGTGCGATGCGTCCCATCTCCCAGGCCAGCGAGGGGTCGGCCCTGGCCACGGTCCCGCCGGCGTCTGTGTGGTGCATCAGTGAGGCCCGTTTTTGATGAGGGGACGCCTGGAGCTGAGGTTCAGGTGTCTCTTCCTCTGCCCTGGTGTTAGAGGGACGGGCAGCCCGGAAACCAACAGCGTGGCCAGAGCATTTTGACCGGCGGAGGAGCAGACGGCTTCTCTATTTGTCTTCAACTGGCAGGATGCGGAGAATCGAAGCCACGCTGAAGCGGATTGCTGCTCTGCAGAGAGGGGCAGGTGTTCCGACGAGCGGGCGGTTAGCACGAGCCGCCTGCCCCGCGAGGAAGCTGGGGCAGCGGCCTTCTCCACGGCTCGCCGGGCGCACCTGCTCGGAGGGGCGCTCAATCGGGAACATTAAGCCGATCCTTGTGCCGTCCCGGGGGCCCACAAGAAAATGGATTTCTCCCCGCAGGTCCGAGGCACAATGGAAGTGCCTTTTGTCTGGTGCGCTCAGAGAGTTTAGATCTGGGATGTGCTTTGGGTGGAAATGCTGAATTCCCGCCGAACGTGGGGAGGAGACCCTCCCCCATTTGCACCTGCGCCCCGTCAGGGAGCGTTCTTTCTGATGGGACCCTTGTGCTCGGGAGCGGTTTTGTTATTTGTGTTAAATGGCGCCTCTGCCTTTCCGCTCGAGGCTTTTCAGAAAACGTGACTCCCGCAAGGGGCCAGGTGGCTAAGAGTGAAAGGCGGCTCCTATTGTATTCGACACGAAACAAATAGAATGTCTTTCTAGAGTTGTTCCCTCGAATTGGCCCGGATTTGCTCTTTCCTTCGGCTGAACGAGTGGAAGGAAATGATGTCATCGCTTGGCAATCAGCCACCACGACGCTCCTGGTTCCTCTGCGGATTTATGTGCAGGGTGGGATACACGGCCACCTTGCTAATTGGGGGACACACTGCTTGAATCGGTGACAAGGCTGAATTATGGTGCTTTTAAGCAAAGCGACTCCGTTTTCGTACTTTCGAGTTTGTACAAACGTCTGGACTGGGCAGCAGTCTCTCTGGTGAGGCTGCCGGTGTGGGGGAGAAGGGGCGTTCGCCGGCTTCTGCCCCAGCTGACTGCAAACCCTCGAGCCAGCGTGCCACTCGAAGTCGTTTATGTGTTTCCGTCGCAAACTCTACTCACGCTGATGAATCTGCCCAAGAGAATCATCTTGTGGGCTGGCGCCGCGGCTCACTAGGCTAATCCTCCGCCTTGTGGCGCCGGCACACTGGGTTCTAGTCCTGGTCAGGGCGCCAGATTCTGTCCCGGTTGCCCCTCTTCCAGGCCAGCTCTCTGCTGTGGCCCGGGAGTGCAGTGGAGGATGGCCCAAGTGCTTGGGCCCTGCACCCCATGGGAGACCAGGAGAAGCACCTGGCTCCGGGCTTCGGATCAGCGGCTGTTGGAGGGTGAACCAACGGCAAAGGAAGACCTTTCTCTCTGTCTCTCTCTCTCACTGTCCACTCTGCCTGTTAAAAAAAAAATCATCTTGTAATGTTCGGCGGGAGAGTTAAGCACCCAGTGAGTTGGTTCTGATCTCTTCGGTGGAGGAGTAAGCTTTAGTCCTGCTCCTTTCTGGGGGGATCCCAGCCAGGTCCGGGGTGACAAAGGTTGGTCCTTGCTGGGCTCTGTTGTCTGGGTCTCTGTGCTGGAGATCTCGGCACAGCAGACTGAGGAGGCGAGAAAGCGGCCTTGGACTGCTCCGGGACTGACCATGAGCTCAACTTCCTGGGGCACAGCCCCCCCGAAGCACAAGTTTAGGAAGCCTGTGGGTTCACCGACCCCCCTCCATCCCAGGGCTCCCCCAAACGGCCCCGTCGTCTGGGAACGCTAGCCATTTTTCAAAAAAGAACATTTATTTTTTATTTATCTGAAAGGCAGAGTTACAGAAAGGAGAAGCAGAGAGAGAGAGAGAGAGAAGAGAGAGAGAGAGAGAGACATCTTCCATCTCTTGGCTCACTCCCCAAATGGCTGCAATGGCAGGAGCTGTGCTGATCTGAAGCCAGGAGCCAGGAGCTTCTTCCAGGTCTCCCACGCAGGTGCAGGGACCTAAGGACCTTGGGCCATCTTCTACTGCTTTCCCAGGCTATGGCAGAGAGCTGGATTGGAAGTAGAGCAGCCAGGACTCAAACTGGTGTCCATAAGGGATGCCGGCACTGAAGGCGGAGGCTTTACCTGATATGCCACAGCGCCGGCCCCAGCTGGCCGTTTTTTCACAAGAAGAATTATGGCAAAGACACGAAGAGGGGCTCACCCCTGCCATCATGTCTGTCAGGCCGGCGAGGAGCCCAGAGCTGAGCTCATGCCCATCACGAGAGTGGACCAGCAGGGTCCTCGCCCTCCACTGATCCATGTGCGGGGACTGTGTGCACCTGCAGCCATCAGGGACTGGAGTGGCTAACGAGGTGGGTGGGTGGGAAAGGGAAGCAGCAATCCACAGGAGATGCTGCCACGTGTCAATACTAAGACATCGTTCAACTCCAGGGAGCCTCTGTGGACAGGGCTGGCCCCTCAGGCCATGGAGACCTCGGGCTGGCACTGGGCAGAGATGGCCCTGTGGGGTGGGGTGAGGAGGTGTGTGTCCCGGTGGTCGCATTACTGGGGCGTGTTTTTGAGTGACCCAGATGGTGGTGACAGCCGTTTGGAGCTGGGTAGTGAGCGAGGAGATCCCAGCAGAGGAGAGGCAGCCCGAGTTGGGGACAGGCCACCCAGGCCTGCACACGGGGCCTTTGTCCCTGTTGGGCCAGCCTCCGTGTGGTACAGCAGCAGTGGCATGCCGCCTGCCCTGGGCGTTTCTGTGCCGCCCGCCAAAGGCATGGCTGGGTGAGCGCAGGGCACGCTGGGCGCTGCAGGACGGGAGCTGGGAGCTGTGTGTCAGCCCCCCTCTATTTGGATGGCTCCAGCAAACACGTAGATGCCAACAGGTAGTGATGGTTGCCTAGAAGGCCACCATGACGGTTGCTGGGTGGCTGACGTTGGTGGTCATGTGACACTGAGGTTCGCCTTCTGGGCCACAGAGGTGCTGCCTGCCGAAAACTCAGGAAAACTGGTGGAATCGGGAGGATTCAGTTCGGGAAGCAGACCGTCTTCCCGACATCCGTCCGTCTGTCCCGCGGTCACGGTCATGCGTGCAGCAAGGGGGGAATGGGGTGCTCATGTTGGGAGGTTGTTCGCTCTCTTTTGGGTATTTTGGGCCAAAAGATAATTGTTTGCAGTGGCGTTCCAATGCCCTCCTTCTGTGTGTGTGCGTGCGTGTGTGTGTGTGTGTGTATCTAATACTTTCTTGCTGTTCAGGGTTTTTCGTAAGTTTGCGTTTCAGTAGAAAGTAATTACTCACAGAAGACTTTGAGGGGAAGGATTGCTCTTTGCTTCTGTCTTAAGGGATCCATTTAAAGAAAAATGGGGGGGGGTGCATTTTTGGCACAGCCAGACCACCTCAGGCAGACCAGAGAAGGCTGTCACCCCGTCCTGGCCCTCCACTCCGGACAGCCCTGACTTTTCCGGGAAGAAGGCGAGATCACCCAGCGAGGTTCCGTTGGGGCTGACTCCGATGTGCCGACGTCTAGATGCAACTTTAAACATCTTTTAAATCCACAAACCACTCCTCAGAGCCCTTTCTCTTCTACAAGGAAATTACTTGGAACAAATATGACATCGATTTCCCATCTCCCTTGATTAGTCTCATCTGGTCTGATTTTTATTATTTAAGGCTCACCGACAACGGGAATATACAGTTAGCAATGGTTCTAATTAGATTTTGTGACCTTTAAGACAGAAAAGAAGACTCGGGGCCCGACAATGTCTGAAACTGCCAAAGAACAGAGCAGGGATTTATGGCTCTCCCGACAGCACTCCTGTGATGTGAGGGCCCCTCGGGATGGAGAGACCAGACACAGGACGGGCGGGGACACGCACGCCGGGGGGCGGGTCTGCGGTGCCGCTGCCCAGGTACTGGCAGCAGCTGGGCCGGGTTTGTGTGGTCACTTTGATCAGCAGATGTTCAAACATGGAACACTGGCTTCAAGCCGTTCACGCTTTTGACTGGGTGCATTAAGGAGTGGACGGTGCCAGAGCCGTGAGGTCACCAGCGCCGGGCTCCGTCTGCGCTCGGGGAGTGGCGGCGTTACGCAGGTGGCGGCGGGCGGGGACAATGGCGTGTTTGCTGAGAGGCCGGGGCCGTGTGCCTTTTTCCAAGCCCAGTTTCCATAGTGGCTAGAGCTCTGGCACACTCTGCCCGACCCGGAGAGGGATTAATGTGCGGTCTGTCGCGGGGCCGGTCTTTCCTAAGTGAGGCATTCATTGGAGCAAAGCCCTGGAGCCCGGCTCACGGTAAGCAGCGGCCAACCCCAGCCGGAGGCTTCCCCTTTAGGCGGACGAGCTTTTTCCAGCGTCTGGAATGAGCATCAGGTGATTCGACACCAATGCCCGTAGCGTGACCAGGGCCCCCGGAGAAGCGCCCACACTGCTTTGCGCATTTAACATGGACGGTCCACACACCCGCCCTGGACACACACGCACACACACACAGCCCTACACCCCTATTGGGGGTAACGAACGTGTACAGAAACGCAAATCCAAAGCAGACGCGAGTTTCCTGCGGGTGTCTGCTTTATTTTTCTTTGGCGTGAATCAGGAGGTGAGAGGCCGGCAGATCCAGGCGGCCGCCAGAGATTCAGCGAATCCGGTGCACACAGGGGCTCCACCATGTCCGACACAGGAAAAGAAACAAACAGTCGAAACAAAGAAAAACGACTGATTCGGGGCAGACGCTCCTGGGCACGACGCCGGGTGAAAACCCAGCCGGGCCCGAGAACGGTGGGGCAGGCCTGGCTCCAGCTGCAGGCTAGGGAAGTCCCCGGGGGGCCCCAGGCTCCCGCCCGTCCCGCCGGCCCGGTGTCGTTGTTTCTGGGCGCAGGGAGGGTTGAGGGACCACAGTGGACCCTGATCCCCAGATCCTCTTAGTGTGGAAAATTCGTGCGGGGAGAATGCTGAACGCTCTGCCCGCTGGCCTGGGAGAGATAGGCGCCCGTTCACAAGGAGGCCCAAGTGAGTGCCCACGGCCGGTGCCCGTCAGAGGTCCAGGGCCAACCACACGAATGCCAGGACTCCTGCCACCTGCGTGCCCCAGAGCTGAGGCCTGGTCCCTGGAGCAGGGTCCCCCCAGCTCTCCCCTCCCCCCATGGTCTCAGAGACCCTGCCTTCCAAACAGAGCCCGCTGCCACCCTCACCGGCTGCTGTGAGCTCGGGCGAGTCAGTCCAGGGCTCTGGGGCTCCATTCCGCCCTCTGCAGAAGGCAGAGACCAAGGCGACCGTAGCACTCAGGGGCCGAAACACGAGGCCACGCCTGTGCAGGGAGCCCAGTTATGCGGGCACTTTCAAAGCAAGGCCTCTCTGGGGAGCAAGGATGCGGCCCCTCCTGGGCCTCCCCCCTCCCCCCCATACCCCTGGGTGTCCCCCCCATACCCCTGGGCCTTCCTCCCACCTCTGGGCCTCTCCCCAGTACCCCCGGGCCTTCCCCCCATATCCCCAGGACCACTCCCCATACCCCCGGGCCCACCCTGGGGCCCATCTGCTTAATCAGGGTCAGGGGAGGACCCGGCAGCTTCCCGGCTGGGCCTCCGGTGGCAGCTTCTCCAGGCCTGACGCACAGGAGGGCTTTGGGGTTTGGGAACAGAAACAGCAGTATCTCATAGATCTCTCTTGGACGGCCGGGCCGGGCGCATCAGTCGCTGCCACTCCTGGCAAACGGACAGCTTCCCACCTCCACCCGGCCACTTGGCCTGTGGATGGAGTGGCTCTTGCCCTGTCCCACAGCGAGCATAGCCCGAGGGCTCGTGGGGCCTGCTTGTGCTGGGTGTTGGGCCCGGGGCTGTGGAGCAGTGTCGCAGGGACGTGCCAACGCCGCAGTGGCCTTGCGGGCGGAGCGGTGCTGTCAGGAAGGGCAGCCCTGGCTTTCCCTCATGATGTCCATTCCTTTTAATTATTCCATTCGGACAACTTTGAAAGTCGGCCTGTGAGCAGACGCGTGATTTATGCCTGCATTAGCGGCTGCCGCGGCCGCCTCCCACCTCGCAGCAGACCCTGGCCAGTGCGTCCGCCTGCAGCCTGCGTCCAGAACTCCCCGGGGGCGTCTCTGGGACCACCGTGGGACATCCCCAGGGGCCCTCGCTCGGGTCTGGAGATGCAGATCACACAGACCCGTGTCTTCCGTGCCCTGGGTGGGAAGCCGAGCGCTCCGATTTCCCCCTTCCTCCCTCCTTCGTCCACTTCCTTCCTGCTTCCTCCCCTCCCCCGCTTCATATAATGGAGACCCAAACGTGTCTCTGCAGGGGGCCGAGACCCCGGAAGCAGCCCCCACCAGCAGAGAGGAAGCACGGGTCTCCCTGGGTCTCAGCACGCGCTCACGGAAGACACGACCTGCCTGGTGAAATGGACAACGTAGTGGCCGCAGCAGGCCAAGGCTCAGCCCGGGCCGGGGGCTGGGGGCTCCTGGCGGTGGAGGCAGGCGGCCTCAGCCCCGGGAGGAAAGGGTGCCCAGTACATCCCAGCCTCTGAGAAGGTCAAGACTGTGTTTTGTGGGCCAAGGACATTTATAGAGCTGTAAAAGGGATCATTTTTGCTAATGCCACGAAATTATACTCTGAGCCGAACAACAGTCGCCCGCGGCAGGTACAGAAGTAATTTTCCTCGAGTGTGAAATCTGGCCTTTAGAGAAGGTGGAGGCAGCTCCGCTTGACAGCGACGAGGCCTCTTCCTGTGCAATTTAAGTGACCAGACAGGAGCTGCGCCTATGTAAATGCGTCTCTGGAAAAGTCACCGGGGAGGGACAAACAGATACTGAGGCCGACTGCACGCCCGGTGGACAGGACCGGGGCAGGAGGGATGCACAGTGAGAATCCACCTGGCTGCTGTCCCACCAGCTGTGCGCTCCCAGCGCCCACCAGCCCTGGCCAGGCGGCAGTGAAGGAGACACACAAGGAGATGGACGTCCGGGCGGGTGGACGTCCGGGCGGTGGGAAGGTGTTTCTGAAACCCTGGCCGTCTGCAGAGGGAGTCTGTGTGGACCCATTCCTTCAACCAGCCCGGTAACCCCGCGTAGATTGCCATACCAGCAACAACCCTGTTTCACACACAAGGAAACTGAGGCCAGACAGCTTACGTGCCTTGCCCAGGTCCCCCCCACCGCCACACCCTGTCGTCTGGGTACGGCCGTGGGCACAGGCGCCCAGCAGGTGCCTCGGGGCCAGCCCTGAGCGACCCCTCCGCCCTCAGCAGTCCTTGTCCATAGCCGCTGCTGGTCTCAGTGCGGCTCAGCCGCGCTCAGCTTGGGGCCTGGACCGGGTTTTCCTGACTGCGCCCCAGGCTGCCCCCTGCTCAGCTTCTGTCACCCACACTGTCCCCGCAGCCCGCCTCTCTCTGCCATCGCAGGAGAAGAGGAGCCATGAAGGAGGACCGACGTCTCCTCTTCTCCACACCCACCTCCTGCTGCCGGGCCCTGGGGCTCGCTCGCACCCTCGCCCCTCCAGGGTCCTTTCCCCTGCCCAGCCCAAGCCCCTCCCTTCCTCCCTCTCCCTGCTCCTCACCGAAGCTCTCAAAGGAGTCAGAGGGCGGGCGAGGCCCACTCGTCACGTCCAGGGCGGCGGTTTCTGATCTGACCCAGAGTGGATGTTCCCAGCCCTCTCTGGGCCTGGCCCACAGCCCCCGTGGACTGCACTCCCCATGCCGCCCCCTTGGGCTCCTGCAATTCTGACCCCACTTTCCCTCGGTTCTCCAGGCCGGTGCTCCCACGTGCGTGCGAGCTCTCTCTGCCCTTGCCAAGCCCAAGCTCACTAGGCCCCACTGTCCCTCAAACTGGTGCCCCCTATGCTGCGGGCACAGCCTTGGCTGGCCACAGTCCTCAGCCCAGATCTCACAGGACATCTGTCCCGGACATCCGGGGCCAGGTGTGGAGCCAGGAGCTGGCCTTGGCTTCTCTCTTTGCCCTGTCCAGCACGTGCACGGGGCACTGCGTCTCAGTGACCCTCTCGTGGAAGTGTCTCTGGGTCCCCATCCTATGCCCAGGCCCTGAGTCAGATCTTTATTATTTCCCATCCAGTCCTTCCTGCTTCTAAACCTCTCTTCAGCCCCATGCGCTCGGCACAGTGATCCCAACTTGTCTCCCACCTGCCCTGTCTCCCGCAACCCCCGCCACCTTTTTAGGACCTCCAGTGGCTGCCCCAGCCCCTGCGGAAGGGAATCTAAACCCTCAGCATGGTTCTGAGGCCCACGGTGAACTTCAGGCTCTCTGTTGCCTGGGCTCCGTGTTCTTCGAATTCCACGGAACACTCTGTCCCTTGTGCTTGGCCCGTGCCTTCTCCAGGCTCTGCCACTCATCCTTGGAGGCCCAGCCAGCCTGCTCTCGGGGAAGCCGCCGCCTGGGGACTTCCAGGCCTCTGAGCAGGTGACTCTGCCCCACATCCCGTCATCTTCAGGGCTCCTCGGTCCCCCGCCCCGTCAGTGTGTGGGGACGGAACACACAGGGTCCCCTCTCTGTCTCTGCAGCCTAGTTCAGGATCTAGACCACAAGGGCTTTCAACGTCTGCTGGTCGATTTGTTAAACACCTCAATGCTGTCTCCGTTGATCCTGCAGGAATAAATCTCACACCATCCCAAGTGATTGCGGATTCCAGACGGGAAGAGTCCGGAATCAAAATTCATGAGGCCTTTCAAAAAGTTTTAGAATGCCCTTTGATGCAAATGGGATCGATCGGTCATCGGAGGTAGTGAAAAATGATGTCTTCGGAGTGTGGGGAGGTCACAGGGACGCGGTGAGCAGTGGCAGGAGGTGCTTGCCGGACGTGGGGGAGGCCCGCGGGGCAGGGGGCCTGCAGCGGGCAGCCCCCAGGTGGGCCTGTGTAGCCATCCCGTGCCACCTGCCGCCTCCCAGCCGTTCAGGAGCAGCGGCTTCTTCCAGAGGCTGCAGCAGCCACCTGCACCTTTTGGGGAAAGAATCTTCCAGAATCTTCTGGACCCTAATTAGGCACCTGCACATTCTTATCCTAAAATCTGGCAGCCCAAATGGCTTACTCGGGTTAGAAATTAAGCCAGAAGGTGTTGTGTTAGACACTCTAGGAGGTAAAGCACTTGGCTTTTGGAAGATGATTACTTGTTTGAAAATACTTTACTCGATGGAGAAATTGTGAGCAATTGAGCTTTTTGCGATCACATATATGTATTTTTAAATGCGTCTAGGGAGTGCCTGTTCAACGGGAAACCTGTGGCTGAGTGCTCAGGAAACTCAAAGATTGCTCCCTGTGTAGAATTGGGAAATCGAGAGTTTTTTTTCTTTTCCCCTCTTTGGTTTTCCTCGAGGCAGGGCCCTGTTCCACCCCCCCAACCCCCCCATGAGCACTTTGGGCCCAGGAGGTCCCTGATGACAGCTGGAGCAGTGTGCTAGGCTCTGCGGGGGCTGTGGCTGCTGGCGCTGCCCTTGGCTCGCACCAGGTGGCCATGGCCGCATCTGAGCCACAAAGGAGGACCGACGTCCTGCGCCCGTCCTCGGCCCTACAGTCTCTGGGCCTCACCTGGAGCCTCTCGATGGCTCTCCAGTCTCGTCGCTCTCGTGGGGTCGTGATCTGCCTGTAACATGCTGAGGGGTGCAAGGGGAGACACTTCCAGGACTCCAGCTCCGGCCAGCAGGCCCCTTCCTGCTCCCACCACACCCCCAGCTGGTCACGGCCACACCTCCAGCGCCAGCATCGCATGACTCAGCTGCCACAGGGGTCAGAGAACGAGGCCCCAGCTCTTCCCTGCAAGGCCTCTGCTCTCCCAAGAGTGTGTTCCCAGTGCCGAAGAAGTGGCTCCCGGGTGCCCACCCCCATGGTGCCGTGTGCATAGTGTGGTTCCCGGGTGCCCACCCCATGGTGCCGTGTGCATAGTCGGATCGCAGTGAACACTTGAGGATTTATCCCCGTGGGTGCTGCCTTCTTTCTTTCTTTCTTTTTTTTTTTTTTCTTTTTGCGTCACAGATATAATTTGCCACCAGCCCTGATGCTCTTTCTGACTCCAGTGCAACACTGTGAACTGGAAGACAGCCTGCCCACCACATTCATTGGAGCAAACGCTAGTTGCCAGTCACGGGCTCCTCCTCCATCACATCACAATGGACCATTGCCCCTCGGCTAGCACCGCCCCTCCCCTGTGCAGAGAACTCTGCAGAGCCCTGGGCCCTGACCTCAGGTCTCCGACATCGCCGCTGTGGAGCCCTGATACCCCAGCGTTGGATGAACTGAGAGGACAGATTTGTGTTTTTTTTAAAAAAAGAACACCACTCCTGGGGGCCGGCGCTGTGGCGTGGCGGGTAAAGCTGCCACCTGCAACACCGGCATCCCCTGTGGGCGCCTGCTCACATCTGGCTGCTCCACTTCCAATCCAGCTTCCTGCTAATGTGCCTGGGAACGCACCAGAGGCTGACCTGAGTCCTTGGGCCCCTGCACCCACGTGGGAGACCGGGATGGAGCTTCTGGCTTCTGGCTTCAGCCTGGTCCAGCCCTGGCCATTGAGGCCATTTGGGGAATGAACCAACAGATGGAAGATCTCTCTGTCTCTCCCTCTGTCTGTGTAGCTGTCTTTCAAAAAATAAAATAGAACAAATCTTAAAACCAGCACTATGGAAACGCTGTAAATGCTGGAATGGGGCGGCTGTCAGGGCCCTGGCTAGTTCGCTGCTCAAGTCAGTACTCCTACCACGAGAGAAAGGGGCTGCCTGTAGCAGAATCCAGTGAAACTGGACTCTCAGCTGGCACATCAGCCCTGGGGAGGCTGCTCGGCCCTCCCCTCACAGGCGGCATCCCACGGGGTCTCAGGAGAAGATCTGGGGGGCGTACGGGAAGCCTTCATCAGACAGTGTCCCAGAGGGTCACAGGGCCTGGACGGCCACACTGGGGTTTGGGCTGGACTCACCTTCCCCTGCCTCCACGTCTGCTGGTGCTTCCTCTGTTGGCACACCTGCACCTGTACCCACACCTATACCCACACCCACACCTGCACCCACACCCACACCTGCACCCACACCCACACCTGCACCTGTACCCACACCTGCACCTGTACCCACACCTGCACCCACACCTGCACCTTCACCTGTACCCACACCTGCACCCACACCTGCACCTGCACCCACACCTGCACCTGTACCCACACCTGCACCCACACCTGCACCCACACCTGCACCTGCACCTGTACCCACACCTGCACCCACACCTGCACCTGTACCCACACCTGCACCCACACCTGCACCTGCACCCACGCCTGCACCTGTACCCACACCTGCACCCACACCTGCACCTGCACCCACACCTGCACCTGCACACACACCTGCACCACACCTGCACCCGCACCCACGCCTGCACCTGTACCCACACCTGCACCTGCACCCGCAACCACACCCACACCTGCACCCACAACCACACCTGCACCCACACCCACACCTGCACCCGCACCCCGAAGCCAGTGCTCACCGCAGACATTACCAATCCAGCCAGGCCCTCTTCCCCCGACTCCCGCTGGATCTGAGCTGGTTCTCACCTGTTCTCTTGCCCTTAGTCCTGAAGCTCCTGCTACCATCTGTGGATGCTTTTTGTTCTTGTTTTTTTAAAAATCATTAGATTGTACACTTTATTTTTTTTAAGATTTATTTGAAAGGAAAAGTTACAGAGAGGCAGAGAGAGAGAGGGAGAGAGAGAGAGGTCTTCCATCCACTGGTTCACTCCTCAGATGGCCACAACAGCCAGAGCTACGCTGATCTGAAGCCAGGAGCCAGGAGCTTCTTCCAGGTCTCCCACGTGGGTGCAGGGGCCCAAGGACTTGGACCATCTTGCACTGCTTTCCCAGGCCATAGCAGAGAGCTGGATCAGAAGTAGAGCAGCCGAGATCCAAACTGGTGCCCAGCTACTATGCCACAGCACCAGCCCAAAGCCACCATCCCTTAAAATCGTTGTCCGTGGGGAAAGCCATTTCCTCTGCCAAATGGAACTGGGACTGCGAATAAGGACCTCGTGGCCTCCATGACCTCCGACGGCCACCGAGACCTCCCCACACTGTTCCAGCGTGCAGCGGCAGCAGCCTCGGGTAGGGGACCAGCAGATTCCCTACGGGACACTGCTTGCTGGTTTCCTTACCATTTTCAACTAACGTGACGGTGGATCGGCCGAGACCGGCGGAACTGTCCCCATTTTCCCAACGTGGAAACGGACACAGCCCCCTTCCTGGGGACATCACTGTGCAGAGCCTGACTGAGCTGAGTGTCTGAATCCTGGCTCAGTGCCCCCTCGCCGTCATCCTGCTGTGATTCCAGGGCATTCTCTTTTCCATAAAGTTTAAAACCACGAGGTTTCGGACTCTTGTCTGCACAGGGATCTGGGTTGTGGCTGAATTCCCAGGCAGCACCCACCTGTAGGTCCGTCCACAGACACAGTCCCCGGGGGCAGCTCCACCCTCATCCTCTCCTCTCCCTCACTGGCTCAGGAACCCAGGTTGGCGCCCCAGCTGCTCTCCCATGCCGCTCACCACCCCTGGCCTGCCTGCACGTCTCCCTCTCTCCCCCTTCCTTCAGGGACGGATTCTGGGCTCCTGGTGTCTCTCGCCATCAACTTCCTCCCCAGGAAACCTGGAGGTGCCCGGAGCTGGGCAGAGACCAGAGGCCAGCATGTGCCCTGCCTCCCGGAGGGCTGCACACTCCTGTTTCCCGGAAGGAAGCCTGGACCAGGGGCCTCTCTCTGCCAGGCCCTGGAGACCCCAGCTGCTCGCTGCTCTCTCCCTCCTCGCCCTCGCCCTAGCCAGCTCCTCCGTGCAGGAGCCGTGTGACGCCCCGGGAACGCCGCAGCCGCTGGCTGCTGGTGCTGTCGTTCAGGAGTGGTGCAGATCACGTCAAGTTTAGGAATGGAGAGTGATCCCACACGTGCCACACCCCATTCACCTCCTGGGGACTTCCTGAAGCCCCTGCCCGGTTTGCAGTCACCACATGGAGAAGCCAGTGAGGGCCTTCGCTGACCCCCAGCCAATCGACCCTGGGCTCTGGGGCAGCCTGGCTGCACCGCCCCCAGCTCTCAGGCTGCGGCTGCCTGTCAGCCCTTGGCTTTGCAAGATCTGCTGGGTGCAGAGCATTAGGGCCTCGGAGGTGGCCCCCTGCCTCCGGGATTCCATGCCCACTCACCCTCCTGCCCCTCTTGCCCCTCCTCCCCTCCGCAGACTCCAGCCCCCATTCCAGGCCCCCACCTTCCCGTCGCAGGGAGTCCTGGAGCTGATGGCGGAGTGATGGTGCGGTCACTCCTCCGCACCTGCAGGGCCCTTCCCGGCACTGAGGCCATGAGACCAGCTGTTGTCGGAGGAGGTGAAGGGAAGAAAGAGCAGAAAGCAGAGGCGAAGGGCACAGAGAGGGACCCCATGGGCTGTCTCGGCGGCGCAGCGCCCCCTTGGGCCTTCTGCAGTGCCCCTGGGGAGAGGGGGCACAGAGGCTGCACCCCGCTTGGGCCCCCAACCCCAAGATCTGGCCCAAAGGAAGCCTCCCAGTCACCTCAAAGCAGCCACAGAGCCGGCAAAGTGGAGGCCCGCTGGGGTCCTCCCGTCCCTGACCTGGGACGGGGGGCTGACGGTCATTGTTCCCAGCCCCACCACACACTTCCTCCCCACCCATGCCCAGGCCGCCCCACTGGGCCCCACTCCACCCTGGGGCGGGGGCGGGGGCAGGCCCCTTGGGATCAGGAGCCACGACAGAGCCTCCAGCCGGAGTCTGGGCGCTGGCGGAAACCGTGCCGCGCCAGCGCCTTCGCTCCCAGCCTGGGGTGGTGGGGGCAGGAGCCGGCTGGAGGGGGACAGGGAGTTCCCAGCTCAAGCAGCTCCTTCAAGAATAGGTCAGACGGAGAGCCTGTGTCACTGTGTCTTGCCAGAGGGTCCCCAAGACCCAGGATCCAGGAAGAGACGGAGCCTACTCAGGAAATCCCCATTCAGCCAAAAGCAACTCAACAGAAGGAGCTGAAGAAAGGCTGGAGAAAGACAGGAAACTGGTCGTTAGAAGGCGATTAGGGGACCCCATTCTGAGGCCCTGGGAGTGGGGAGACGGAGCGGAAGCCGAGGCGGTGGGAGCCGGTCCCTTCCTCGCAGACAAACTCCAGGCTGCGGGTGGAGTTGGAAAGCGATAGGGAGCCGTGTGCCCCTGAGTCCAGACCCACTGGGGCCGGAGCCAGACTGCGGGAGGAGCCGCCACGGGGGCTCAGGTCCTGCGGAGACCGTGGGTCCATGCTTGTTCCAGTCCAGGCCCGTGCCAGCTCTCGCTGGGGTCTCTCCTTTTGGCCATGTGTGCAGTCCCACACCATCTGTCGTGTCTACCTAGCCACCCATCTTTTCATCCATCCCCTTCCCATCCATCCACCCACTCACCCGTCCATCCATCTGTCCATCCATCTGTCCATCCACCCACCCATCCATCTGTCTATCCATTCGCTCATCCACCCATCCGTCTGTCTATCCATCCACCCACTCACCCGTCCATCTGTCTGTCCACCCACCCACTCACCTGTCCATCCATCTGTCCATCCACCCACCCATCCATCCGTCTGTCTGTCCACCCACCCACTCATGCGTCCATTTATCCATCCACTCACCCCCCACATGCTTACTTGCCCTTTTTCTTGTCCACCCATAGAAATCCCTTTACATCGCAGATAACGGACAGGCGCACTGGACCTTCTCATTCCCACTGCTGCTTCTGCATCCACTCCTGCGTTTTCCTTACAGCCGTCCTATGGCACAGCCGGGCAAGGTCCCCTAACCTCTCGTTGCTGGTGAGGAACCTGAGGTTGAGAATGGAAAAGCTTGGGGCCAGCCTTGTGGTGCAGTTGTTAAGTCTATGCATGCCACACTGGCATTGTATACCAAAGCGCTGGTTCAAGTCCCGGCCGCTCCACTTCCAATCCAGCTCCCTGCTAAGCGCCTGGCAGTGGAAGATGGCTCAAGTACTTGGGCCGATGTCACCACGTGGGAGACCCAGATGGAGTTCCTGGCTTTGGCCTGACCCTGCCCGGGCTGTTGTGGGCATTTGGGGGGTGAACCAGCGCGTAGAAGGTCTCTCTCTCTCTGTCTCTGACTTTCAAATAAATAAATAAATGAACCTTGAAAGCAAAAGAAGTAGAAACATGTGCCCAGTGCCACACAGGGAGGGCCTGACTCTGATCCCCACCGTACCCCAGCCAGCCCTCTGATTCTGCACTGACTGAGCCCCTCCTGGGTCTGTGGGCGGGGCGGAGTCTCACGCTTGGCTGTGACAAGCGGCTCCCGCAGAGGTGGGGTTTCAGGGCTGGTGGGGCCCAGCATTCACCTGCGCTCCTCGCCGCCAGGGTGGCTGCCGGCTGCACTCGGCACAGAGGGGTCGGAGGAAGCGAGCTTGTGTGTTGCCCTCAGCTTCCCCACCCGTCAAGCCAGGCATTCAGCCACGACATTCTCCCAGAAGCTGTCAGCCCCTAGCCCCCTCCTGGCCACAGGATCCCCCGTGTACCGCCCGGGCCCTCGCACCCTCGCTGTCTAGGAGCAGGTGCCCTCGGGGTGAGAGCCCACCCACGCTGCCAGCTCCCCGAGCTCAGCACCTCGCTTCCTGTGCGCCACCGAGGACCCGGCTTCTCAGAACTGCAAGCTCTTTCCGCTGCTGGGTCGGGGCTGCCGTCAGTCATCCCTAATAACCAGGCAGACGACGGGGCAGCGCTGCCCTCGGCTTCCTTAGTAGCAGAGAGCGGTCACTCTCTCTCCTTTTAGAACGGCGGTTCCGCGGACTCCATTACCGAAATGGCCCTTGCCGTCTGTGCTCTGTCCAAGTTGCCGTGTCGCTGTTTTATTGCTTCTCTGAAAAGCTCTCGCTAATGAAGGTGAAAGCCGGGTACAAACTGGACCCGGGCTGAGGTGCAAAGCACAGGTGCTCACTAAGCTGGCTGGGGCTCTGCAGGGGCCCCGGCTGCAGCCCCCCGCGAGAGCGCCTCAGGGCCTGGGCCCTTCCTGAACGAGGGGACGTTGGCCCGGAGGGGCGGGTGCTGGGAGCAGAGGCCAGGCTGCCTTGCGTGTCCTCAGCTCTGCTCTGGCGCAGGGGCTGGCGTGGTGGGGCAGGGAGAGTGGTCTGTCCTGCTCACCCACATACCGCAAAGACGGAACACAGGGTCTGTCGGGGCCAAGATTCCCCACTGAAGGAAGAAGAACGAATGGGATGGCTATGGGGGTTGTAGCGGATCGGGGGATAGGGTTGTTGGTTGGGGGCTCGAGTTTCCGGGCTGGGTGGGTTGGCTGGGAACACGGCTTGACTGAGGAGGTTGGGTCTGGGGAGGGCTGGTGGGTTGGCTGAGACGGTTTGCGAGGTTTGGTTGGAGTGATTGAGGTGACGGTGTAGGTTGGACTTTCTGGGGTGTCTGGGGTGATTAGAGCATCAGGATTGATTAGAGTAATTGGGTGGACGTGATGAAAAGAACAGGACTAAGGCTGGCACTGTGGCGCAGGGGGTAAAGCCGCGGCCTGCAGCGCCTGGCATCCCATACGGGTGTGGGTTTGCGTCCCAGCTGTTCCACTTCTGATTCAGCTCCCTGCTCGAGTGCCCGGGGAAGCAGTGGAGGACGCCCAAGTGCATGTGCCCCTGCACCCGTGTGGGAGACCCAGGAGAAGCTCCTGGCTCCTGGCTTCAGACCAGGCCAGCTGCAGCCGTCGCGGCCATTTGGGGAGTGAACCAACGGATGGACGCTCTTTCTCTCTGTCTCTACCTCTCTCTCGGCTCTTTCATGTAAGTGAATAAATCTTTAAAAAAAAAAAAAAACAAGAATGGGACGAGATGGGATGGACAAGCCTTCCCCTCCTCTCCTTTCTCCTGCTCCTACCTCTCTCACACACACAATTCCTAATTGGGGTTCACCCACTTTTTGTCAGTCTTTCTCTAAAGTTAACATTTTAGGATTCATTTCTTTTCATTTTTAATTTTATGAAATTATAATTGAGAAATACTGAGGACAGAGAGGGAGGGAGAGAGAGAAAGAGAGGGAGGGAGAGAGAGAGAAAGAGAGAGAGAGGGAGAGAGAGAGGGAGAAAGAGAGAGAGAGAGGGAGAGAGGTAGGGAGAGAGAGGGAGAGAGAGAGGGAGAGGGGGGGAGTGAGGGGGGGGAGAAAGAGAGAGAGTGAGAGAGGGAGAGAGAAAGAGAAAGAGAGGGAGAGAGAAAGAGAGAGGGAGAGAGGGAGGGAGGAAGAGAGAGAGAGTGAGAGAGGGAGAGAGAGAGGGAGAAAGAGAGAGAGAGGGAGAGAGGTAGGGAGAGAGAGGGAGAGAGAGAGGGAGAGAGGGGGGGAGTGAGGGGGGGAGAAAGAGAGAGGGAGAGAAAGAGGGAGAGAGAGAAGGAGAGAGAGAGAGGGAGAAAGAGAGAGAGAGGGAGAGAGGTAGGGAGAGAGGGAGAGAGAGAAGGAGAGAGGAAGGGAGGGAGGCAGAGAGAGGGAGGGAGGTAGGGAGGGAGAGAGGGAGAGAGAGGGAGAGAAAGAGGGAGAGAGAGAAGGAGAGAGAGAGAGGGAGAAAGAGAGAGAGAGGGAGAGAGGTAGGGAGAGAGGGAGAAAGAGAGAGAGAGGGAGAGAGGTAGGGAGAGAGGGAGAAAGAGAGAGAGAGGGAGAGAGAGAGGGAAAGAGAGGGAGAGAGGGAGGGAGGGAGAGAGAGAACACGCTGCATAGGCAGGTGCTTGTCACCAGCCGGGGCGGGACCCTCTCCCTCAGGGCCTCCTCCTGTCCCCTGCTGTGCAGCCCCTCTTCCGAGCCCCCAGGGATGGAAGAGTTTCTGCCTATGTGTTTTTTTTTTTATCAGTCACTGTGCTTCCTTTGGTTTCAAGAGACAAAATACCAGAATAAGGCAAATACCATTTGTTTAATTTCCAATTATATGGTTAGAAAGAACATGTTTTAAAAATGGGCTTTCTAGAGGGACAAACAGAACATTACTTTTACCCAGAATATTTTGACATTATGTTAATAGACTTTTTGCTTATTATCTTTTTGCTCTATGATAGATTTTGTGTTTTGGTGTGGATTTTTTTTTTGAGGAATAAATTTGGAGTGTGAGAGGAGATACGTGAGGGTGTGATGACAGTAACTGAAGAGCAGCAACATGTCTATTCATGGAAGCAGAATCTGCACTCAGCAAGCTCGTCGGTGAGTGTGTAGCCTGATGGGCCGTGAGGGAGCTGCGTACCGCGGAATCACCACCGCAGTCAAGTCAGACCTCCTGGGGCCGGGCTGGGCAGGCGAGTGAAGCCACCGCCTGCAGCACCGGCATCCCACATGAGTGCTGGTTTGAATCCCGGCTGCTCCACTTCCAGTCCAGCTCTCTGCTGTGGCCTGGGAAATCAATGGAAGATGGTCTAAGTCCTTGGGCCCCTGCACCCACGTGGGAGACCTGGAAGAAGCTCCTGGCTCCTGGCTTCGGTTCGGCCCTGCTCCAGCCGTTGCGGCTATCTGGGGAGTGAATCAGCAGATGGAAGATTCTCTCTCCCTCTCTCCCTCTCCCTCTCTCTCTTTCTCTCCCTCTCTCCCTCTTTCTCTCTGCCTCTCTGTAACTCTGCCTTTCAAATAAATAAATAAATCTTTAAAACACCAGATCTCCTTCCTATCGTCCCAGAGCCTGAGGTCTGTGCCGCATGGTGCCCGCTGGGCCCGCCCGCTCCGTCACAGTCACAGGGGTCAGGTTCGCCTGGTGGTGAACGCCACATGCACGCTGTCGCCGACTGCATACCGGGCGGTGCCGGAGAGGGCTGCAGGTTCATCCACATCCCGCCTGCCCGTCTTTCCGTGCTGGGCGGTGTCGAGGGAGCGAGTCCACGCAGCAGTGTGCTCGCCCCTCCTCGGCACATTTGGATTCTGCTCATTTTGTGTGGACACGTGAGGGCTCTTCAAAAAGTTCATGGAAAATGCCTGGGAAAGAAACGTGCCTGGATTTCAAGGCTTCTTCTCACCAAGAGAAGCCTATGTTTTTTCAAAGATTTATTTGAAAGGCAGAGAGAGAGAGAGAGAGAGAGAGATTGGTCCTCCATCCGCTGGTTCACTCCCCAGATGACCAGAATGGCCAGAGCTGTGCTGACCCAAAGCCAGGAGCCAGGAGCTTCCTCCAGGTCTCCCACATGGGTGCAGGGGCCCAAGCACTTGGGCCATCCTCCCCTGCCCTCGTAGGCATACTAGCAGGGAGCTGGATGGGAAGTGGAGCAGCCAGGAGTCTAACTGGTGCCCACGTGGGATGCCGGTGCTGCAGATGTAGGTTTTAACTTGCTGAGCCAATATGCTGGCACAGGCTTGCCTTTTCATAATCTTGTTTAAAAAAATCTTCTTTTTGTATTTGAAAGGCAAGGTTACACACACACACACACACACACACACAGCTGGAGAGACAGAGAGAGAGAGAGAGAGAGAGAGAGAGAGCGAGCGAGCTGGAGAAGTCTTGCATCTGCAGTTCACTTCCCAAATGGCTGGGGTGGGCTAGGCTGGGCCAGGACCCAGGAACTCCATCCAGGTTTCCAACACGGGTGTCAGAGCCTGAGCGCTTGGTCATCCTCTCTGCCTCCCCAGACACGTCAGCGGGGAGCTGGATGGGACGCAGAGCACCGGATTCAAACTCGTGCTCTGACAGGGCTCGGCAGCGGTCTCTCCTTCTCGTAGTCTCAATTTCAGTGAGCAGACGTTTCACTTGCCAAAGTATTTATTTCTTTTCATCCACTTGGAAAGCAAAGGGACAGGGAGGGGAGAGACAAGAGATCTCCCACCCAGACGCCCACAGCAGCCAGGGGTGGGCCAAGCTGAAGCCAGGAGCCTGGAGCTTCACCCCATTGGTTGCAGGAGCCCAGGAGTTCAAGCCATGACCTGCTGCGTCCCGGGATGCGGTGGCGGGAAGCCGATGGGCTCCAGCGTGACCTGCTCGGACGCAGGAGCAGGCGCGCTGAGTGGCGGTGTAACCTGCGGAGCCACGCCCGCCCCGGGAGTTCACTTTGGATGAAGCCTAATTTGTCGTCTTTCTCTGGGATTTGGGGTCTCTGCCTGAGTGTTGTGAGGACACCACATCCGCCTTTGTGTGCCGCTAGAAACTTTCCAGTTCTAGATTTGTTGGTCCTGCCATCCATCCTCAAATTAATTTCCTGTGTGCTGTGCAGAAGGAGCTGAGGCGCTGTTTTCGGCACTTTTTCCCTATTTTTTCCACTCCATTTGTTTCTTTCCTCATCAAATTGTCTTGACACCTTTACAAAAAATCAATTGACGGGATACGTATACGTCTTTCTCTGGCTCCTCCATTATGGGCCATTGATCTGTTTGTCTATGCTTCCCTCAGTAACCCACCATCTGATCACAGTAGCTTTGGACACATTTGGAAATCAGTAAGAAACATGGCAATCTGGAGTCCGACCTGGACAGAACTCCCAACAGTTCTGAGCCAGCCAGGCATGTGTGTGGCTTAATCCACCCCATTGTTTAGACCTCTTGGCAATGTGTTCCACTTCCACGACTTTTTAGTTATTCCCAAATACTTGGGAGGTTTTGCAGCTATTATAAATGGAATTGTTTTAAAGTCTCATTTCCAGTGATTTGCTAGAAAGACGCGATCTACGGGACACCCTTGCTTTAACCCCAATATCTTGGGGAGCTGCTCTGTCCCGGTGGTACTCCTGCACGCTCTAAACTGTCTTCCACGGAAGATCTCCCAGGCTCGGAGAAGCTGTGCACTGCGGACCCCATCACTGTCCCTCCCCTACTAAAGCAGGCTCTTCTCGTCCGAGCCTGCTGAGACAAGACGTTTTGGCCGTGAATGGGCATTGGATTCTGCCACTGGTCTTTTCTGTATCTTCTGAAATGGTCCTATGGTTTTATTAATATGCTGAGTTATACCGGTCGCTGCTTGAATGTTACACTGTTGATGCATTCTCCTGGGGGAAAACGCTCATTGAAGTCACTGGATTCCACTTATTATGTTACAGTAGAGATCTCTGTATCTGTTCCGTGAGGGATGCTGGTCTGCAATGCCTTTGTCAGCTTTCGGTTTCTGGCTGGTACTGCCTTGCGAGGGAGATCTGAGCAGGGTTTTCCTCTGTTTTCCGAAAGAGCCGACGTCAGAGCTGTTGAATCTCTGGCTGTGTCACCACACCTGGAGAGCACTCTGGGCTTGGAGCTTCCTGGTGGGTAGGATTCAGTAATCAATCCAATTTTTAAAACAGGTATTGCACATTTCTACCTGCCTTTATCGAGCTGTGTCAGTCTGTGTGAGGGTTCACCTGCTCCATGGGAGGGGCTGGATCGTTGGTATTGAGTCTGCCATCCCATGTCCCTAGTATCTTTTAAAAAAAAAAATTTATTAATTTGATAAGGAGGGGGAGAGGAAGAGGAAGAGGGAGGGAGAGAGGGAAGGAGGGAGGAGAGGGGAAGAGAGAGAGAGAGAGAGAGAGAGAGAGAAAGTGAGTCTTCCATCCATTAGTTTACTCCCCAAATGGCCACAATGGCAGGCTGTGCTAGAGCAAAGCCAGGAGCCATAAATTTTTGGGGGTCTCCCAGGTGGGGGGCAGGAGCCCAAGGACTTGAGCTGGATTGGGAGCAGAGCAGCCCACTGCTCTCTGGTGCTCCACAACACCGGTGCCTGTCTGTAAGATCCACACAGATGTCCCCTTTCATACCTGATCCTGGTGATGTGAGAGTTCTCCTCTTTTTTCTTGATCAATACTGCTACGGATTTCAAAAGTGAGTTGTGGATTACTGAGTAGCGGTACAATCTGACAAAGTGCACATATGGGAAGTATACCGGTTGGTAAACGCGGACTGCTCCAAGCCCACAGACCAGGTAGTGGGACGTCACCACCCTAAAATCTGCTCATGCCTCACTGACATTTCTCTCTCCCTCCACCCTGTCACACGCAGCCATTGATTTGCTTCCTGTAGCCGTAGATTAGTTAGAATTTTCTAGAAACTTACGTAGATGAATTACTGTGGTACTGTATTAGTTGATCTGGGTTTGACTTAGCATAACGATTTTGAGATTCATCCATATTATTTAGTTATCACAGTTGGTTCATTTTTATGATTGAATACTATCATATGTTTTAAAATATTTAAAATATGTATTTATTGGAATGGTAGAGCGACAGAAAGTGAGAGAAATCTTCCATCCGCTTGTTCACTCCCCAAATGCCTGCAAGCAGCCCCAGACAAAACCAGGAGCCTGGAACTCCAACCTGGTCTCCCGTGGCGGGGGGGGAGAGCGAGGACTTGGGCCGTCTCCTGTGGTCTTCCCAGGCACATAAGCGGGGATCGGAAGTGGAGCAGCCGGGACTTGAACCATCACCGTGTTATGGGCTGCCGGCATGTGGGGGTAGCTTCACCCCCTGCACCACAGCGCCCGCCCCACTGCTACATTTTAAAGGAGAGGGAGCGGGAGACGGGAGGGTTGCGGGTAGGAGGGACGTTATGGGGGGAAAAGCCACTGTAATCCAAAAGCTGTACTTTGGAAATTTATATTTATTAAATAAAAGTTAAAAAAATTTAAAAAAGCAATAACCAGAATCCGTTTCTCCATGCGCTGGCAGCATGCAGCGGAGCTGCTTCCAGTTTTGTCCGTTACAAATCCAGCTGATGTGCACATCTGCCTGTCAGTCTACACGGACAAATGCTCTCATTTCTCTTGGGTAAACAACTAGAAGTGGGATGATTGGCTTGTATGGCAGATCTTTGTTTAACTTTCTAGAAAGGCTATCCAACTGCTTCCCAAAGTAATTGTACAATTTTATGTTCTCACTAACAGTGTCTAAGGGCTCCAATCGCTCCACGTCTTCTCCAACATTTTATGGCCAGTTTTTAAAAATTAGCCATCCGGCGGTACGTGACCGTGCGGTGCTGAGTCCTGACTTCAGCCTGTGCTGACGGTGAGGTTGAGCAGATTTCCACGCGCTCGTTGCCGTCTATTACGCACTTCAGTGACTGCTCAAATCTTTACACTGCTTGTAAGTGGTTCATTTGTGTGTTTATTTTACTAATGGATTGTAGGCGGTATTTATACAGTGTGGATTAAAGTCCTTTGTCAGTTATATGTTTTGCAAACATTTTCCCCAGATGGTGGGTTCCTTTGCCGTTTTTTTAAAAAAGTATTTCATTTATTAATTCAAATGTCTTATTTCAGAATGGTTTTAAAATTATGCAACAAAAATTGAGGTAGTAATACCAACAGTGCCCATATATTTCCCACCCTGTTTTCCCTGACATTTCATGTCAGTAACTTTGTCACAATTAACGAACCACATCCACTTCCCCTATTTCTTTTTCTTTTTTGACAGGCAGAGTGGACAGTGAGAGAGAGAGAGAGAGAGAGAGAGAGAGAGAGAAAGGTCTTCCTTTGCCGTTGGTTCACCCTCCAATGGCCGCTGCGGCCGGCGCACCGCGCTGATCCGAAGGCAGGAGCCAGGTGCTTCTCCTGGTCTCCCATGGGGTGCAGGGCCCAAGCACTTGGGCCATCCTCCACTGCACTCCCGGGCCACAGCGGAGAGCTGGCCTGGAAGAGGGGCAACCGGGACAGAATCCGGCGCCCCGACCGGGACTAGAACCCGGTGTGCCGGCACCGCAGGCGGAGGATTAGCCTAGTGAGCCGCGGTGCCAGCCGCTTCCCCTATTTCTAATCCAACACTTTTGTAGTCCTCACATCCTTCCTAGCCTTTCATGCTCAGAATACTATTTCTAAATTTCACATCCCAAGTGTCAGGGAGAGCGTGGAGTGTCTGTCCTCCTGGTCCAGCTTGTTTCACTCAACGTGAGGCCCTCCAGTTCCATCCATTTTTCTGCAAATGAGAGGCCCTCATTCGTTTCTTAGAGCTGAGTGTGTGTGTGCACCACGGTGTCTTAGCCACCCACGACACAGGCTGACTCCGTGTTTCCCTGCTTGTGGGCGGACAACACGGTGGTGCAGGTGCCTCTTTGATGCAGCACGTTCACGGGTGCTAGGTACGCATACGATGGTGGGATCGCACTTGCCTTTCTAGGTTCTTAAGCAGTCTCCGTACTGCTTCCCACGCTGGCTGTGCTAATTCACATTCTCGCCAACGTATGTTAGGGCTCCCCTTTCTCTACATCCTCACCAAGCATTTGTTACTCTCTCTTTTTTTTTCTAAAGATTTATTTATTTATTTGAAAGGCAGAGAGTTACAGAGAGGCAGAGAGAGAGAGAGAGAGAGAGAGAGAGAGAGAGAGAGAGAGAGGAGTTCTTCTGTCCGCTGTTTCACTTCTCAAATGGCGCAATGGCTGGAGCTGTGCTGATCTGAAGCCAGGAGCTTCTTTGGGGTCTCCCACATGGGTGCAGGGGCCCAAGCACTTGGGCCATCTTCTACTGCTTTCCCAGGCCACAGCAGAGAGCTGGATCAGAGTGGAACGGCCAGGACTTGAACCAGCGCCCATATGGGATGCCGACACTGCAGGCGGTGACTTTACCTGTTCCACCATAGCGTGGGCCCCTGTTACTCTCTTTCTGATAAGACCCATTCTGGCAGGGAGGCGGCGGCGTCTCACCGGGGTTTTGCTTTGCGTTACCCTGATGATCACTGTGTCGTGCATCAGCGGGCTGTTCGCATGTTCTCCCATTCTGCTGGACGTCTCTCCATTCTGTCGGTTGCTCCCGTGGCTGCGCAGAAGCTCCTGAGTCTGACAGAATCCCGCAGTCTAGTGTGGCTTTTGCGGTCTTATTTAAGAGGCCATCGCCTACACCAACGTCTTGAAGTGCTTCCCCTATGTTTTCTCCTAGCCGTTTCACAGTTTCTTTCATCAGTCTTCAGTTGATTTGTGTCTAAGGGGAGAGGTGGGGATCTAATTTCATTCTTCTCAGTGTATACATCTGGTTTTTCCGGCACCATTTATTGAAAACACTCTCTTGTCTCCAATGTCTGTTCTTGGCATCTTTGTCAAAAATCAGTGGGCTGTGTGTGCGTGGAGTAATCTCTGGGCCCCCATCCCCTTCCATTCATCTATGAGCTGGTTTTCCATGCCAGCACCACCCACGCCGCTGTAATTACTACACTTCCACACCAGGTATTGCGACACTCCCATCTTGTCCCCCCCCCCCCCAGGATTGTTTTGGTTATTCTGGGTTTTTTGTGATTTCATATGAATTTTAGGATCTGTTTCTAATTCTGTAAAGAACGTCATTGGAATGTTGATAGGGATTCCATTGAGTCTGTAGGTGGTTTGGATAATTTAGACATTTTAACAGTAGTAATTCTGACTCACGAGCAAGGGGGGACTTCGTTTTTTGTGTGTCCTTGATGATTTCTTTGAGCAGGGTTTTGTAATTTTCATTAGACATATCTCTCATTTCCTTGGTTACGTGTATTCCCAAATAGTTTGGGTTTTCTTTTTGGTAACTATTGTGAATGGAATTTCTTTTCTAATTTCTCTTTCAGCTAGATCATTGCTGGTGTATAAAGGTGCTGCTGTCCTTTGCATGTTAATTTTGAGTTCCGTGACCACTGAATTGGCTTACCTATTCTAACGGCTTTTCGGTGGAGTGGGGTTTTCCGTGCGCGACACCACAACGTTGGCAAACGTGGACATCTTGACGTCCTCCTTCCCAGACCGGAAGTTCTTTATCTTCTTCCCCTCAACTCCTTGTTGAGTGAAAGTGGGGAAAGTGGACATCCTTGTCTGGTTCCGGACTGGGGGAAATGCTTCCAGCTTTCCCCATTCGGGTTGGTGCCTTGCTGTTGGCCTGCCACACGTAATCTTTGTCATGCTGAGTTCCACTCTCTCTGTTCCTCACTTAGGGTGCGTTTTATCACGAGGGGACGCTGAACTTAGCAAGAGCTTTCCCCGTATCTATCGAGATGACCGTGTGGTGTCTGTGCTTCATCCTGCTGGTGTGATTGATGGCAGGCGTTGATTTGTGGGTGTTGAGTCACCCTTGCGTCTCTGGGACGAATCCCGGTTGACCATGACGTAGGATCTTTGGATGTCATGCTGGATTGCGTTTGCCAAGAATTTGTTGAGAAATTCTGCATCTATGTTCATCAAAGACAATGGTCTGTAGCTTTCTTTTTGTGTCGTCTTTGGTTTTTGTTTCAGGATAATGCTGGCCTCATAAGAAGAGTCGGACAGAGTTCTATCCTTTTCAATATTTCAGGATAGCTTGAACATATTGGAGTTGGTTCATCTTTAAATGTTTCCTAGGGGCCAGTGCTGCAGCATAGCAGGTAAAACCATTGCCCGCGGTGCCAGCATCCCACAGGGCCGCGGGTTTGAACCCCAGCTGCTCCACTTCTGATCCAGCTCCCTGCTAATAAGCCCGGGAAAGCAGCAGAGGACGGCCCAGATGCTTGGGCCCCTGCACCCACGTGGGAGACCCAGATGAAGCTTCTGGCTCCTGACTTTGGATCAGCCCAGTTCTGGCTGCTGTGGCCATTTGGGGAGGAACCTCTGGATGGAAGATCTCTCTCTCTCTCTCTCTCTCTCTCTCTCTCTGTTACTCTTTTAAATAAAAAAAAATCTTTAAAAAAATAAATAAAAGTTTTCTAGAAATCAGTGGTAAAGCCATCAGTCCTGGACCTTTCTACGATGGGAGAATTTTAATTAGTGCATCAATCTCTCGCTTGTTATGGGTCTCTCAGTTTCTGTATATTCTCGATGCAATCTTGGTGGGTTGTATGTGTCCAGCAGTTTGTTCATTTCCTCACGATTTTCCTATTTGTCAGCACATAGATGTTCATAGTACTTTCTTTTTTTCTTTTTTTAATGATTTATTCATTTTATTTGAAAGGCAGAGTTGCAGAGAGGGAGAGACAGAGACTGAGAGAGAAATCTTCCATCTGCTGGTTCACTCCCCAAATGGCCGCATCAGCTGGGGCTGGGTCAGACGGAAGCCAGGAGCCAGGAGCTTCCTCTGGGTCTCCCTTGTGGGTGGCAGGGGCCCGAGGACCTGGGCCATCCTCTGTTGCTTTCCCAGGCGCACTAGCAGAGAGCTGGATTGGAAATGGAGCAGCCAGGACTCGAACCGGTGCCCTCATGGGATGCCAGCACTGTAGACAATGACTTTACCCACTATGCCATGGTGCTGGGAAGGTTTCTTTTCTTTCTTTCTTTTTTATTTTTTTGACAGGCAGAGTGGACAGTGAGAGAGAGAGAGACAGAGAGAAAGGTCTTCCTTTTCCATTGGTTCACCCCACAATGGCCGCTGCGGCGGGCACACCGCGCTGATCCGAAGCCAGGAACCAGGAGTTTCCTCCTGGTCTCCCATGTGGGTGCAGGGCCCAAGCACTTGGGCCATCCTCCACTGCCCTCCCGGGCCACAGCAGAGAGCTGGACTGGAGGAGGAGCAACCGGGACAGAATCCAGCGACCGGACAGGGACTAGAACCCGGTGTGCTGGCGCCGCAGGTGGAGGATTAGCCTAGTGAGCCGCGGTGCCGCCCCTGATAGTTTCTTATGATCCTTTGAATTTCTGTGTTATCAGTTGTAATGACCCCCTTTTCATCTCTAATTTTATTTATTTGAGCTTTTTCCTCTTTTCTTCTTTGTTAACCTGACTAGCAGTTTGTCTACTTTGTTTATCATCTTGAAAACCCAAGTTTTTGTTTTGCTGTATTTTTTTATTTACAATTTAATTTATTTCTGCTCTGATTCTTATTATTTCTCACCTTCTAGTTTGGGGGTTTGGTTTGTTCTTGTCTTTCTGAGTCTTTGAGATGCATCATTAGATTGTTTATTTGCGATCTTTCTTTTTTAATAAAGCAATTATTGCTATGAACTGCCCTCTTAATAGTGCTTTTGCTGTATCCCACAGGTTTTTATATGTTGTGTTTTCATTTTTTTTATTTCCTTTTTAATTTCTTCAGTGACCTACTGGTCATTCAACAGCGGGCGGTTTAATTTCAACGCATCTGTAAATTGTCTGCTGTTTGTCTAGCTGTCGGCCCCAGTGTTCCGCTTGGTGGTCTGAGCGGCTCCCGGTGTGAGTCCAGCCTGTGCAAATTTGCTGAGACGTGATCCGTGCTCTGATGTGTGGTGTTCCCTGGAACACGCTTCACGTGCTGACGAGCGGAGCATATGTTCTGTAGCTGTTGGGTGAAGTGTTCTGTAAATGTCTCTAGGTCCATTTGCTCAATAGTCCGTTTCAGCACTAATCCATCTCTGTTGATTTTCTGTCTGGGTGATCTGTCGATTGATGACAGTGGGAGTGTTCAAGTCTCCCACTAGTACTGCGCTGGGTCTCTCTCTCCCTCTCGGTTTAATGCTATTTGCTGTGTAGATGTTCGGGTGGTCTTGTGTTGGGTGAATACGTATTTACGATCAGTGTACCTTCTTCCTGAATCAATCATTTTCTCAATATATACATAAAGCCTTTTTCTTTTTCTTTCTTTTTTTTACAGTTTTTAATTCAGAGCCTGATTTATCAGAGTACAGCTACTCCCCATCACTTTTGGTTTCTATTTCATGGTATATTTTTTCCAGCCTTCAGTTTCAGTCTATGTGTCTGGGAAGTGAGTTTCTTGCAAGTAGCAGAGTTGGCTCTCATTTTTTTTACTCATTCACTCAACCTGCAACTTTTGATTGGTGACTTTAACTCACTTGCATTCAAAGGTAGCACTAACAGATAAGAACGAATTCCTGACATTTTATTGATTGGATACTGATTTTATCTGCCCTGTTAGAGAATTTGGTACTGTCGTGTGTTCAAACAATGCTTACTTCTTTTTCCTTTAAAGATTTCTTTTATTGAAAGGTAGGGTTACAGAGAGAGAGAGACAGACAGAGAGAGAGAGAGATTGAGATCTTCCATCTGCTGATTCACTCCCCAGATGACCACACAGCCAGCCGGGCTGGGTCAGGCTGAAGCCAGGAGCCAGGAGCTTCTTCCAGGCCTCCCACATGGGTGCAGGGGCCCAAGCCCTTGGGCCATCCTCCACTGTTTCCCGGGCGCAGTATCAGGGAGCTGGATCAGAAGTAGAGCGTCTGGGACTCGTAGCAGCACCCATGCGGGCTGCTGGCGCTGCAGGTGGTGGCTTAACGCACATGCCACAGTGTTTGCTTCTGCTGGCGGATTCTTCAGGTTTCTCGCAAGGCTGGGCTGATGAACTGTCAGGTTTTTGCTTGTGGAGGAAGTACTTTATCTCCTTCATTTCCAGATAGCCTTGCTGGACAGAAGATGCTTGGTTGGAAGTTTCTTTCAAGGCCTTGAATAAATCACCCAGCTGTCTTCTGGCCCGCAGGGTTTCTGCGGTTAGTCTGACTGGTTTTCCTTCATTGCTAGCTAGTTTCTCTCCTACTGTCTTTAGCATTTTCTCCTTAACTTTTGACAACTTGATTGTAATCTGCCTTGAAGATCTTTTCTGATCGAGTCTGGCCAGGGTCCTTTGAGGTTCCAGTGTCTGGGTGTCCATATCTGTGTTAAGACTTGGGAAATTTGGCCGGCGCCGTGGCTCACTAGGCTAATCCTCTGCCTTGCGGCTGGCACCCCAGGTTCTAGTCCCGGTCGGGGCGCCGGATTCTGTCCCCGTTGCCCCTCTTCCAGGCCAGTTCTCTGCTGTGGCCAGGGAGTGCAGTGGAGGATGGCCCAAGTGCTTGGGCCCTGCACCCCATGGGAGACCAGGAGAAGCACCTGGCTCCTGCCATCGGATCAGCGCGGTGCGCCAGCTGCGGTGGCCATTGGAGGGTGAACCAACGGCAAAAGGAAGACCTTTCTCTCTGTCTCTCTCTCTCACTGTCCACTCTGCCTGTCAAAAAAAAAAAAAAAAAAAAAAAAGACTCAGGAAACTTTGTGCTGTTATTTCACTCAGTAGGTTCGCAGTCCCTTCTTCCTTTAGGTATCCCCATGATGTGAGCACTTGCTCTCTCAGTGGCGCCCGCGGGCTGTGAAGGCTGTCTTCATTCTTCTTCATTCTCTTTTCTTCACTTTCTGCTGACTGGGTTATTTCTGGAGCCGCCGCTCCAGATCAAAACCCCGTCCTCCCCTCGGTCTAATTGCTTTTGAAGCTCTCACGTACATTTTTTATTTTATGGATTGAAGTCTTCAGCTCCAACATTGGCTTGGTTCTTTGGGTGATTTCCACCTCTGCACTGACTGCTCACTCACACCGTCCATGGTGCTCCCCCCTGTTCAGACTCTCTGCGTCCTCTTGCATTGCGCTGCGTTTCCTTAAGATCATCACGCTGAATGCGTTTCCAGGGATTTCGCAGGTTCCTTGGGATCAGCATCCATTTCTGGAGAAGCACTGTGCTCTCCTGGAGCTGTCTCGCTTCCTTGCTTCTCCGTGTTTCCTGTGTCCCTTCCACGCTGTCTCTGCATCTGGTGTACGGTTCCTTTTTTTTTTTTTTTTTTTTTTTTTTTTTTTTTTTTTTTTTTAATGGAATCGGCTTTGCTGGGAGACTTCTGTTCAGATGGAGTGTGGGGTGTCCCTGGATTGTTGACTCGGCTGTTTCTAGGTGAGCCTCTGAGTGACGTCTTCAGCAGCCACCAGTGACAGCAGCGTCTACAGAGCCGCAGGGGTCTGGTCCGCAGCATCTTGTGGAGGTTGTGGTAGGGCTTTGAAGCGGATGTGAGCTTCCAAAGGTGTGTGTGTCTTTTTTTAAGATGTATTCATTTATTGATTTGAAAGGCAGTTACAGAGTGGCAGGGAGAGAGAGAGAGAGAGAGAGAGAGAGAGAGAGAGAGGTCCTCCATCTGCCTGTTCACTTCCCAGATTGCTGCAATGGCTGGAGCTGTGCCAATCCAAAGCCAGGAGCCAGGAGTTTCTTCCAGGTCTCCCATGCAGGTGCAGGGGCCCAAGGACTTGGGCCATCTTCTACTGCTTTCCCAGGCCATAGCAGAGAGCTGGATCGGAAGTGAGGCAGCCGGGACTCGAACCAGCACCCATATGGGATTCTGGCACTGCAGGCATCGGCTTTACCTGTTACGGCACAGTGCTGGCCCCAGAGTTCGTGTCTTTAGTCTCCAGAGTTGAGTGTCACTCACCCCGTGGTTTTTGATGGCTATGGCCATGTTTCTGGTGCTGTGGCACATAGCGGGGGCTGCCCCTTTGTGCTGTAGGCAGGTGTGAGTGATCCTGGGGCTTGTGGCACCAAAAGCCCAAGTCCCAGCCCTGGGAGACGCTAGGGGGCCTTGCCCCAGGCCCGCAGGCTGCATACAGGTGCCGCTGAAGGTTGTGTGTCGGCAGTTGTGGGTCTGTAGAAGAAAATGCAGGTGGGTTCTCCCCTGGGGACTGCAAGGTGTGCGCTGAGGAACACGGTGCTATGGTCACACTCCCGGAGCTGCCGGCTACAGGGGCGCCTTTACCCCCGTCTCACAGGTGAATCTCAGTTATTCCAGGGATTGGGACTGGCAGGGGCGTGGGCAGCCCCTCTAGACTCCCCGGTGAGCGCGAGCTACCCCCGAGGCTATAGCACCAGCAGTGGCCGGGCCAGGGTTGCAGGGAGCAGAGGGAACTGCCCACAGCTCCTGCAGGGCGTGGAGGGCAACCATGGCCCTGTGCTCTGCTCCCAGCCCCTGTTGTTAGAGCTAAGGGGGCCGGCGCCGCAGCTCACTTGGCTAATCCTCCGCCTGCGATGCTGGCACACCGGGTTCTAGTCCCAGTCGGGGCGCCGGATTCTGTCCCGCTTGCTCCTCTTCCAGGACAGCTCTCTGCTGTGGCCCGGGAGTGCAGTGGAGGATGGCCCAGGTGCTTGGGCCCTGCACCCCATGGGAGACCAGGAGAAGCACCTGGCTCCTGGCTTCGGATCGGCGCAGTGCGCCGGCCACGGCGGCCATTTGGGGGGTGAACCAACGGCAAAAAAGGAAGACCTTTCTCTCTGTCTCTCTCTCTCACTGTCCACTCTGCCTGTCCAAAAAAAAAAAAAAAAAAAAAAAAAGGAAAGAAAGAAAAGCGCTACGGGAAAGGCTTCCTCAGAACTGGCCCTGGGGCTGTGAATGAGCTGTTGCCGCTGGCCACGCGCCCCCAGAGCCACGGGAGCTTCCCCAGACGGACGGCACAGAGCAAGCACGCGCGGCTCCCGGCGTGTGGTTCCCAGGCCTGCGGCTCCCGGGCTTGCTCCCAGCAGCCCGGCGCTGCAGATCCATGAGGGCTCGTTCTCGGCTGGCTCTGGGCTGGCGGTGAAGACAGTGGCGCAGTGGTGTTACGCAGCTTGGGTCTGGCACTTACTTACCGGCTCCATCTTTGCAGCAAAATGGCCGCTCAGACCCCGTCAGCCCTCTATACCCGATTCTAAGTCGGGACGACCGAGGGATTCTCCCAGAGGTAGGGCCGCCCCCTGCAGCAGGGACAGGGTCACCCCACTCTCTGCTCCTCTTCCTGGCCGGATGGTGTCCTCCGTCAGGGGTCTGAGGGAGGAATGGTGGTGTGTTTCGTTCCTCTCTCGCCACCAGCCTTCAGGGTCTCCTAAGTATGTATTTATTTGCAGGTAGGGAGGGGCTGGCACTGAGGCGTAGAAGGCAAAGCCTCTGCCTGTGGCGCCGGCATCCCATGTGAGTGCTGGTTCGAGTCTCGGCTGCTCCTCTTCTGATCCAACTCTGTTTATGGCCCAGGAAGGCAGTGGAGGACGGCCCGGGTGTTTGTGCCCCTGCACCCACATGGGAGACCCAGAAGAAGCACCTGGCTCCTGGCTTCAGATCAGCACAGCTCCGGCTGTTGTGGCCATTTGGAGAGTGAACTATGGTTGGAAGATCATTTTTGTAACTCTACCTCTCAAATAAAATCTATTAGCGAGAAAGAGAAAGAGAGAGAGAGAGAGAGAGAGAGAGAGGTCTTCCGTCTGCTGGTTCACTCCCCAAATGTCTACAACAGCCAGGACGGGGCCAGACCAAGCCTGGAGTCAGGAGTTCCATCTGGGTCTCTCAGAAGGGTAGCAGGGACCCAAGTGCTCAGTCCTCACCTGCTGCCTCCCAGGTGCCTCGGGTGTAGCTGGACCGGAAGCAGAGCCACAGGGACTTCTTTTGTTCCCTCCCCCACCCTGTCAAGCCCATGCAATCGTTACCGGAGAAACTGCAGGGTTCTTGTCTTCGCGCAAGAAAGAATTCAGGCGTGCCGGCGCCGTGGCTCAATAGGCTAATCCTCCACCTTGCGGCGCCGGCACACCGGGTTCTAGTCCCGGTTGGGGCGCCGGATTCTGTCCCGGTTGCCCCTCTTCCAGGCCAGCTCTCTGCTGTGGCCAGGGAGTGCAGTGGAGGATGGCCCAGGTGCTTGGGCCCTGCACCCCATGGGAGACCAGGAAAAGCACCTGGCTCCTGGCTCCTGCCAGGATCAGCGCGGTGCGCCGGCTGCAGCGGCGGCCATTGGAGGGTGAACCAGCGGCAAAGGAAGACCTTTCTCTCTGTCTCTCTCTCTCACTGTCCACTCTGCCTGTCAAAAAAAAGAAAAAAAAAAAAAAGAATTCAGGCGTGAGACAGAGAGTAGTGGGAGGTAAAATAGCAAGGTTTATTAGGGAAGGGACATCCGTAAGGATGGATGGGCACCTCTCCAGACAGAGCCTGAGAGGGTGCCCAGTTGCTTGGACTGGGGGGGGTGGGTGGGGTGAGGAGCGAGGTTACATGGTTGAGTAGAGAGAGTACACCTGACCAGGGCAGGCGGGCGGCTCAGCAGAGAGGCAGAGGGCTGAGCGCGCAGTCCGGTTGAGGCCGGGGGTTTTAAGGAGATGGGTGTTTGTCTTCACACACCTCCTCCCGAAACAAAGGACTTTATGGCTGTAAATATTAAGAAGCTCCTATCTGAGTTTTCCCCTGAAGGTATCAGACAGGAGGAAGCCTAGCTGGCGCCATCCTGGGTTCAGAGGAAGGGTGAGCAGGCCCCCCTGGAGAATGGGGATCAGAGCAGGGTGTTTGAAATGCAGACACTGGGCTGCACCGGGAGACTGTCAGGCAGAAGGGGCGGGGCCCCCACCTGGCAGGTTATCAGGTAGGAGGGGGCAGGGCAGGATGCGAAGGCCGGGCTGCCCCTGAAACACTGTCAGGGTGACTTTGAGATGCAGATGCAGATGCTGGACACAGACGTCTTCTCTTTAGGCCTTTATGTCACACACACGTAAGCTCATAGCTGACTTCCTACCTAACATCATGGCTGTCTTGTTTGAAATATTGTACATTTCGGCTCTAGAGTTTCCATCTGGACCTGACTTTTAATTTTTTTTTTCAAAAAACATCATGGCAAATACACATGGAAAATTTACCATCTTTGCCATTTCAAGGGTCCTGTGGAGTCACATTCACACCCTCACGGCTCAGCGGCTGTCACTGCCAACCCCCACCACCCGTGCCCCACGAACAGAGGGACCATGCTCCGCTCTATTCTCGTCTCTGTGAATGTGTCTCCTGAGGGAACTACTGGACCGCAGGACTTCAAAAACCTGGTGCAAATGGGGCTGAAAGATGAGTGTGGTTTGCGGCAGAGCCTCTGAGGTCCACGCAGTGCGTCCACAGTGCGCTTTCCTGTGAACGCCGTGCAGACGTCATCCGCGGAGTCACGGCGATGTCTGTTCCGTCACGACCGACCTGTCTCACCTGGTTATTCTGCCAGGGCCATGTGAGCAGCAGGTGCCAGGACTCCCGCCTCTTCGAGAGCTGAACCTGCGTCTCCGAGTGCCCACGGGGCACCACGTCTTATTGACCCATGCAGCCACCCAGGGCACTCGGGTTACTTTTTGCCTTTTGGTTACTGCAAATAATTCTGCTATGAGCACAGGTGTCACACTGATTTCTTTCCTCTTCTTATTTTTTATTTATTTATTTATTTATTCGAAAGGCAGAGTTACACAGAGACTGAGGCAGAGAGAGAGAGAGAGAGAGAGAGAGAGAGAGAGAGAGGTCTTCCATCCGATGATTCACTCCTCAGGTGGCCGTAATGGCCGGAGCCAGGAGCTTCTTCTGGGTCTCCCACGTGAGTGCAGGGGCCCAAGGACTTGGGCCATCCTCTACTGCTTTCCCAGGCCATAGCAGGGAGCTGGATCGGAAGTGGAGCTGCCAGGACTCGAACTGGCAGCTTTACCCTTTATGCCACAGTGCTGGCCCCGACACTAGTTTCTAAAATTTAGATTTCAAATGTTTATTGTTAATATAGAGAACCACACCTGACTCTTGCATATTTCCCTGTATCCCTAACCTTATTAAGTCATCAATATTCTAGGCACGTCTTTGTAGACTACAACGAGCTTTAGATTCTTCTAGGGAGATAATCACGCCCTCTGCCAGCAAACACAGTTGGATTTCCACCTTGGCACTCCCTTTCTGTCTGTTGCAGGCTTTAGTGCACTGGCTCCGGCTCCCAGCAGGACGCTGGATGGAAGTGGAGAGGGGCAGCCTTGCCCGGCTCCCATCCCGGAAGCTCGGAGCCCTTCCCCGTTCAGCATGATGTCAGCGCCGGCTGTTTCTCGGGGCGGGGCGCACGCATCTGTTCAGAGTTTGTGAGAGTTCCTATCATAAATGGACATGGAACGTTGCCAAGTGCTTTCCCCTCATTTATTGAATAGATCATATGAGTTTTCTTATTATTATGCTAATACAGTGAATGACATTACTCTGTTTTTAAATGTTGAGCCAGCCTTGCGTTCCTAGGATAAACTCCATCTGGCCATAATGTATTGCCTTTTTATGTTTTGCTGGGTTTGTTTTATTACTATTTTGTGGGAGATTTTTCATACATATTCATGGAGTATATCGATCTTTAGTTTCCTTTTGTCTTTGGTTTTGATACCAGGGTAATAATACTGGCTCCGTAAAGCAAGTGAGAAACCATTCAGTCTTCTATTTCCTGGGGAAGCGTAGACGTGATGTGATGTCGTTAAATGCTTGGTAAAATCCGCTTGTGAAATCAGCTGGGTCTGGGGTTTGGTCTGTTGGAAGATTTTAAACTAAGAATTCAATGTATTCAGTACAGCTAGGCATATTCAGATTATCACTTTCATTTTAGGGAATTCTGGTACTTTGTGTCTTTCAGTGAATTGATCCATTTCATATAAGTCATTAGTTTATGGTCCCGGAGTTGTTCGTGGTATCACCTTATTATCCTTTTTTTTTAAATAAAGATTTATTTATTTATTTGAAAGGCAGAGTTACAGAAAGGCAGAGGCAGAGAGAGGTCTCCCATCCGCCGGTTCACTCCCCAGATGGCCACAACGGCTGGAGCTGTGCCAATCGGAAGCCAGGAGCTTCTTCTGGGTCTCCCATGCAGGTGCAGGAGCCCAAGGACTTGGGCATCTTCTACTGCTGTCCCAGGCCACAGCAGAGAGCTGGATCAGAAGTGGAGCAGCCAGGACTGGAACCGGCGCCCATGTGGGATGCCGGCGCTGCAGGTGGAGGCTTTGCCCACTGCACTACGGCACTGGCCCCTTATTAGCCTGTTAGAATCTGTAGCATCCATACTGCCCTCCTTTTCTCTTTCAGTTTAGCCTGGGTATTGATTTTTGTTTCCAAAAATCAACTTTTGAGTGAACCTTATTTTTCACTTTTCTGGTCCAGCTATGCTAATTTCTGCCCTATATTATTTCCTTCCTACCACTTCCTTTGGTATTAGCTTGCTCTTGTTTCTTAGGTTCTTAAGACAGAATCTTTGGCCGGCGCCGCGGCTCACTAGGCTAATCCTCCACCTTGAGGCGCCGGCACACCAGGTTCTAGTCCCGGTCGGGGCGCCGGATCCTGTCCCGGTTGCTCCTCTTCCAGGCCAGCTCTCTGCTGTGGCCCGGGAGTGCAGTGGAGGATGGCCCAAGTGCTTGGGCCCTGCACCCCATGGGAGACCAGGAGAAGCACCTGGCTCCTGGCTTCGGATCAGCGCGGTGCCCCGGCCGCGGCGGCCACTGGAGGGTGAACCAACGGCAAAGGAAGACCTTTCTCTCTGTCTCTCTCTCTCACTGTCCACTCTGCACATGGGAGGCGCAGAGGAAGCTCCTGGCTCCCGGCTTCGGCCTGGCTCAGCCCTGGTCGTTTTGGCCATTTGGGGAGTGGAGGATCTCTCTCTCTCCCTCTCTCTCTCTCTCTCTTTCTCTCTCTCTTCTCTTTCTCTCTCTCTCTCTCCCGCCTTTGTAACTCCGCCTTTCAAGTAAATAAATAAACCTTTATAAAAAAAAAGATAGAATGTCAGGTTATTTGGCACTTCCTCTTTGTTGTTTAATTTCCAAATCTTTGTGGATTTTCCAGGTAAGTTGCAGTTGATTTCCAGTATGCCACTGGTGGTCCACGAATATTCGCTGTATAATGTTCAGTTAGGTGAGGGCTGCTCATTTCTTTGAGGTCACGGGCTGTGATCTGTTTCTGGAATGTTCCGTCTGCACGGTTGCCGGGGTGACTGGAGATGCCGCTCAGGTTTTTCTGTCTGCTGATTTGCTGCACTCGCCAGGTCTGGGGTCGGACGCCTGGACATCTGAGGCCTGCGCGCTTTTCTCAGGGGCTGCCTCCCAGGACTCGGGCGTTCGCGGATCTTGAATTTATCCAACTGCTGTTGAAAGGAGCCCCCAAGGGGGCCGGCGCCGTGGCCTTGTGGGCTGAGCCCCCGCCTGCAGGGCCGGCATCCCATGGGCGCTGGTTCTAGTCCCGGCTGCTCCACTTCCGATCCAGCACTCTGCTGTGGCCTGGAAAAGCAGTGGATGATGCCCCAAATGCTTGGGCCCCTGCACCCACGTGCGAGACCCAGAAGAAGCTCTTGGCTCCTGGCTCCGGATTGGCCCAGCTCTGGCCGTTGTGGTCATCTGGGGAGTGAACCAACAGCTAGAACACCTCCCCCTTCCCCACCCCGTCTGTAACTCTGCCTCTCAAGTAAATAAAGGAAGGGGAGGGGAGGGGAGGGGAGGGGAGAGGAGGGGAGGGAAGGGGAGGGAAAGTAGGGGAGGGGAGGGAAGGGGTGGGAAGGGGAGGGGAGGGGAAAGGAGGGAAGGGAAGGGAAGGGGAGGGGAGGGAAGGGGTGGGGAGGGGAGGGGAGGGGAAAGGAGGGAAGGGAAGGGAAGGGGGAAGGAAGGAAGGAGGAAGGAGGGAGGGAGGGAGGAAGCAAGCTCGCTCCTAGGAGAGGGCAGACAGACATCCCGCAAACTGCGGCCTCGACCACGGGGCTGCTCTAACGGTGTGGACTCTGTCCCCTGCTCGCTGTCTCAGTTCGCCTGCCAGCAGCTCTTGCTGCTCTGAGATGGGCTCTCAAGCCCCTCTGAGGCCTGAGGACCCCTGCCCAGCTCCCAGCTTGTCTCACCCCACATCTACAACTCCCCTTTCCTGCACGGAGGCCTAGCCCACCCACCCCAGGGCCTTTGCACGTGTGGTCCTCTCTGCCTGAGTTGGTCTCTCCCATTTCCCACACCGGGTAACCCGCACCTCCTCGCATCTTCAGCGTAGATCTCTTCTGTTCATGGGCCGCGTCCCCTCCCCAAGCTGGGCAGGGCAGGGCCTCCCCTTGCTCTGGGGCCTGTGGTTCACAGTGGATGACAGCTTTCAGGGTCTCCCCAGCCGGCCTGGGAATGCTGCGCGGGAGGGGCTGTCTGGTCTCAGCCTCATCCCCAAGCGTCTGTGCGAATGAACGGGTGAGTGGGAGAGGGAAAACGGCCCCAGGGGTGAGGTGGGGCCCGCGGCGGGCCCTCACGCGGCCCTCTCTGTCCACACCCCTGTCCCGGGTGCTCGCGTGGCCCTCTCTGTCCACACCCCTGTCTCGGGCCCTCGCGCGGCCCTCTCTGTCCACACCCCTGTCTCGGGCCCTCGCACGGCCGTCTCCGTCCACACCCCTGTCTCGGGCCCTCGCACGGCCGTCTCCGTCCACACCCCTGTCCCGGGCGCTTGCGTGGCCCTCTGTCCACACCCCTGTCTCGGGCTGTTTCTCTGTAGCTTGGGGAGGAAATGGCACCGGGCCGTGCCCGCCTGGGCGGACAGTTCGCACGGGAGCAGGCGGGAGCTGTGTCTGTCCCGCTTGGAGTGCTCAGGGCCCAGTGAGTTTGCATGGAGCAAGCAGCGCTGGGGGGATGGGCAGAGGGACCCGAGTGAGACCGGCCCCAGCCAGTGCTGGCTTCCGGCCACATCCCGCACCCTCCTGCCTCCACCCCCACCCTGTGGTACCAGCTCAACTTGGCCTTGTGCCGCGAGGCAGGAGTTGGGGCTCAGGGAGGGCAGGAAGGCAGCTCCCTTCCTGTCTCAAGTCCTGCCCACCGGCCATGTGGAGGGCCCGTGGCTGGGGCAGCGTCCCCCAGGAGTGGAGGCCAGCCTGGGCTGGGGTGGGGGAGGGTGGGCCGCAGGGCGCACGTGCGCAGGGCTGGTGCTCTCCCAGGGCCTTTTAAATGCACCCTCTTGTTGGAGGCTCACTTGAGGCACGGGCTCAGAGCAGACGGGAACAGCTAATGTAGGACGGAGAGAAAGCCGAAGGCCGCGTGTGTCTTGCTGAATCTCAAACCAAAACGACCTTTTGTTAAGGAACAAACAAGTAAACAAAAACACTGGGGACTATTCCCCGGGACACAGTCTGAGCGAGGCTCTGGCAGAGCAGGCGGCAGCAAACCCAGTGGGTGCTTGGCGGGGCGTGGGGGCGGCCCACACACCGCGGCTTTCAGGGAGCCCTCAGGAGGCAGAGGCTGGGGGGAGGGGCCCTGAGCAAGGCAGGGTGGGTGCTCGGGGGGTCTCAGGTCCTACTGGGGCCACCAGGGGGTGGAAGGCAGTGTTCAACCTGCAGCCACGAGGCGGGTGCTGTGACAAGGCCAGCCAGGGGCGGGTGAGAGAGGCTGGCCCAGCCCTGAGAACCACCGCCTCCTGTACTGGACTCCTCCAAGCGTTCAGGCCAGACTCACCCCTGCTCCTCAGAGCAGCCCTGGCGGACCCTGGTCCCTGCTCCCTCAGCCCAGAGATGCGGCAGCCCTAGCGACAGTCCAGCTCGGGGGCTGCTAACAAGGAGGCCAGTGCCAGACCCCCCCTCCCCTCCCACCTGCTCCCCAAGCCCCGGAGACGCGGCAGCCCTAGTGTGGAAGCAGGACTCTGTCCCCACGGCCCTGCCCCTTCCCCAGGGACCCTTCCAGCCTCGTAGCTGGTGGCCCTGGCAGGCGGCGGTGCAGCTCTGCTCCAGGTCTGGCCTTGATCTGCCTCCAGCCTGGGTGGGCCCTGGCATTCCGGACAGGGCGGCTGTGGGCGGCCGCTGGTGCCGCGGGTGTCTAGGTGCGTCCGGAAGCATTTCCTTAGCGCCTTCCGCTCCATGACCCAGCAGGTGTCGGGCTCTGCAGCCCGTCTTCCTGGCCCATGAGCGGGGTGGGCTGGGGCCGGAGCCCTCTTGGCTCTCTGCCAAACTCATCTTCCCATGCCCCCACCCCCAAGGGGACCAGAGAGTGCCCACCTGCCCCCACTGTGACTGCCCCGTGACCCTGTCGCCCTGTCACTGGGACTGGGGATAGCAGCCATCGCGTCCTAACGTCCTCTGGCTCAGCCCCGCGGACCCGACACTGGGCACACAGAGCCAGCCCTGAGCCTGCGGCTGCTCCCCAGCGGGGACCCTGCCCTGAGCTCCTTCTGTGCCCTCCAAGGGAGACTCAGTCCACCCCTGCTCCTGGGCTCTGCGTCCGCGAGGGTGCAGCCCCTGGCAGGGGCGTGGACAGCGCCAGCCCTCCTCGGCCTCCTCTGGGGGTCTCAGAGGGCAGCTGGTAGGAACAGCCCCTTTCGCGAGGCCATTAAGTGGGCTAATGACCCGTGTGGGCTGTTGCCCATCCAGCTGTGGCCCCGCCTCCCCCGTGCTCGGGAGCCCTGCTGCGCCCTGCTCACCACCTCGTCATTGTGCGGAGCCACAGCCTTCTGGGACGGGGCTGGGGCCTGGGAGCCCGTGCTGCCTTTCCAGGCCCGCCTGGGACCATGCACACAGCAGGCAGTTAATACTTGCTGGGCATCAGCCCCAGAAAGTCTCCTTGAATTCCGGGCTATGGAGGGACTGGCAGTCCAGGGCACTGGGGTGAGGCAGTTGGTCCGTGGGCTCGGGGCTCAGCCAGGGATATGAGTCCTGCAGACCCCCGCCTCCTTCCTGGCCAGGCCACCACCCTGATCTCTCTCTCTGGGCCCCGATAGCCACTCGGGTGGAGCACAGAAGTGGGTGAGTGGCAAGGACTCTGTCACCCGAGCAGGGGGAACCTGGCCCCCAGCTCTGGGGGTGAGGAGGAGGGGTCTCGCCTGCTCTACCTGGGGCCCAGGACTCGGGGAAGGGCGAAGCTCCCGGGAAACCAGAATGGTTCCCAACCCTCCCGACACTGTCTGGGACGGTGCCCGGGGCAGCTTCGGCCGTCCACACACCCTGGGGTGAGCTCTTCCCTGCCGGCCGCAGGGCTGTGGGAGAGCCCCCGCCTGGAGTCTTGGCTCGGTGTCCCTAGAAATGGGCCGGGCCTTGAGGCCCCTCTATCCTCACCCCAAGGCCTCCCGGGTCGGCCAGCCGGATCTCAAAGGCGGACGCAGTTTGGGCCACAGACCCCAGGGTGGAGATCAGGGCCCGTTTCCAGGAGAGGCCCCGCAGAAAGAACGAGAGGAGGCAGGGGTGTGGTGTGGCTGGATTTAATTCACCTGCGAGTGAGCTCCCAAGGGCCAGGGCGAGGCCCCTGCAGCCAGACAGCTCCACCTCTCCAAGGAGCCGGAGCGGAGCCACGGGCAGGACGGGGCACCTGCCAGGGCAGTGCTGGGGCGGCCCGGTGCGCAAAGCTGACAGGCAGGCGTGCGCGGGACTCACACGGAAACAAGCCCCGGGCCCCACCAAACCCCGAGCTGTCGTCGGAGATGCCCGGGCGCGCCGGTTCCACCACCACCACGGTTACAAACCAAACCAACCAAAGCCCAGCTGAAGGGCGGCTTGTCTTCCCACGGCTTCAGGCTGGTGAGTGCGGAGTGAGGCCGGCCTCACACGAGCCTGCGCCTCTTGGAGTCCCTGCCCATGTCGTCCTCCTGCGCGTCCTCCTCGCAGCCCAGTGGGGACACCAGGTTCAGCAGGGGGTCCTCGGAGGCTCGGCCGAACAGAGCCAGTAGGAGCGCCACGCCGAAGCCCGTAGCGCGCTCACCCTGCGGGCACAAACCCGGGCTGCCAGGCGCCCCCCTGCATGGAAGGGGCCTCCCGGCAGCCCCGTCCCACCCCTGCGCAGTCCCTGGAGGCTGAGCCAGAGCCCCGGGCCTTCCCCATTGCTGCCTGTCACCTCTGGGCCACACCTGGGGGCCAGGCACTGGGCACAGCCCGCAGTGTCCTGGTGGGAGAGGGGAGCACGAGACCAGGACTCCTGGGCCTCCTGCTGCTGATGGGCTGTTCTGGGGGCCTCAGCTGGCCGGGTGTTTCTGCAGAGCGGAGAGGGTCTCTGCACGGTGTGTGTGTGGGGGGGGGGGGGGCGGGGCGCGAGCAGCCCCGGCCAGCGGGGGGAGGGGACACTCACAGCGTGCACGGGTGCAGCAATGTCCAGGTGGACCCAGACCCCAGGCCAGTCGAAGCCGATGTGCGAAGCGATGAAGAGACCAGCGCAGGAACTGGGGCTGTTGTCTCGGTCCTGGGGAAGCCAGGAGGAGGCACTGGGACCCCCATTCCCCGCAGGAGGCAGGGGCTCACCCCATGGGGACCCCACAGCCTGGCCACGGCCCCCCACCGCGGGAGGCCCTGGTGCAGGGGGAGGGGATACCAACAGGCCCCAAGGGGTCCCCGGGTCACACCCAGGGGTGGGGAAGGGACACTGGCCCGAGGTGCCACACCTACCGCCACCGAGTTCTTCATGTCGGCCACGGCCGAGGTGAACTCGCTGAAGTGCAGCTCGGGGCAGTAGACCAGCGGGTGCACCAGGTCCCCACACTTCCTGCCGGCTTTCACGCAGGCGGCCTCCCACTCGGCGCTGTTGGTGAGCACTGCCGCGTGGTACTTGCCTGTGGCGATGCCCTGGGAAGGGGAGCGTGAGCCGGGAGCAGAAGGAAAGCAGAGCCGTGAGCTGGGCTTCTGGCTCTGTCCCGCGCCCACGCTGAGCTCCGCCAGCCTCCGTGTCCACCCGCGTCCACAGCGGCCCCGCCCCGCCTGGGGTCAGGAGGAGCGCAGGCTCCCTGGCGGCGGCACCCACCTGCGCCCCAGTCAGCGTGGCCATGTCCAGGATGATGTCAGCGCCCAGGTCCTTGCAGGCGTAGGACACGCCGTCGGCCAGCACCAGCCGGCCCTCGGCGTCCGTGTTGTTGATTTCCACAGTCCTGAGGGGCGAGAGAGACCCCCAGCTCAGGGCTGCGACTCCCAGGCACACTGGGAGCAAGGCCTCTCAGGCCAGAGCAGCCACACTTGGGGTCCCCGTTCCAGTAGCTCCCTTACCCCGCGAGGCAGGGACGGCCCTGCACCCCACGGCAAGGCGGGCGCTGGGGGCAGGAGCACAGGGCGTGCGGGTTCAGGGCTGGCCTGCTGCTCTCTGCACCTCCGCTTCCCCGGGGGCGGGGGCGGGGGCGGCACAGGCCAGCACGGGGGCAGCCTTACTTTCCAGAGTACAGCAGGTGGATGTCATCCGGCCTCGTGGCTGCGGGCCCCACTGAGTTCTCGGCCAAGCAGAAGACGGCGTGGAGGTTGTCTCTGAAACCCTGGGGGAGACGAGGACACAGGCTGCAGTTAGCGGCTGGAGGTCCCCAAAGCCGGCAGGAGGCAGGCAGCGCCAAGGGCAGCTCAGCTCGGAGGTCACAAGTAGCCACCCGCCCCGCCCGCTGCCCACAGGCCACTGCTGCCTGAGACAAGCCCTCCTGCGGATCCGCCGCATGGTGCGTGCCTGGTCTCCCTCGTCGCTGACCTGGGCACCCGCTCTCCTCCCGCCGTGGACACGGCCCACTCCGGCCTTCCTTGTTTCCCTCCCCCAGCGAGACACAGTCCCTCTCGGCGGCGACCAGAGGTGTCAGGGCTAAGGCGGACAAGGGCTAACGGGAGTACCTCGGGCTCTGTAGCGGGGATCTTGCTCCTCGGGACCCTCGGAATAACTGTTGCAGCCCGAGTGGAGAGAGGGCCCGAGACCACCCACTGCCGCCAGTCTCACCGCAGCCCACCTGCTGGGGCGTCTCCTGGCCAGCCCGTCCTCCGCGCCAGCACAGACCCCCGGCGGGAGTGCCGACCAGGGCGGGATGGACAAGTCACGGACAGCAGGCCGCGTGGCTCTTCCAAACCTGCTCGCCCACCCTGATGCACTGCTTCCCTGCAGGACCACCCGCCCTGGGGGCCCGTAGCCAGGTCCCCTGGCACCCTTTACCTGCTCACCTGCCAGGGAAGTGGGGCTTGGCTGAGCCAGTGGGGCCCTGGAGGGAGGGGCTGGGACCGGGAGCTGCCTACCCACGGCCCAGCCTGGGGTGCCAAGCCACGCGAGTGCCATGTTGAACGCTGGGCGTGTCCCCTCGTGAGAGTCCCCAGCCGGCGAGGGGGCAAGAACGCGTGTACACACACACCCCCACATGCACACGCACATGCACACGACAGTCACCCCCAGGGCTCGGGGAAGCCATGGCTCATGAGCCCCACAGAGTCTCAGGCAATGCCAGGCAGGTGCACTCCAAATGTGGTGCCATACCCCAAATCCCGCCCAGGTCGCCTCCTCCCCTCCACCTCCAGTGAGCACCCGCCCCCGCCCCCAGCAGTCGGGTACACGGGGTAAACCAGGAAGCCACGGCAGACAGAGCTCCTGATCCGTGGCAGGGACCACGCCCATCTGAACCACAAAGGATCTGCCACGACCTTTTTGTTTTCTAAGGTCAAGCGTGCCACGAGGGAGCCAGGCCTCACAGGCAGTGGCCGTGGGGGACGGTGGCCTCTGTTCAGTGACACAAAGAACTCTGCCTCTCAAAAGCTGGCCCGAGAGAGCTCCCCCGAGGCGGGAGACCCCAGCTTGGGACGGTCAGTGTGCCCTCTTCATTCTTTGAAAGGCCAAGCAGAGAGGGACACCCGCCGAGCAGGCTCAGGAGGGCTCAGCTGGGGCCTGCAGGGAGGGGGCGGGGAGAGCCGGGGAGGGGCCCAGCGAGCAGGCAGTGGCACCGGCAGTGCTGGAGCCTCACGCACCTGCTTGATGGCGGCTCTGAAGGCCCCCAGGATGGCGGCAGCGCCCCCGCAGTCTCGCTTCATCCCCGGCATGGTGGTCTGCAAGCAGCATGGAGGGAACAAGAGGGCCGTGAGCCACGCAGACACGGAGCCCACCCACCACGGGGCTCCCCGGGCCCGCCCAGAGCCTACCGCAGGCCACCTGCCCCGCTTGCCCCCCTGCCCCTTCTCTGCGGCCCCAGCTCCCTGCCTCTCTCACTGTCTCCCTGGTTCCCACCCACTGCAGACCACCACTCAGTCCGGCCCCTGCCACCACCTTCAGCAGCCCCCTGCCCCTCCCCCTGCCGAGCGCTCCTGTCTCCTCTAACCCTGCCCCCTCCCCCCGCCCAGCGCTCCTGTCTCCTCTAACCCTGCCCTTGGAGCAGCAGCTCCTGGCTCCGGAACTCTCTGCCCTCCAGCCCGCAGGCATCCAGGGTGCAGGCCACGTGGTGAGGAGCACCTCCCCCAGGCTCCATTCCAGGCCTGGTCCCGCCTGCGGCACGGGCTTCCTCGTCACTCTCTCCAAGTGCTGGGGCAGCTGCACCCCCGACACATCCGAAACAGGCCTCTGGCCCCCACCGCACACGGCCACCTCCTCCAGGTCCCCGTCCTGCTCCGCCTCCCAAGAGCTCCGCTCTGCTTCCGTCTCTGTCGCCCCCACAGGCACTGGCCCCCTCCCTCGGGGTCCTTCTGCCTTCGCCGGCGACACCGACGTGGAATCTGCCTTCACTGTGACGTGGCCAGGCTGCAGCCCCGCCAGCTGTTGGTCTCTGCCTCTTCTCCACCTGGCCCCGGCTCTCTGCTCGTGGCCACCCTGCACCACTGCCAAGGTCGATGCGGCCTCTCCCCGCCTCCACCCAGGGGATACTCATGGGCCACGCCACTGCCAGCTCCACCACCAAAGACTGGGGCTGCCAGACGTGGGCACACCGAGGCCGTGGTCCGGCCATGCGGGTCAGTGCTACTCTCTGGCCAGCTCTTAGCTGCAATGAACAGCAGGCCCTCGGACCTCAGTGTCCGTCCGGGCCTGCAGTATGCCGAGGGATTTGGGACCCTTACCATCTTACACGGGGCCTTGAGGCTCAGCGGAAGTGTTCAGATCTAAACCGAGCTGTTTTTATAATAGAGCCAAGTGGAAGCGTCCCCCTCGTGCCAGCGAGGAGAGACTCCTCTCTACCCACACTGCCGGGAAACATCACCACCCGCAAGATGAGACAGCCGCGCGGGGGACACCGGGCCGCCTGGCCCCAGTGCCTCATCCCCGCCGTGGCTGGAACAAACCCGGGCAGATGCAACTCGCCGAGGCCTGGGGTTTCAGCAACCCCAGCCGCCATCCTAATTCTCATAACAGAAACGATTCTCGCGGGACTTCCGGTGTTTGTCTTTTCTGTGGAGCGGACGCTCGGTGCCAACAGTGCACAGGCCGTGGTGTGTAGCCGCACAGGCGCCTCGGCACCAGGTGCTCCAGGTTCTTCTCCACGCCCGCCAGGAAAGTAAGGCAAGGCCAAGTTCACTGGAGAATGTCCTTGGGAGGCGGTATGGTTAGATATGGTAAGGTTAGGTCAGCTTCGGTTCGGTTCGGTTCTAACCATCCCAGCCTTGAGCGCACCATGCTCAAGGCACCACTTGCGCCTGGAGAACCATGGACAGAGCCACGGCGGGGCCTGCGACTTGGCGTGCAGGCATTTTCCCAGAAAGGGAACAAAGTGATCCTGCACGTCCAGAAAACACCTGTGGTTACGGCATCACCAACGGTGGCACGCGAGCTTTCAGGGCTATGGCAGAGTTCCGGAAAACTCGGATCCAGCGGCTGCACGGCTTTCTCACAACCAACCACGCGGCTGATGAGGGGCACGGTGACGCCGATGCGGCGATTCTTTGTACGAGGAAACGTGTCCCACGTGGAGGTTCCACGAGCCACCCTTGGCACGCAATGACAGGAGACCACACGCTCGAAGCCCAGGGTGGGCCTGCGGATCCCACCGTCCCGGGGCACGACAGTTCACGGAGAGGGCTTCAACCAACACTTCAGAAACCGCTGTGCGCTGCGTTTTGGGGTGACAGTAAAGAACGCCCGCGGCTCCGGAAAAGGCACTGAAACACTTCTCCCCGCCGAGACGTCTTCCTGGCCCCACTGCAGACACCGCGCGAGGCTGAGACAACTGGAAACAGGTCCAACGCAAAGGCAGACACGTCCCAGCCGTGTTCGGCACCCAGACGCCGACGTGTGCAACGACGCCCCTACTCTGAGTGCTGCTGGTCCTTTCTCTCCAGAGTAGCCACTTTCGTAAAACTATCCATGTTGACGTGTCACGGGCTTATGTTTTATTTTCAAGTGAATAAAGCAAGTTTTGCATTTCTCCAGTATGGTAAGAGCAAATGGGTGCCATCCCCGGGCAGGGAAGGCCTTTGGGGTCAGTACCACTCCCCGGAGTGCAGGGGCCCCAGGTCCCGGGTCTGAGACCTGGCGGTCCCGCCGCCCCCAGTTTCCCTTTGCAAGCTCTGGAGACGGAGCCGGGATGGCTCCTCCGGGGCGGCGGCGCGCCGGGCCTTCCGGCTGGCTTTCTGAGAAGCGGCAGTTTGTGGCCACTGGGAGAAGGCTTGCTGAGTAACAGCTTCACGGCGGGACCCGTGGGTGAGACCGAGGGCGCTCAGGTGAGCACGGGGCTCCTCCTGCCAACCGCGGGAGCCTCGGTGCCCAGTCCGATGCCTGATACACAGTGAGAGCTGGCAAAAAGGCCTGCCGGCTCATGCCAAGCCGATTCGGAATCCTTCCCGGCACACAGGCAGGTGCGCTGGTTGAAAATGGAAAACTGTCATCTTGCTGGTGCCGAGACGCCGGCCACTCTGTGCCTCCCGGGGATGCGGCCAGCAGGACCCCGTCTTCAGAGGGGGCCTGGAACCAGGGAGACACTCCCCATGCTGCCAGCTCTCCCCACCACCCCAGACCATGGCCGCTCTGGGGCTGTGTTCTCCGAGGCACAGGCGACACAGCACGGCTCCTAGGTCACCAGCACCAATGCCACGAGCCAAAGGCGATCCGGGAAGGCCTCAGGCCCGCCCCGGCCTCCATCAAGCCGCCGTGCAGAACAAGGTCCGACCCGAGGAGAGCAGACCCCACCGCCCTACCAGCCAGACCCTGGCTGCCTCCAGGCAGAGCGGGGGTCCAGCGGGAAGGTGGGGTCGCTGAAAGCAATGGTGAACAGACTGAAACTCGTTTGCTTGTTATTATCACACGCGCTGAGGTCTCTGAGCAGTATCAGTGACAAATCACCCTTCCCGCAAAACCTGCTGTGGGTCGGGGTAGAAACCACCGCTGTGGTCCAGCCGTGTCTCCATCACACTAAGCGGGGGCCTCGCGGGCACCCATCGCCACTGCTCCCCCTCGCAGCGCGGCTCTCCCACGCGGACCTCAATCCCAGCTGCACAGCCACACGGATACGAGAGCCCTGTGGCAGGCAGGGGCAGTCGGGGTCCCCGGTGGCCAGGAGGTCACGCGTCCCTGAGGTCAAACAGTGGACTCCACTCGAAACCTCGAATGCAGTGAGCAGGGGCGAGCGCGGGGCTGCAGCCCCTGCCGCCCGTCAGTCTGCGGCGCTGGGCGTGCGAGAGGCATCAGGACAAATCCGGGGAGTTGAGCACGTGGTCAGACTGCACTTCTGGTCTCATGTGGGTTCTCGGGAGTCTCCGTCGCACGCTCCCATGGCACTCACTGGTCCTGAGTACCTGCGTGTCTGTTGCTTCAGGCTCAGAGTGTGGCTCAGGTTTGTTAAAGCGTGGCGTCTCGGATTGACTGCGAGTGTAGACGGGGTGACAAACGCGGCTTCTCTCTTGCGCGTAAACATGGAACATGCGAGCAGCTCAGACCCAGTACAGGAACACGAGGGCCACTCCCGCTTCCACGGGGAACCAGCCTCGGCCAAACCTTCTTCTATTAAGAATGCATTCGTACTATTTCAAGGGTTAATCCATGGCTCTCTGCTTTATTGCTACTGCAATCGTTATTTTTTGTTTTTAATCTTTTCACTGGCGTGATACACACGGAGTTTAAAGACAGTGTTGATTTTCTTCTTCCTTAAACCTTAACTTTTACCGGGTTCACTTCCTGCTCAGTCCTGAGAATCGCTGTGCTGTTTGGAGGAGGAGGGACCGAGGAAGGGTCGTCTCCCGGGAATTAAGCCCGAGGTGATGCGCACGTGAGCACCGGGGCGCCCAGCCCGCCGCACACCCTCCGCCCGACACAGGCTCCAGGATGCCCAGGGGGAGCTGCGCGGGGCGGTGCCACGGGCCCAGGGGGACCAGCGGTGCCAATCTTGTGCGTCTACACAAGGGTAGAAACCCGGTGCTGTACGAGAGCTCTTCCCGGCCCCAACGCCGAGAGCTCGCTCGCGCTCTCACGCGTGCCAGGCTGCGTGCCGCATGGGCCGCCAGCCTTCCGGCCTGTTCTGGATGAGCTTGGCTTTGCCCTTTCGTCGAAGCGTCCTCTCCTTCTAGACTCTCGTCTTCCGGGTCTCCTGGGGCATGTGCTTCTGCTGCTTCTTCCCAGACTTCCCAGGGGCCCTGAGCATCCGGCCCCGGGCTGTGCGTGGCGGCCCTGCCCTAGAGTGCAAGGAGCGAGCCCGTGGACGCCGTGTGGGGCGCAGGCTGGACACAAAAGCCCTGTGACCAGCTTCCTTCTGGGACATTCCGTGCTTCCAAGAAGTTGCTGGTTTCCAGGGTGGGGGTGTCTGGGGAAGACCCCGTCAGCACTCTCTCCTTGGACGCCCGGGGGACTCCCGGGTACAGCATCCCGAGTCCCGAGTCTTGCCCTCTGGGCTCCACAGGACCAACGGGGTGCTGGGTTCCTGCGCTCCTGATTGCAAGGGGGCACAAAACCCAGCTGCCCTGCACAGGGCGTCTCCTCCTCGGATGGGGAGCTGGCTGCACCGGCTTCCCCCGGACCCTGCTGTCGCCCGCGATGGGACTGGGGCCGGCCCACCCCCGACCCACGCTCACCTTTCCTTTGATGCTGAGGCCTCCGGTGTCATACACGATGCCCTTGCCCACCCACGCGATGGTCTGTGTGGCTCCGTCGGGGGTGTGGCTGAGGACAGCCAAGGCCGGGGGATGGACGGCAGCTTTGCCGACGCCATAGATGCCTGCAAGAAGCACAGGGCAGCTTGGTGAGGGGCGGGCGGGGCTGCGTGGACTCCGGGACGGTCCTGGAAACGCTGGGTCCTCACACGGGCTGGTATTTCTCTAGGAGAACTGCCCAGCCGGCCGAGAGAGCGAGAGAGTGAGAGCGAGAGAGCGTGAGAGAGAGAGACGCCCCCACCGTATCACCTCCGGAAGAGCAGACTACAGGATGAGAGGATTCTTGGGAGATGCTCCAAGACCGCTCCGCCCATGCGGACCCTCTTCCCGGAGCCCTCCCTGCATAGCGGCTGAGCACGGGCCGAGCTCCCTCCCGCCTTCCCCGCGCCCCCGCCTCTCCAGCTCAAGGGTGGCATCTTCTCAAGGAAGCCCTGGCCTGCCTGTGGGTCCCCCAGCCACGGGTGGGAGCCCGCGGCTGCCCCAACTCCTCCTCAGCCCACAACACCCACTGCCAACGGCACCTCTTCCGTGGGGCTTTCCCCCACCCAGGCCCGCAGTGGGCACAGCCAGGGGGCACTTCTCAGGGCGGGCAGGGTCGGGCATCTCAGCTCCAACCAAAGGACACAGCGCCTAGTGTCCAGTCCTGAGACTGCATTCCAAGAAAAAGGCATCTGCTTCTCTCCCGTGTGCCCGCTCTCTCACTCTCGTGCCCCGGGGCATCCAGCGGCCCTGGGGAGTTACTGCCGCGTCCATCACACAGCACACTGCCAGCCAGCCCCGCCCACGGAGCTGATGCGGATGTGCTGCCCCTCCGCCCCTCTCTCCTGGGGAAATCTGTCTTGCAACCATGGATCTGCTGAGCCCTCGGGTTCCCAGGCCAGGGGATGTGCATCTGGGGCACTGGGGTGGGGGTGGGGGCTGTAAGAACATTCGGTTGGTGAGGCCGTCCGTGCCGAAGCCCTGGCGTGGACAGGGACGTGTGTATTCGAGGACCAGAGAGGCCCTGTGGGCTGGCCGGGAGCAGGGCTGTGTGGGGGCTGCAGAGGCGCAGGCAGGGGAAGCACTTGGATCCCACGGCTTCCAGAATCCAAATCCGAACCTGGACGGCTGCGCCCCCCCCACCCCCCGACAGCTCTGCTTCCCAGGCTCTGGCCTGGGGCTGGACACGGGCTGCAGCCTCTCAGGACACGGCAAGATGGAGTCCGGGAGAGTCAACCGGTGCCAGACAAGTGCCCACGCCCCGAGCCAAGACCCGCAACGACGCACAGCCCCCTCCTACCTCCAAAGCCCCTCGTCTTGAGCTCCTCGTCCCGGATGATGGTGGGGGCGATCCCCAGTTCCTTCCCAACCTTGTTGATCTCCTGGACAAGTTCGTGGAAAAAAACAAGACGAGCGCAGGTGAGGGTGGCTTTGGTCAAGTGAGGCCCGGCTACCTGCACGGCGGGAGGAGTCCACCCTGGAAGGCGGCCACCCCTGGACTCTCCTGGGAACCCAGGAGGGAGGGCTCCCCCTGCAAGGCCCCCGCGTCCAGCAGCTCAGGCTGCAGCCCTGCGGAGGCCTGGAGGCCTGGGTGGACAGCGGCGCTCCCCGGGCTCCTCTGCTTCGCCTGGGGGCCCAGCTCACTCACCCCAGTCTGGTCCCTGCCCCCGCGCCGGGGCTCACCCACCTCGAGGAAGGTGTCCGTGTTCATCTCACTGCAGGGCGTGTCCACGATGCGGGCCGCCAGCCGCACACCCTCCGTGGCGCTGGCTAAGCACTGGGAGAAAGCGAAAGGCTGTCACGAGGGCCCTGGGGCTGGGTGGAGCGCGTCCCCTTCTTGTCCACCTCCTAGGAGCCCGGAGGCATCAGGGCACTGGCTGGCTCTGGGAGCCCGTGGGGCTGCTGACGGGGCGGCAGGGGCAGTGGGAAGGAAGGCAAGGCCCACGCCGCCTGCCCCTCCCCATGGCCGTGACCCAGCACGCTGGCCTTGCACAGCCTCGGCCAATGCACCTCTAGATGTACAGGCACCCTCGGCCAGGGCCCTGACCTCACAGACTGAGGCCCAGTTTCCGTTCCGAGCCTCCTGTCCTGCTCCTCGCCCCATCTCCGTGAAACTCCAGGGCACGGAGCTCTGGGCACAGGCGAGGCAGCCCCCGTGCCCTCTGTCCGGGGAGCCAGCCGTCCCCCCAGGTTCCGCTTGCTTTTGCAGACCCACCCCAGCACCGGAAGGGGGAGGGGCCGAGAACAGGAAGGACCCTGGGCCTCGCGGGGCTTCAGACCCGGCAAGCCTAGAGGGCACAGACGTGCAGACAGGCTGCACATGTGCCGAATCGGGCTGCTCCCCGGGTGCCCGGGAAGGGCCTTGCCCCAGCTGAACCTGGGACACCCCTGCCCCTGGGCCCCAACGTCCGTGGCCAGGCTCGGAAGTGGCGAGTTCTGCCTGCCACAGCACAATACTGACAGCAAAGCCCGTGTGGGCTTCGGCACGACATCCGCCCTCCCCCGCTCACCCGAGGCATGTCGTGCAGGGTTGACACTGCCCCCCAGCCAATGAGAGTCTGCCCGCACCTGCCCAGGTTCTTCAACCCCCACGGCTGGGACTTGAGGGTCCCGGCCCCCCGTCAGCGGGTGCTCATCCTGTCTGGGACTGGTCCCAAGGGCAGTGGGCATCACCTCCAAGACCCCAGGCAGAAGCAGGGTGAGAGGGCAAAGGACGAGGCTGTTTCCTCCTCCTAACTCCCGTCCATCTGTACCGTCCATGTTCATGGTGCGAACTGCGTGCCAGGCACTGGGCCAGATCCGAGAGCTTGTGATGGCCGAGGGCCTACGGCCAGCAGAGGCCATACACACGGCTTCAGGAAGGGGGCCCAAGCTAGGGTTTGCTGGCTGGGTGCTGGGGGGAGAGGGGGCATGGCCTTAAGAAGGCAAAGCAGTAAGACACAAAGTGAGGACCAGGCACCCTGGGGGGCGACAGAAGGGAAGAACAAGGGGCAGGGGCTCCGTGGGTGGAGGGCAGGGTGGGTGTGGCCGTGGTGCAGGCTGCCCCTGTGGGCAGAGGAGCCCTGGGTCAGGCCCACGGGGGAACCTCAGGGTGGGGGCTGCTCATGTCAAAGTGCACCACAGGGCAGGGCGGTCGTCACCATGGAAACACGACTGACCGGGCTTGTCACTGGCCAGGTGCTCACCCAGCACAGGCCCCACAGCCCAGAGTCTCAGACAAAGCCAGGCTCCCGCGGAACCTCCACACGGAGCTGCCCAGGCCGCCCTGGGGCTCCCTGCGCAGGTGCAGCCCAGGGCCGGGGTCTGCGCGGCCAGACACCCACTTGCAGCGTGGACACCTCCACCGGCCCGTTGTCCTGTCCCACCAGGAGAAACTCCACCACGACCGTCTTCTTCTCCGTGCGCCGAGACGCCCCCGAGCGGCGAGTGAACAGCGGGAAGACGCGGGCCAGGGCGCAGGCCGAGGCGAACACGTCGGGCTGTTCACAGACCATCTGCACAGGGAGAGACAGGGGCTGAGGGGCCGCAGGGGTGTGGGGGCGTGGGAGTCCGGGCCAGCCCCTTGGGTCTCCCTGGAGCCACAGAGAGGCAGGGAGCGCCAGGACAGATGTCAACTGGGCTGGCTCGGGGCACCGTTTGCCACCAGGGTGAGGTGGGGGCAGCCACCGGGCCCCTGGCTCTGCTTCCGTGTGTGCAGGGCAGAGGTGGTGGTGTGGGAGGTGTGCGCCCGTCTCTGGGTCCCCCCGGGGTGCGGGGCCCAGTGTGCTGGGCTGGGCGCGGCTGCTGCCAGCGGCACTCACCAGGATGCACCGATGGGCGCCGGGCGGCAGGCAGGTGCGCACCAGCCGGGTGATGAAGTGGGCGGCCGAGGGGCTGTTGTGTCTGCTCACCCTGGAGGGCAGGGCGGCCACCGTGGCATAGTTCAGGTACAGGGGACAGCTGTCCGTGGGGTTGGGGTTGAGGGTGCCCAGGGCGGCCTGCCACAGCTGGAGGGGCGGGAGGGAGAGAGGCACGGGCGTCAAGTTTGGCGGGCACGGACGGAAGGGCCCTGCCCGAGGGCGTCCCTGCAGGCCCCTTCCGCCCGCGTGCGGGGTGGAGGCCGTCGGGGCTCACTGGCCGGTGCGGCCGCCTGTGGTTCACACACTCAGCCCCGACTGCACGGGACTGGGCCGCCTTCCCCCGGGGCGGGGACGGGCCGGGGCCTCCACCGCGAGGCAGGTGGGCAGCGGCCCAGGCGTTTCTGGGAGCCAGGGCCCGCCGGGCGCAGCTCCCACGGCGGGCGCGGAGGCCGGGGCAGGCCGGGCCCGGGCGAGCGGGCGGCGCGGCGGGGCCTGCGCGCCCCCGGCCTGGGCCTCCGCGGCCGGCGCATGGCGGCGCGGCCCGCTCACCTCCTCGGTGACCCGGGGCTGCAGCTTCCCGCGGATGTGGCTCCAGGGCACGCGGTGCAGGTGGTGCAGCTGCCCGAGCAGCAGCAGGGGCCGGCTCTGCGGGTCCGCGTCCCCGGCGCTCGCCTGGAACTGCAGCCCCACGTTCGCCATCTTCCCGCCGCCCGGCCGGCCCGCCCGGCCCGCCGCTCGCCCCGCCGCCCGCCGGGCCCGGGCTCGGCGCCGCCCCGGCCCGCCCGGCGCCCGCGGGCCCCGCCTCCCCCGCCGCCGCGGGCCGCTCGCGAGAGTGCGCGGCCCGCCCGGGGCGCGAGGGGGCGCCGGCCGGGCCGGCCCCGAGGCCGGAGGCCCTTCCGGGACGGCCCGAGCGCTGGCCGGGAGCCTGGGCCGCGCCGCGCGGGCCCGGGGGCCCCAGGCCGGGGAGGCAGGCTCGGGGCGGTGGGGCGCTTCCCTGCCTGGGCTGGGGCCGGCGGCCCGGTCCGCAGAGGCCTCGGGGTCGAGGGTCCTGGGCCTGGGGGGGGGGGGGACAGAGGCACTGCCTTGGGGTTGGGGAGGGCTCCTGTCCACGGAGGGTCACCGGTCCACAGCCTCGGCGAGCCGCCCCACGGCCCCCAAATCCCATTTAGGGAGAGGGAGTGAGGGAGGGGGATGGCACCCCTGGCAGCCCCCGAGCCCCCATGGGAAGGAAGGGGTCTGGGGGAGGGGTGGAGGAAGGAGGTGACCCCCCACCCCCGCCCGGTCCTCACTCCTGATGGGGCTCCCATAGAGGGCTTCTGCTTCAAAACACGAATCTTACCCCATGCTGCCCGCACCTGATTGTCCAAGGCCCGGCCAGCCCCGGCCGGTTCTGTATGCCACTTGTGTGGCTTTGAGCAGGATCTGCACCAACAACCTCAGGGCACCGGGCGGCCCAGCCAGGACTCTGCCGTGGCCCTGGGCACTCTCAGCCCACCTGCTCGCTGCCCCTGGCCAGCTCTGCCGGCTGCCCCAGCACCCCGAAGGCAGGGCATGCGGCCGCCTGTTCTCCCTCCCCAGCGCCCGCACCCTCCGGGAGCCGCAAAACAGCTGTTGAATGAGCGGAGGGAATTTCCGACATAAAAGTCCGTGCTAATTGGCTCTTATTTTCTTGGAAAGATTTTTGCCGCTGAATGTTTTCACACATCCGTGAAGGGTACTGAGAGCGCCTATGCAGATCCCTCACTTCTCCCTGTGTGCAAACACGAGGCAGAGGGTGGAGGCGGCGGGCACCCTCCCGATGAGGACCAGGCACGGCCCGGCTCCCGGGGGAGAGTGCCCCGCACAGCAGTGGCCGGGGCCCCCGAAACCAGTGTGGTTAGCGCAGAGGGCTGGGAGGACAGAGACAGATGGGCAGCGGCACACTAGGCGTGGGGGAGCCGGATCCTGCAGTGTTGTGTGTGGGGAGTTGGAAGCTGTCGGCCGCGAGGTCGCTTGGAGACTTGAAGAACAGGCTGAGTAATGAACCCCAAAGGCCCGGGAAGGGTGGCCAGGGGTTCAGTGCACCCAGCAGAGCAGGAGCACGTGCCAGTCGGAAGCCAACCTCCGTGAGTCTGGGCTTCATCCACCCCTGCACCGAAGAAATCCAAAGTCAACAACGCCCAGGGGAACTGTTCCACTGCCGGGCCTGCCGGCTTCCTGGCGGCGCGCACGGTGACAGGACAGATGGTAACCCGCGCCAGACCGTGTTTGTGACGGTCTCCATCCAGGGCTTAGCATGTATTTCACTGTGCACGAGAGGTTCACCTCTATTTCATTTTCTTTACAAATGAACGTTTAAAATAAATGGCCGGTTCTTCGATGAAACCCAAGACGACTTGAGGAAGGGGTGAGGAATTTCTGGAGGACACGGGACGAGCGAGGAAGTTTCGGGGTGCAGCTGACCGTCTAGGACACGTGTCTGGAGCCTTGTCAGGTCAGACAGCCCCAGGTGTCTACTGGTGCATTTGCAGTTAAATGTGCATCCACTCCAGCTTGGACTCCGCTGGGACACCCACAGGGTCCCCGACCCCATTCTACCTGATGCAAACACAAGGCCCCGTGCTCCCTGGTGCTTCCATTGGACATCCACCCCTCCTCTCCGTCATTCGACGCTTATCCAGGCTAAGTTCTGAGTAAGGGACTCCAGGTGTTGTCAGGGCACGTGCTGTGTGTGTGTGAGAGAGAGAGAGGGAGAGGGAGGGGGAGGGGGAGGGAGGGGAGGGGAGGGGGAGAGAGGATGAGGGCACTTCGGTTTGTGGGGAAACAAAATTCTGAATTTATTTGGGTGTGAGAAACTTTGGAAGCCACTCATCCACGTGGATTCTTCAAGAAGTCATAGAAAATGTATATTATGTCAAAATTATGCATGGATTTTGCATTTTTTTCACACCAGAAATAAATGCATCTTTTCATTCCCTGTCCAAGTGTTGTAGGATAAAATCGATCAGGTTTGTGAGCTGGAAGACCACGCCTTCACCACGCCCCGTGTGACCGCATGCCTACCTGACCACACCTGTGTCCACCTGCCAATCAGGCTAATTAGCCACGCCCCTTTGGAAGTGGATTAAAGGCCTGGGACACAGTGGGCCCGGCCCATTTTCATTCTGCCCTGGACCCGCTTGCTGCCCTGCCCTTCGGGCCACCGGCCCCACGCTCCCCCCGTGGCTCCCGGTGCTCGGTGTGAACCCAGATGTCCGTGTCTCTTTCAGACAGGGCCCTCGCCCCCTGTGCATTTCTCTCACTGAATAAAAAGCTTAAAACTGACCATGCTGCCTCGGTCACTTATGCCAGTATCCAGAATTCTCTGAGGCAAGAGCCCACAGGCTTATTAGCATTGCGCATTTATTAATAAGCACCTGTGTGCATGTCTGTGTGGGAGGGGGGACAGGGTGCGAACCAGCCGCTCCCATAAAATAACGTCCCTGGGAGCAGACGGAGTCGGCAAGGCTCCCCCAGATGAGGACGGGCCTTGAGGGATGGGGTCACAGGGGCAGTCTGACTCCTGACCCCACCCCGCCAGGGAACTGTCCGCAGAGGCCTGGCATTTGCAGGACGTGGCCTGCTGGGTCGATGCCCTGAGCTCAGATGACTGGACACGGGGGGGCAGAGCTTGGGGTGCGTTTGGGCACCTGCACGGCAGCCGTCGGGACCAACCCGTGGTGGAGGTGGGGGCGTGCCTGCTGGCAATGATCCCTGCTCCCGAGCCCAGAGGACGAAGAGGCCAGCCCAGTTCCATCCAGAAACAGCTGGCCGGCAGCTGAGACCAAGGCTGGGACACTGGCTGGGCCGCCCTGAGCGCTGGACCTCCAGCCTTCCCTCACCATGTCCTGGGTTCCTGGACACCAGGGAGTGCCTCGGGGACACGCTGACTCCGTGGCCCCCGACACGCCACCCACGGGTACCGAAGGTTCCCCCAAGGAAACAGAGAACTCATTGCCACAAAAAGCACACGTCTCCGGAAACCTTGAGAAACGCATTAACTCGAGCGGAAGTTGAGGTGCTGGCATAATGGACAGGTGTACACCCGGCACCCAGACTCCTGAGACGGCACTTCAAAACCTCTGTGGAGAAATGGGATTAAAAGGTGAATTCAGGGGCCGGCGCTGCGGTGTAGCAGGGGAAGCCGCTGCCTGCAGTGCCGGCATCCCATAAGGGCTCTGGTTCAAGTCCCAGCTGCTCTACTTCCGATCCAGCTCTCTGCTGTGGCCTGGGAAAGCAGTAGAAGGTGGCCCAAGTCCTTGGGTCCCTGCACCCACGTGGGAGACCCGGAAGAAGCTCCTGGCTCCTCTCTCTCTCTCTCTCTCTCTCTGCCTCTCCTTCTCTCTCTGTGTAACTCTGACTTTCAAATAAATAAATAAATACATCTTTAAAAAAAAAGTGAGTTCACTTTGGTGCAAAATATTTTGAAACCCATGGGTATTGTTTTTGAAGACCCCTTCCTATGCATGGAATTCAAGATTTTTTTTGCACCAAAATAAACTTATCTTTTAATTCTGTTTTTCCACATTTTGAAGCACCTTAAGATACTGATTTACACACCTACATGTGTGCACATTTTTTTTGCATCATTTAAATGAAGTCGCACACACTTATCCCCAAATATCTGAGTTGTAGCTCTTCGCTAGTCCAGTTTCAATATCCTGACCAGGCCACTGCCTAAAATACAGAAGGCACCGAAATTTCCTTATTTGTCCCCATATGTCCCTCGTGGCACTACAGCCACAGTCCAAACAAGGATCAGGCGTTCCCCGGGGCTGTCAGCCTCTCTGCTCCCCCGCAATCGAGAACAGTCCCGGCCGTGTCTCCGGTGACACCGACCCGTCCCAGGGAGGCCTGGCGGTGCACACGTGTGGCGTGTTCCCCACTGCGGCTCCGTGCCCCACTCCACCGGCCACAGTGGGCTCCAGGGGTTAAGTGGGGCCGGCCAGACCCCTCGTGGGAAACGCGTGCGTCTTCCTTTGATGATGAGTAGAATTAGAAACGGATTCCACTTTATGATCCGAGGAGGGACACTTGAGACCACGTGCAAGGAGACTTCAAAACGCTTGTGGGAAAGTGGAATCCAAAGTACGAGTTGATTATGTCGGTGTAAAAGCAGTGGAAACCTCTGCCTGTGTTTTCCTTCATCGCATACATTTTTCATGAGCTTTTTGAAGGCCCCTGGTATGCATGGTTTCAAATTTGCATAAAATTAACTTGTCTTTTAATTCCACTTTCCACAAAGCTTCTGAGGCTCCCGATAACCCCTTCCCCAATGTCTTCAGTGTGCAATGATGACTCTGCCCGAACCCAGCGCGGGTGCCAGGTGGTCACTTTGTGCCGCCTCGCTACCTGGGGGGAGGGGGACTTCAGGCGCCGACCCTCCCCACCCCCGGTCCCCAGAACTGGCCACCCCGGTCCCCAGAACTGGCCACAGAACTCGTGGGGCCCAGTGCAAGATGCGACTTATCCAGAGAGCACCGTGAGGGTGGACCAGACATGGGCGCACGAGACTCCCACGGCTGCCCCGTGTGCCTGGCTCAGGCCACCACCCCACGGGCCCCCATCAGGCCAGGGGGAGCCTCCTCAGACTGGTTCGGGGGTCTTCCGAGGACGCTTGTCCTCTCTGGAATAAGAGGGTCCACAGGCTCACTCCGCTCCTTCTCGGCCTTAAATCTGGAAGCAGCCATTTCTCCGAGAAACGCCGGCCACCGTGGGGGTGGCTGGTGAGAACCCCAGCCCCCCGCGCCGGGCATGCTGGCCCCCCGCAGGACAGGAGTAGGAGCTGCTTCCCGAGTCCTGCCAGGGAAACCCCACCGTGCAGGGTTCACGCTCAGCTGCCTGCCTTCCGTCTCCAGGTCAGCCCCTCCCCACCGGGGACGTGGCTCCCATCACCGTCCTGTGGACCCTCCTGTGCTGGCCCTGCCGCTCTCAGCCACAGCCTCTGCCTCTGAGATCACCCGACTGTTCAAGTGCGTACCCCCTCCCCCACGTATCCAAAGTGGGGCGGGGATATCGATGGGAACCACATTTAGCTCAGGGTAGGGGTCCGCGTCTTCACACACGTGAGACATTTCTATCGGCCCAAAGTCACAGCTATACAAAGCCAGCCTCAGCCAGGCCCCTGGTCTCCCCCGGTCCCTCCCCTCGGGAACCACTTCTCATGAGCTTTTGGTTTATCCCTCCTGTCACTTTTGGGGACACAAATCAGGTTCCATATATTCATGGGTCTTACGCAAAGGCTACAGAGTGCGTGTGATCCTTTTTTGGCGGCCTTGTTTGGAAAGCACGCGTGTCACCTGTGCAGACGCCGAGTTCTCCCTCCCTGCTTTGGGGGTGGGGGTGGGGAGAAGGCGCTAATCAAGGTGGAGTCGCCGGCGCATTTATTAACAGCAGCGACGTCGGGCTCCGCACTCCAGCCCACGAGGGGCTCCGGCAGGTGTCCGGTGGCACGGCTTCTGTGGCAGTAACTGCCCCCCAACGACTCCTCGTCTCGGGACTGCGTTTTAGTTCCCTCTCAGTACCAGCAACACCTGCAGCTGTGGACGTTCTCAAGGGCACACCGGGGGCCTGGGGAGTGGGAGTCGGCGGCGTGGAGGCCAGAGCAGCCCGCACCTGCTCCCCGCAAACAGCCCAAACGCACGCGTCGCGGGCACGTGGTGCTCTGGGCCGAGAAATCTCCTCTTGAGGCGTCTTCCCTGTGGGACCCTTTAAACAGCATGTTTCTCTCCAGTGCCTGGTCGATGAGTCAGTCTTCAAAAGCCTGAGTCACACTTTTAATTTTTTTCCCAGAAGCGTCCCTGTGCTCGCTATGCGGCCCTGATACTCGAATGCAGATCTTTTAGAAAGTAAACAGGACCGGGGATGCTGTTGCTGAGCAGGGCAGGGAAAAACGAGGCAGAAACCACTGGATTTGTTTTAAAAGAAAACGAGAAGGAAATTCAGTATTTTTTATTTTCACTGAATCTGGAAGCTTCCACGTTTCGGGCTGGTTCATAGTTAGGGTTGGAAAACATGAAGAGCCCCCGTCTTCCTTGCATTTCAGCGCAGGTTAAAATGCTGGATTTGAAATCAGATCGCCTCCCCGCTCTGCGATTCATAAAACCCGAGTGACATTGCAACCTAAACAGAGCAAGAGGCCTTGCAGTCAAGCTCGTGGTTTTCCTAACGTCTCCACAAATCCACGAATACTTAAACATTTCGTATGAGAACCATAAAAAGACATCTGCAGCCTTCTTCCTGACCAGGAATACACAGGCCACGTGCGGTGCGAGCGGGCGGCTGACCTCGCACTCCCGTGCCTGGGACCAGAGTGCGGCTGCTCGCCGTCTCCCAGTACGCTGGGGACCCTTGGGGCAGCAGGCGCTTCGTTGCAAGCAGTGCTGCCCAGGGAGGAGCAGGAAGACCCGAGGGAAGAGGGGGCAGGGGGCAGCCGGCCGGGGCCGCCCCGCGTGGGCCTGTGCCACGGCTGGGGACGTGGCAGCCCCCCGTGGGGCAAAGACCCACACTCAAGCCTCCTCCAGGCTGGAGTTCTGTGTAAATCTAATCATTAGCATGAACCGAAGGCACTGTCATTGTTTAACTCACCCGACCTTTTAAATGGATAACCAACCTTGAGGCTTTAATTGGATTTAAAAAAAATCAATTTCGAGCCATTGCACAGTGTCGAAGTGAAGTGCTGCATTCTCAGGCAATTGTAAAACCAGTTTTGCTCAAGACTATTTTTTTTTTATTATTTACAAGTTTAAAATGACATTATCCATCTCAGCCAGCGTTTTCTGGACACACGGACGCACACCACGTCGTGCCACAAACGCATCATCATCTTCTGTACTGAATCGGCGGCGGCAATCTCTTCACACAATCACACAAAAAACCCAGCGAGGGATAATGACACGGCACCGGCTGCAAATCTCTCAGCCTCAGCCCCGCGCTCATCTTTGTAATAATAATAAGAAAAAAATCCTTGAGGAAGCTTTTTACCAAATCACATCTTGACCATTAAATCTTTCTCGAAGAAGGTCATTTAATTTTATGGAAAGAAATGAACAATTAAAATGGCATAAGCAGACACCACGCTGGTCTGGCCATGAAGATGCTGGCGAGCCCGTCCTGGGCCCGCCTGGCGACTGCCCTGGGACCTTGGCAAACCCCGGGCAGGTCTCTCAGCCTGGCCCTCTGTGGAGGGGGAGGCTCGCCCTCCCTCTGTTCCCGCACCCCAGGTCGGAGCGCCAGCAAACAGGCCCCTGCGCCCGCCCCCGGGCAGCCGCTGGGAGACAGGCGGAGATGCGTGCAAACCGGGGCCCTGGGCCTCCATCACAGAGCAGCGGGGGGCGGGGAGTGCTAATGGTGGAATCTGGATGATTAGCTGGAGCAATTATAGAATTAGAGTTGAAAAACAGAAAATGCCAAGCCCAGTGGTCTGCTTTCACGGAGCGCCGTTTCAACGTGTGCCGTGTTGAATGGCGCCTCGCTGAAATGGGCCTTTGTGGCCAGATTACAGAGCCCGAGTGACGGCCGCACAATGGTCCCCAGCACCCAGGACAGTCCAGGGAGCTAATTTGGACCATTGGACAAACCATTATTTTCTTTTGCCTCAATTGATCAGATAATTGTACACAAGTCTGCCATCTGGCACTATGGACCGTCCCCTTGGGTGGCCACGGGCACACTGACGTGTCTGAGGTGGCACAGGATGCACACGCGCCCACTCTCCAACCCCGAGTCCTACATCAGAGCCACTCCCACGGGAGCCGAGGTCACCCCGACACCTGTCACTCCGCAGGGGGCACTTCTCCCTGGGCTCCACAAAGCACCCGAACAACGCCGGGCAACAAGGGTAGAGGGAACTCGGGGGAGGACCAGGGGCTGCTCTGCAGACGGGCACCCCAGCACTGAGCGCCTGCGGTGCCCACCGGGGCTGCCCAGCCAACGCCTGGGGCAAACACAACCTCAACCCCAGATCAGCACAGCCCCGTCTCCCCACATGGTCTGACCAGGAGGGATCCAGATGGCCAGCGCCGAGGCTGCTGGGGGAAGGGTGCTCTCCTCTTACATTCACACACACCAGGCGGGGCTGGCCCGGTGTCGCCGTGTCACCACAAGGCAAACTCTCTACACGCCTATCTCAAGCTCAGGGCTATGATCAGACTCCCACAGATGTCTGTTGACTTTGAAAGGGTAAACCCACATCTGGCCTGTTTTCCCACCGGCAAGGTGAGCACGCCAGGGCACCTCAAGGGCTCTGCTGTGCCAAGACCTCTGGGCCTCGGCAGTCCCTGTGGCTTCCCTGCCCAGTGGTGATGTGCCAGATTCTCCCTGCACACCCTTACAGGGCCAACTCAAGACCGGACTCAGTTGGGAACACGGCCCAAGAGGTTGCCACCAACAACCAGACTTACTGCAGGGCCTCCACATTCACACGCGTGCTGAATTCTCACACGTGGCCACCTCCACGCAGTCTGCACCAGGATGGCGTGTCTGCTTCCTGTGACCAGCACGGTCGGGATGTTCTTGAACCCCATGGCAAGCGTCCACCGTCTCTGAGAGTGGCCGGGGGCCGAGTTGGGCCAGTGTCATTTCCAGTGGTGAGCGTGGTCAGTGGTCATCAGTGCCTGCAGGTGACGGCCCCAGGAAGGGCCAGCCAGCCAGGACTGGGCACCCGGCCTGCCAACAGAGCAACTGCATCCCAGCCTAGGGCCACCTCTCCCGCGTCCAGGCCACCCGGCATCCACGGGGGACCCGGGCCGCGTACTGGAGCGCAGCTGTGTAACTGGCCAACACCGTGTCTGAGGCTTTGGGTGTAACAGGAAACATTCAGTCTCACGAGCCTGTGTGTGCAGTGAGAGGGGCCGTGTAGCCTCTGTTGTCACCAGGAAGTAAACGCCTGCCTCAAGGAGGATACCCCCTGCACCCTGGCAGAGGCCGGGTCGGCCCTCGACACCCAGAGCCCGCCCCTCACGCGAAACAGGAACCCAGGGTTAAATTAACACTAGGATCGCGGGACATTCTTTCATCTGCATGATTGCTTTATTGTACAAAAAGTTTCCAGTAACAGTAAATTAGTTTTTTAAAAAGGACAAAAAAAGTCATTTTGGATAGAGGCGCTTCACTAATTGCTTTATTTAAGCATACAAGGAAAAAAATCTTATCTGACCAATTAGGTTGGAAGGGTTTTATTACCTTTAAGAAGCCATTAGCTGGAATAAAACACTGAAAGCACTTGTGTCAAAACAAATAAATAATGCTCTCTCAATTAGCAGAGAAAGCGGTAAATCCGTTAAATTAGAGACGCACACTGCTTCCCAGGCACGGCCCAGCCAGCACCCCCACCCCAACCGCACAAAACAAGAGACAGCAGTTTCACTCGCAATCCGGGGAGAGGTCAGGCGCTCCGGGGACCTGCGGGCACCTTCCTGTTTCTCCTCCCAGCGCCACTCCACTGGCGCCACCTGAGGAGCCTGTCCAGGGGGCGCCGTGCCCGGGGAGACCCGCCTGAGCGACGGTCACCTCCCAGCCCAACAGGGACCCGGTGGCCACAGACGCGGTGGCCGCCGCGGGCTCACTTGGAGGGAAGCCACGACCTGAGCTACCAGGTGCGCGTTCTCTTGCCCGGCTGCTCGTGACCTTCCCCCAAGTACAGGCTCAACAGCCACAAACGGGGGCCTGAGGGCCCCAACAGGGCACTGGGCAGCTCGGGGGCCTGCAGTTCCCACCTTGGCTCGCCAGCCCTGCTGGCCCATAGCTGGTCCCGCGCTGCTTCCGGCAGACTGGGACCCCTCTGCCACCCCACGGGACCCCTGTGAGTTTCTCAGCACAAGTGGGTTGGGGAGGGGAGACCCCCATCTGCTGAAAATAAACAGAACCCATGGCGAGCTTCTCCTAAAGGGCCACTTTCCTGGAAGGCCCCAAGACTCGGCGTCTCCCAGAGCTCCAAAGGTCATCCAGCTTGGCCGTGGCCGTGGCCGTGCCTGCCGGCCTGACCGGCGTGCTGACCCTGGGGAACACCTCGGTCCTCTGGGGTCTGTCACCGCCCCACACTCGAGGCGGCACCCCGGTGCGTTTCCCTAACACGTGTCTGCTCGGGGATGCCAGCCCGGTTCCTGAACGGCCAGGGCCCCCAGCCAGGTCCTTCCCATTCCACGGCCGCATCAGCAGGAAGAAAACCAGGGGCTGCCTGGAGGAAGAAGCCCCTTGGGGAGCGGTGGCAAGGCAAGGCCTGGGGTTCAGCCCATGTTCTCTCTGGACCCAACTCCTGGACACCACGCCAGCGCCAACACGGAAGGCATTGTATGCGGCTGGTCCAAATCAGATGTGACAGGTTCATGAGGTCATGCTCTTCCTAAACTTTTTACGAGAAGAGCCATCAAAAATGACACAAGGACCATCAAAACTGTCTGGTGTCCCCTCAGACAAGGCCAAGAACACGGGTGACTTCCGTCACAGTCCCCGTTATTCCACAGTCCCGGGAATGTTTTCAAGCACCATATTGATCATAGGCAGGTAAACAACAGTCTCACCTGGGCGACCTGATCCGCACCCCTAACAATGAGGGGTTTCCTACCCAAGATTCTCACCATCCTTGGGAACAGGCCTGCTTCCCGGGCATTGCTAAGTGGCGATGGAAGAGCCGATAAATCAAATCGCTGGTGGAATATTTTACTTTGAAATGGAGTGATGTTTGGTTAATAATTTGAGACCCACTAATCCTAAATGGGGTGACCCATTTAAAATGGCCTCTGTGTAAATTCACAGTTCATTAAGTGGAGTTTGGTTTGAACAGGTCATTATGTGGTTAGTGTGTAAGTAATGGGCTGAGCAAGGCCAGCTGGGGACGAGCAGGGGCCGCGCTGGCTCAATCTGGTTGACTTTCCGCCACCGTCAAGCTTCCTCGCGAGTGAGCTTGGCTCCCGTCACCAACGTCTGCACGTAGGTGGTTCTGCCTAGCAACCCCTTTGGTTTATAGTAGAAAACACAGTGCAAAAATGTAAAATGAGGCATACTCTATTTACAATTAATTTAAACTTATGACGCTGTTTGAACTGGCCCATCTAAATGTGTTAATTAACATCAATGATGGCTTTCTATTTTTCACACTTTGTTACTCTGATCGTTAACAGTGATGGAAAAGCTAAATTAAGTTAATGGGGAACGGATTATAAATTCTTAAAGGACTTCTCAGTTTGTTGTCAACTGGAAAATATACAGAAAGATGAAGAGGCATTTTTGCCTCTACTCATAAATTTTTGGTACCAAATTTCTTAAAAACCACATGGCTTTAAAAAAATTTTTTCCAAAAATTATTTTAACATGATGCTGCTCAGACACAACTGCTAAAAAAAATAGCATATATACGTAATACTGAACAGCTCTGCAAGGCCGGCCAACATCCAATTCCTTTTCTCTTTCCAAAAAAATATATATTATAACTGATCACAGAACTCAACCTCTATTCTGCAACAGTATCCAAAGTCCTAAGCTCCTGACAGTGAAGGAGACACCAAAGCTCACGCCCTGGGCTGAGCAGGGCTGGGAGAGTCCCCTGGACAGGCAGGCTGCTCCCCTGCAGGTAGCTAGCAGCATGGCCGGTCCCCTCACGCGTGGGAGATCCGAGTGTGCGGCACCACGGGAACCCAGCGCCACTTAGCGAGACTTCACACCGACGAGGACAACAATGAGGACGATGATGATGACAAATAATATTAAAATCACAAGCATCTTCCGATTCTTCTTTTGATACTGCTCTGCCTATGGGAAGAGGGGCGGAGAAAGACAGTCATTCTCCCCAAGTCCAAATCAGTCTCCTCACTTCACTGTGGGTCTCAGCTCTGTGTGATCGGCGTCCCCCCGCCCCACACCCCAGGAGCTGAGGTGAGCCCCAGCCACCAGCATGCGGGGGCCGTGGTGCTGGTGCTGATTTGCCTGGGTCGGGACCTGCTTCTGCCACCACCCACACGCGGCTACGACCCGCTCCTTCATGCAGGGCTTCCTGCCAGCCCCGTTCCTCAACAGGTGCACACCCGACACCACGAAAGAGAGCAGCTCGCTAACGACCCCGTGGGCGGGGGGCACGGAACTCACGGAACCAGAGAGGCCCATTTCTGATCTCTCCCGAATCTAGAAACAAGAAAGCAACCATCCCTGGAACTAAACACGGGCGAGGGTGCTCCCTCCGTGAATGTCATGTGCAGACTCCACCGGAGCTAAGTCCTCCCAGAGCTCCGAGTACACGCATCAGCCAGCGCGACCTCCACCCTGCTTCACACTTCTTCCCCTGACCAGGGTCACAGGGCTCTCCAAGGGAGTGCACCAACCATGCCGTGCTGCAGAAGTGGGGAGTGCCACCGACCACGCCCCTGCTGAAGTGGGGAGTGCCACCAACCACGCCCCTGCTGTAGAAGTGCCACACCGACAGACACGGAGGCCTGAGGGCGGGGAGCTGCTGTCTCCCTCTTGTCTCGCGTCCAAGGTCCCCAGCCTCCCGACTGCTCCTGCTCTCCTCTGTGAGCCTCCTGGTCCATCTGGAAGAGCCCCTGTCACCCTGGAGAAGGGTGCGGGCTGGTCAGAGCACCCAGAGTCCTGCCTCCGGGGCAGCTCCCGAGGCGAGCGACGACCAGGGCACCAGCGGGTGGGTGCTGACGGCCGCACGATGGCCGCGATGAAACGCAGCTTGCCTGATTTCCTAACAGGCAGCCTGGAGCACTTGGGAAGTCAGTGCCAGATGATACTCTCTAAAACCTCTCACAGCCGGCGCCGCGGCCAATAGGCTAATCCTCCGCCTGGCAGCGCTGGCACACCGGGTTCTAGTCCCGGTCGGGGCGCCGGATTCTGTCCCAGTTGCTCCTCTTCCAGTCCAGCTCTCTGCTGTGGCCCGGGAGTGCAGTGGAGGATGGCCCAGGTGCTTGGGCCCTGCACCCCATGGAGACCAGGAGAAGCACCTGGCTCCTGGCTTCGGATTGGCGCAGCGCCGGCTGTAGCAGCCATTTGGGGGGTGAACCAACGGAAGAAAGACCTTTCTCTCTGTCTCTCTCACTGTCTAACTCTGCCTGTCAAAAAAATTTAAAAAATAATAAAAAAGATATTAACAAATATCCTGAAAGACATCCCCCAAACAGGTGCCTTATTAGCGCAAGAGACCTCTCTCTCCCTTCAACAAGCCTCCCTCTTCTCAGGGTGACCTCAGTTTGCTGTGGTAATCAGAGGGAGAATCAGAGTCTCCTCTCCAGAATGACTGTCCACCAGCGGTCGTCACAAGAGAAGCCTGCGTCAGCCCCGGCAGCTGTCTCCGCACACAGACCAGCGAATGCCCGTCAGCCTCCTGGGACGAAGGATTTTCTACAAGAAGGAAACCCCAAACGCTCTGGAATTCTCAACAACTTCCAGGCCAGGCCGCGGCGTGCCTGGAACCCTGAGCCGCGGCGATGGTGCCCGTGCAGCTCCACAGCCGGCGGCGACCCGAGGAGAGCGCCCCGACGCAGCCTCCAGGGCGCTAGCGGCCCCCGACAGTCTCCCCACGGGCACAGGGGCGTTACCTTGTGCAGCTGCTTCAGGCCGTCTTCAGTTTTGATACAGGACTGCTCAACATTATAGTCAATTCTATCGAGCACTGTACCCTGAGGAACAAGTAAGCCAGTTACAGGCAATCAACAGCCGCGACTGGGAAGCTGGAGTTCAGAAATGAGAGACGCAAACTGCAGACATGGCCCCCCCGGCCCCCGCGGGGCAGCAGGTGCGCACGGCGAGCCCTGGGACCCGTCCTCAAGCAGAGACACGCGACAGCAGGGACGTCCAGCTCACGAGAAGGAAATCCTGACACATCGTGGCTCCTCCCGTGGACCTGGTCACTGTGGGGTCTGCCTTGTTCAGGCTCACTGTGGCTTCACAGAGCACGTGGCGCGGTGGGAACGTGGTGGCGCAGGCGCAGCGAGGGCCGGGCCCTGTGCCCCTGGCTGTTCAGAACACCACTTTAACCCTCCCGGTCACCAGGAGGCCTGAAGTGGGCGCTCACGTCTCCGAACGTGAACACAGGTCCACGTGGGTCAGACCAGAGAACAGTGAGTTCCAGTCTACCATCTCTAATGAAAAACATGCCCTACAGGAGAATTTTAGTTGTTTAATCTCTTGACTCCAGTAGGAACACTGGGCTGTATGGACGAGCAGGGCTCTTACTGCAACATGCTGGATCAGCAGAGAGAGCAGCAGCCCCGGGAGCGTGGAGTAATTAATGTAACTAGCTCTCCCACAGCCGGCACACTCCCCTGCAGTGGGCCTCACAGAGCCCAGCACCCAAATCCCTGCTGGCAAGATAATAAATGCCCTAATCAGATTTTCACGGTGAATGACAATTTAATTCTACTGGAAAGCTAGTGGTTCCAATCGCCATTACCCAATAACCTGCTAAAATCGGGAGGAGAATCTTATAAATCAGAATTATTGCTGAGCTTGCTCAGAACCAACCAGACCTCCACAGTGAGGGGCTCACAGGAGCACGCTGGGGCGTGGAGGAGAATGTGAGAACCTCGCTCTATTCTTTATCTGAGAGAGACTCGTTAATGTTTTTAAAGGGAACAACAGTAGCGTGTGTGTATGTGTGTGTGTGTGTGTATATATATATAAAATTTGTGTGTATGCACACACACGAGGAAAATAGGTTCTAATTTTTCTCCTCACAGGATCAGAAAATAAATCTGGAGAAGGAGCAGACACGGCAGCAGAAACCCCACGGTGAGAGGTCAACTCACGCACCTGCTCTACAATCATGGCTCCCAGGTCCCTGAAGATTTCATTGAGGTCGGAAATGGACTGCACGATCTGGCGGATCTCTCGCTCCCTCTCCTCCACCATCAGGGTGTTCTGTTCCACCAGCACCAGCTGGTCATCTGTGAAACCCTAGCAAAACACACGCAGAGTGCGCAGGTCAGCTCCCTCTGTCCCCGGGAGAGCAATGGTGTACCAGTCTACACACAATTTAAAGAAAAGGAACCCCAAATATATTTCCAGAAAGCATGGAAACAAGACAAAGCACTCATCTTTCCTTCCCAAGCAGGAAAGATCCAAGTCCCCCAAGCAGCAGGACCTAAACCGCAGCGCTGCAGGGAGAGGCCCGAGCTGCAGCCACGGAGGCTCGGGCCCGGGCCTACCGGGCTCTCCCCACAAGGCGGGGAGCAGACTGCTTTCCTGACAGTCCTGGAAAGCGATCACGGGGCTTCCTTGTGACCTTCGGAAACCGAGAAGTGGGATGGCTGTCCCTGTGCCCGCTGCAGCGACCGCCTGGTGGACACACACGTCAGCCGCGTTGATCTGTGTGCACTGCACACAAGTCGGGGGTCTGGGAAGGGAAGGGCAGAGGACGGAGTGCAAAGGACCAGCAGCCAGCTGTGCAGCCCCTTCACGTACCCGGTCGTAAAGAGTATTATCCTCTCCATCATCCATTAGTGGTACTGATGTATCAAAAAAATGCTGGGATCTTTCCTCTCGATTCTTCATGCCTATCATAGATAGGAATTCACTTTACTGGAATATGTAAACCATCCTGGTTACTGTTCCACCATTAAGAAGGTGAAATCTACAGTAAAACTCAACAAAGTGGAGACAGTCTTAGCGCTTTAAAGAAGCCTCTCTCCAATGGCAGCGCGGAGAGAGCGAGGGACAGAGCAGACGAGAGCATGCAAGCCTTGCAGTCACCGCGAAGGGGCCCGCGGCACGTGACGCCAGCACAACAACGAGACGACACCTGAGACTCTCCAAGTGTGGTGGGGATATTGAATCTAAAAGTTTTCTTACAAAACAGATATCAGCATTTCTCTGGACGCATCTCTAATAAGAATTCCAAATGGCCCTAATCACATTTCAGAAGTAGTAAAATTAAAATACAAACATGCCAACTCTCAGAGGAAGACAGGACCGGTTTTGTTTGTCTTTCAAGTATGTGCGGGGACTTTGATTCCAAGGCAATGACAGACCCAGTTCAGAGGGTGACTGGGACGAGGACACAGCCGGCACGTGCCTCTGCAGTGTTTGAGAAGCAAAGGTAGCGGCGGGGGGGGGGGGGGGGGGAGTTGGTGTGGCGCCGGCAGATGCGTTCAAAACCGCTCCTGGGAAGGCGTTTTAGGCACTTTCAGATACTTCGGTCGTTAGGCAAATATGTGGCTTTAGGTGATAGCTGGTTTCTACCCATTTATGAGTAGCTCTCTCAAATCCCAACATCTAGAAATCAACAGGTTTTTAAATGGACCACGTGTTCAACTTCTTCACGCTGTTTGCTGACACATGAATCACCGCCACACTGTGTGGGAGCTGTGCCTTCACTCCGGGCCTGGGGTGAACGTGCTCCTAGCTAAGAGGGGCTGCTGCAAACCACACCCCCAGGCCCCTTTGGGGCCCCACTTGTGGCGCGGTGCGTTAAGCCACCACCTGCAAAGTCAGCTTCCCATGTAAGCGCTAACTGGAGTTCTGGCCGCTCCGCTTCAGATCCAGCTCCCTGCTAACGCGCCTGGGAAAGCAGCAGAGGATGGCCCAAGTGCTTGGGCCCATCAGCCGCGTGCTAGACCCAGATGGAGCTCCTGGCTCCTGGCTCCAACCTGCCCAGTCCCAGCTGTTGCAGCCATCCGGGGAGTGCACCAGCAGATGAAGGTCTCTCTGTCTTTCCCTCTCTCGGTAACTCAAGACTTTCAAGTGAAATAACCGAATCTCTAAAGAAGCTAATGAGGAAAGGCACAGGGCTAAATGGAGAAACAGTTGCAGAGGAAAAAAAAAGCAGTTATCTTTCCACTGAGACTCACGTTTGAGGTAGCCCGACTGCGCGTGCCGGAAGCTGGTGGACAGCTCCTGCAGGGCCTGCGCCAGGGAGGCCACCACATTCCGAAGCAGCCGCCCCTCCTGCTCGGAGCAGGCCCTGCGGGCCCGGCTGGGCAGGGCCTGCACAGCGCGCTGGCATCTGTGGAAAAGCTGGAGAACAGGCCCCAGGCTCAGGGCAAGCCCGCAGAGGCAGCCCCTCTGCCACCCTGCCCCACTCCCGAGCTGGAAGTGGGAAGGGAGCTGCTCCGTCGTAACTGGGTTTGATTGACGCAGACGGAAGCGAGTCCACCCCCCTTTGTGAGGCATCTGTGTGTCCTGCACTGCACACACAGCACCACCCCCCACTGCAAGCGCATACGCTCTGCCAGGAGGACCCCGTGCTATTTCTGCTCCCCCTCTCGGAGGTGGAGGGGTAAAGGAGAACCACCCCACTGTGACCGGGCCACCCTTCCAGGGCTCCTCCCGCAGTGCCACACCCCTTTCTCCAACCATTAAGCACCCAGGACACTTAAAGACAAATTGTTAACGCCAGTCCTATTAAGCATTAGTCAAATGTAACATTTTATACAAAAATTTTCCAAGATACTAAACTTCCTTCTTAATCACAAGAACTATATTTTAGCATAAATTTTTCTAGTCTATGATAGAAGTCATACACTTTAAAATGAAATGACTGAACTCAGTAATGTCTGAATTTAATTTTTACTTAATTGTTCCACAAAAGTATCCAAGACGGGCCTCAGGCCTCCTCTGAGAACCTGAGGTTGGGACGGGAGCTCCGGGACGGAGCAGCCGGCACAGTGAGCGTGGCAGCACTGTATGGCCCCGCCCCGCCCCGGACTCCCGGCACCCTCACCTGCGTGATCTCCTGTGCGGTGATCTCAATGGCATGCTCCTCTGCGCTGCTGTCGTCCAGGGTGGGCCTGTTTAGGTGCTTGTCGTGAAGGCTGGCTAATTCTTTCATCTTCTGCTTAATCCGGCCAACATCATACTGGATCTAGAGGAACAGTCGCCAGCACAACAGTCGCTCTGAGCCCAGCGGCCACGCTCGGACTAGAGTGTGGTCTCGGCAAACGTACTAACTCACTGACGCGCAAGCAACCTGTAACTCAAGTTACTAGAAAATCAAAAACCACTCTTCCTTGCTGTGCAGTTTCTCCACGTCGTCCTATAATTCAGGTAGTTACTATGGTTAAAACTGAAGTAAAAATCATTCACACACACATGGCTTTTTCTTGCAGTGCGTAAAATGCACAAAGCCCAAAAGCTAAAGCATTTCTAGGGAGAAGCATGCAAGCAAGTGCAGCTAAATTAATTTTACAGTGGATATCTTAAAATGCTATCATGATTACTAGACATCTTAAAATGTTTTCATCATTATGAGATTATCTATGTTGTCCTGACCATTAGAGTTCTTAAAACATGTTGTCACAATTGAGACACCTTAAAACGTTGTCCTAGTGGTCAGATATCAGATATCATTAAGTACATCGTTCCAATAACTTATATATGAGACAGCATGAAACTAACATTCAACTTACTTCATCCACGCTGTCCACCCATTTAGGAGGGGACCGTTTTGTCACGCCAATGGCTGCTTCCGGATCTAAGCTAATGCCTGACACCAGTGCCATACGGTCATCAGCAAGCTACAGAGACACAAAGGGACATTTAAGAAGATACTTGAATCCAGTGTAGATCAGCAAGTTCTTAGTTGCTTTAAACGTTGCTCCCTAAAAGACACAGAAATGGAGGAGCTAATGCACCTGCTGGGTTAGAAACCTGCTCAGACACTGCTAGCATCTGGGACTCTTTCCTAGCTTTTCATGCGCCAGTTCTTAATTTCCTTGGACATACTTGTGAGCATGAATTTGACTTGATCTGGCTATAGACATGTAATAAAAAGTCAACAAACGAGCCTTCAGATAAAGACCTCTTAGCACTAGTCTCCACAGCTAACGTCATCAGAAACAGGTTAAAAAGAAAAGGCACCAGGCTATCAACAGAACCAATACAAAATGTTTAATAGCAGTAAGCTTTATTAACACACACTTAGCGTATTTTAGAAATAGTGCTGGTCCAGTTATCTTAGTCTCAATATCATTAACCAGGAGTTAAAACCTGTGTTTCCAAACTACCTAAAGTGGTCAGTGAAATTATGCACCGTTTGGTAAAGGCGACCCTTAGACCCCCACGCAGCTTGACTGGCACTTCCCACGGGCAACATCCCCTGACTCGGACAGGGCATCCGCAGCGCGTGTTTATGCTACCCGTACAATACACTGCCTCAGACAGCTTTTAAGAACGGGAAGGCAGTCATGGGTCCAGCATGGTTAAGCTGTTTTCCTGCCCGGAGGCAATAACCCGGGTTGAAAAGATTTAAGGTGCCCCCCCGAGCTGAGAATTTTTAAATGGCAGTTTCAAAAGATCCAAACAATGATCAAGAGAACACGAACAGCCCGCACAAGCCCTCTACAGATGCTGAGTCACGCAGCGGAGAACAGCCCGCACAAGCCCTCTACAGCTGCTGAGTCACGCAGCGGAGAACAGCCCGCACAAGCCCTCTACAGCTGCTGAGTCACGCAGCGGAGAACAGCCCGCACAAGCCCTCTACAGCTGCTGAGTCACGCAGCGGAGAACAGCCCGCACAAGCCCTCTACAGATGCTGAGTCACGCAGCGGAGAACAGCCCGCACAAGCCCTCTACAGATGCTGAGTCACGCAGCGGAGAACAGCCCGCACAAGCCCTCTACAGCTGCTGAGTCACGCAGCGGAGAACAGCCCGCACAAGCCCTCTACAGCTGCTGAGTCACGCAGCGGAGAACAGCCCGCACAAGCCCTCTACAGCTGCTGAGTCACGCAGCGGAGAACAGCCCGCACAAGCCCTCTACAGCTGCTGAGTCACGCAGCGGAGAACAGCCCGCACAAGCCCTCTACAGCTGCTGAGTCACGCAGCGGAGAACAGCCCGCACAAGCCCTCTACAGCTGCTGAGTCACGCAGCGGAGAACAGCCCGCACAAGCCCTCTACAGATGCTGAGTCACGCAGCGGAGAACAGCCCGCACAAGCCCTCTACAGATGCTGAGTCACGCAGCGGAGAACAGCCCGCACAAGCCCTCTACAGCTGCTGAGTCACGCAGCGGAAAACAGCCCGCACAAGCCCTCTACAGATGCTGAGTCACGCAGCGGAAAACAGCCCGCACAAGCCCTCTACAGATGCTGAGTCACGCAGCGGAGTTGGGTGCAGAACTTTGTTTGCTTTTCTTGCTCCTTCCCTGCATTTATTTAAATTTCTCCCCTCATTCGTTCAGTAAACACTTGCTTGCTTTTCTAATAATAAAGGAACAAGACAAATTAAAAAATCCACAGAGGAAAGGAGGGAAAAACCACGGGAGGGAAGATCCAGATTCAAGGAACTGAAGTAACAGCTCTAAATCCCACAGAGATCACAGCAAAATTCCTAAAAGCAAATCGGTGTCTTCACCGACCCCCCAGCGTGGTTCTCCTGCACCGGGCTTGGGGCACTCCCTGGGCTCAGGCAGCACGACTCCCAGGACAGCCGTGGGGCAGGACAGGCCCCACACCGCCTCCAGGGCGTCTGGGAGCCATGATTAAGTCCACCTGCGTCAAGCGCCCTCCTGGCCCTGCAGGCCTGTGTCATTTCCGGTCTCACACAAATGGTGTGTCATCCGACCGCGCACGGTCTGCGGCTCCAAGCCCCTCAAGTGGCGATGCTGCACCCCACCACCTTTCGTCTGCTTCCAGAGGACTTGTACATTCTTTTTATTATTTTAATCCTCACAAAAACTAGGTGAGCTAGGGACTATTACTGCAATCTATAAATACGGAAATTGAAACTCAGAAGAGTAAAGTGGCTTGCCCAAAGCCACGGAGCCATCACCAATCAGATTAAAACCTGGGTGGGCTGACTGTGGAGGCCCCTTTCCCTGGTGAGCTGCCGATCACCGGGGCAGACCCGTGAGACAGGACTGCAATTTGCTAAGAAAATGAATCAGGACAAGCAGCCATCAGATGAAAATAACAGCAGCAAAACAGGGCTTTGATTCACTCCCCACCAATGGCACCAGCGACAACATAGGAGACCTCATAGGAGCACATAGCAACAGTAAAGCCGTCTCCCTTAGGGACCACAGGGAGAGCCAGTGTATGCACCCTGCACCCCACAGAGCACGCAGAGGGTATCTGCCCCCACCCACACAGTCTGCTCCTCGACAGCCCTACCCCAGTACCCTGCACCCCACAGAGCAGGCAGAGGGTATCTGCCACCACCCACACAGTCTGCTCCTCGACAGCCCTACCCCAGTCACCAGAAGGCACACAACTTTGTGGGGGAGGCTAAGGCAGGGGGATGCCCCTCACCCGCTACCCGCTCCCACCACCCAGCTGGAAGTCCAACCAACAGGTGCTGGGCAGAGGCTTGGACTCACAACCCCAGCTGCTTCGCTAACGAGCGCTAACACTGCTAAGGCACCTCTTTGTGTGTCGGAAAAATTTCACTGTCAGTTTATTGTCTAATCTGCCATATTTTATTATTACACCCTATTTTATTGAGTAATAATGATTTGTTTTCTCTACAGCAATTTTATGTTTCTAAACTCATGTGCAAAATAACTTGTACTGTTCTTACTATTTACAAATACACATAAGAAAGATTCACCAGAGATGGTATCTCCCTATCTAAATTTATCTGTGTTGTCATTAGCATACTTTTGTTTGATAAACCACATTTGAAAAGTCAGTTGAAATGGAAGCTACTCTTTTTAAACAGTACTTGATTTCACACAATAGATGTCGTCCCAAAAAATGTGACGTAAGTCAAAACTGGAACAAACGTACCCTTTAAGGGTACCGAGGAAGCTTGCTAATTGAGAGAGGCCAGCCTGCTCAGCTGTTGCTACCTTTCCCACACACCAGACCTGGATCTCACCTAAGAGGGACAGCTGTCTTCGGGACCGAGACTACAGGGTGAGTAGCAGCCATAGCTGGCTCCTCTGATAAAGAGCCGCTGCCCTTCTGAGAAGGAACGTGTCCCCTCTTCCAGGGCACGGCTCTGCGGTGTGACCAGTGCACACCATGAACTGTGCCCACGCACTGGCAGCGTGTATCACGGTGTGTACTGTGACCTTTACTGCGTGAATCTGTAATGCGACTGTCATATGGGTTTACAACATGCATCACAGCACGTACCATGAATTTTCTCCCATGGATTTATGATGGCACCATGGCATGCATGGAACTGTAATGTTGTGGTGTGTACTGTGGATTTTATCACATGGATCTGTGATGTTATCATGGTACTATCACAGCATGGATTTGCAGCGTATATCACAATATGTACTATGAAAAAGAAGACAGTTTTGGGAAAACATAACTGAAGATAAATACCAACAATCTGAAATGGGAACAGATAGGAACATGCACATACAGGCCAGTGCACGCGACCACCTGCCCCACCTCAGAGCTTCGCGCCTGTGACCGGCTGCCCTGCGTCCTGAGGGCCCCTGTGTGCAGCAGCTCCCGAGCTGCCCCCCCCCCCCCCCCCCCGCCCCATGCAGATAAACTGAAGGCTCCTGAATCTTTCTGCGCATTCTCACCTAATTTCAACTTTTGTTAAAGAAATTTGTGCTCTGAAGCTCCTTATCTCTGATCCCCAGTTCTGCCCCAGAGGAACTACCTGGATGCCCTCCCTAACACGATGCAGACAAGCCCATGGATGCGACTGCAGGCACGCCCACGGCCTTGTCCACAGTCTCACTGAAGTCCGCTTTTGCCCTTGATCCACTTTAGGCATCGACATTTGTCCTTTACAGAGCACCACACAGTACGGACAAGTTCTTGATCTATGAAAGGAATCAACATATACACACACGCTCATAAAGCTCACCGTGCCAAACACACAGCCTCCCCACTCAGAAAACTCTGTCTTGGGACATTATGGTGTAGCAGGTAGAGTCACCCCTGTGATGCATACGGGCCTTGGTTTGTGTCCTGGCTGCTCCACTTCTGCTCCTTGCTAATGGTCTGGGAAAAGCAGTGGAAGACGGCCCAAGTGCTTGGGAACCTACCACCCACGTGGGAGACCCAGATGAAGCCCTGGTTCCTGGCTTCTGTCTGGCCCAGTACTGGCCATTGTGGCCATCTGGGGAGTAAATCAGTAGATGGAAGCTCGCTTGCTCGCTCTGTGTGTGTGTGTGTATGTGTGTCTCTGAAGTTCTGACTTTCAGATAAATAAATAAATCTTAAAAAAAAAAAAACAACCAACAAACTCTGATTTAGTGTTCTGTACAACTAAGGAAAGAGCAAACCTGTGGGCAGACTGGAAAAGTTAGGCATACCTCCTCCCCATACCATCCCCACCCCCACATGCCCCCAAACAGCTATACGCAGCTGCAGTGCACAGGGAGTGAGAACACCAGCGATTCCAGGAGGGACCTGACATTACAGCCTGGCGACGCCCACTTACAGGGGGACCTGTAGGATGGATCGGACCACACACAGCACACGGGTACAAAAGGCTCAAAGACTGTGCTAACAACCAGGCTTAAGGAATCGCGGGGTTCTTGGAAGAGTGACTAAGTGTGTGGGTACCAGGCAGTTGGCGATGTTAACACCACATTGTTTTAACCCGTGATAATTTAAAATAATGTTTACCTCTCCTGGTGATTATATGTTCAAAAGCACTTTCCAACTGTACAAAAACACAGAAATAAAAAAAATGAGAAGCACACTACTCTGGTGGAAGTGCTGCTAGTTTACTGCTCTTCCTTTGTCTCCACGCAGACCCCTAGGAAACACAGGCGCAGACCCTGCCCTGTAACCTGCACTGAGCACCTCAGCAGCTCCACCTCCCGCGGCACCGACAGCCGCGCACAGAGGAAGGCTGCTCCTTGTGTCACCCTCGGACAGGCGGTGCTCGGTGGGCTGTGTCCCAGCCCAGCCTGGCTCTCCCGACAGTGTCTAGGGACCTGACACTGACATCTTGTAATGTTTTAGCAGTTCCTATCTGAATGGAAAAGAAACAACTTAGGAGCTTGCCTGGCCACAGGAGGGGAAGTAGAGAGACCACAGGGCAGGGCCCAGAGGGGTCGCTGGCCAGACAGGGAATGAATGGTGGACAGCTTCCCCCAGGGACACCTGCTGAGACGGACAGGGAGTGGCATCTCCAGGGTACTCAGGTCTGACTGGGCAGGAAGCCTGGAGGTGAGCAGAAGCAGCCACCAGCCGGGGAGGCTCCAGCGCGGGGGCAGTCGGGGTGCCTGCTCCCACACAACCCCTCCGGGGGCTGGGAGGCCTTCACTGCTCCCAGCAATAGCAGTGTGAAGCCCTGGACGCCCATGCCTCCTGCACCGCAGCCCCTAGCCCAGCACCTGGCTCTCCCCAGTAATGAACACAGGATTATGAGCTGAGTGAGCCCACTGTGGACGGGCGGATGGATGAGGTTAACAGCGTCCACGTCAGGTACAATTCTGGAAGGCACTTCATGAAAAACACAATGGTGCCAGACAAGCGAGACCGGGGCGAGTGAGGCTCGTGTGCAGGACAGGGGCGCCCCACCCAGGTCTCCGGCCACAGGACGTGAGGGGAGGGCGCGAGGTGTCAGATAAGCGAGCTCAGCCAGCGCGTCCCGCCCTGGAACCTGCTGCCTGGAGACTCGGGGAAGGCCCGGAAGCGGGCCCGGCCGGCAGACCCCTGGTAACTCAGACCCTCACACACCTCGCCAGCCTCGTTCAACCCGAGTGACCTCAACGGCTTGCTCTTTGCCCCGACCCCGTCTCCTTTAGGTGGGTATAAGTAAGTATGGAGCGGCATCTGCTCCAACCTCCAGGCTGTCCCAAGACCTCCTGCCCCCAGGCCCCCAGCGCTGCCGTGGAGAGTGGTCAGCAACTCCGCCCAAGTGTGCGAGCAGACGTGACCTCATCCCTTCAGGGCCCAGCCGGGGCTGTCGGGGAGGTTCCTGAACGGGTCAGGAAGCCCTAACCAGGAGTGGCCATCACACCCAACTCCACGAGCTGGCAGCTAAGGGTCCGCTCTTCAATACACGCTGTTTCTAACTGACAAAAGTAAACACACGTCATTCTTCAAAAGGGGTGTGTGTGTGCCTGTGTGTCTGTGTGTATGTGCCTGTGTGTGCATGTGCCTGTGTATGTGCGCCTGTGTGTGTGCGCCTGTGTGTGCGTGTGCCTGTGTGCGTGTGTGTGCCTGTGTGCGTGCATGTGTGTGTGTGTGCCTGTGTGTGTACCTGCGTGTGTGTGCCTGTGTGTGCATGTGCCTGTGTGTGTGTGTACAAGAAAAGGCCTGTGATGGGAAGAAGTCCCCTCCACTCCACGCTCTTCTCCACAGGGATCACTGTTAAGTTTCTTGTGTATCTTTTCAGAATTTTTCAACACACAAAAAAGCACAAATGTGAGTTATTTGCCTTAAAAAAAAGAATGGAATTATATTATCCATGAGGGAACTTCAAAAAGTTTGTGGGAAAATGTAATCAAAAGATTTTACTGTGGTGCAGAAAAAAACCTGAAATCCATGCATAGTTTCTTTTCATATGCATGGATTCCAAAAAAAAATTTGTACCAAAATTAAAATAACTTTTAATTTTATTTGCATGGCCCTTTTGAAATCCCACTGCCTCCCCACGGCCCACGTGTCCGGAAGCTTGCGCTGTGCAGTCTTTACAGCCAGGGACTGAGCTGTTATATTTGAGATTTAATCAATTCCCAATATCTATTATCAACTAGTTCAGGTTTGCAAGATTTATAGAGCGATCTCAGGCTACTAGCCAGGACACCACTCATTTTGAACGTGGTGGTCCTAATTTCATCTTCTGGACATACTCCCTATTTGGGGAAATTTTACACCAAAAAAGCAAAGACAGACACCTCATCCTAAGCACTCTTTTGAAGGCCTGCCCTCGGGAAAACCAGTCTTCCGTCTGCATCGCTGAAGCAGCCAGGCACACAAACGCTGACAGCAGCACAGGCTCCTGTCCCCTCCACCCGTGACGCAGCTCCACGTCCACAGACAGAGAAGCCCAGAAGCAGGCTGCCAGGGCGCGCACGAGGGCCTCACTGCCGCCAGCGGCTGCGTCCACAGCGCCGGGCTTCAGCCCCTGTACAGACACAGCCTTATTCCACCTGGTTTACGTCAAGAAAGCAGTCGCCCTGCGCTGCTCCTCAGTGAGGCAGAGAACACTCCCACGTCGCTTTCCAAACCATCAGTCCACACGGTGTGAAAACCCACTAAACAAGGCCAGCATCCCACTGTTAAACACGATTATGTCGTAACCAAAACAAGTACTAAAACTAAGTTCTGTTCGCATTTCATGGGTATGTGACCAGCAGCTTCAGGAAAAACAGCATTTTATAAACTAAAATCACCTAACATATAAAAATCTTCAAAACACAATACCTCATCCAGCTCCTGCAGGGGTGTGTCGTCCACCAGTCCCATCCAGTCAGGGATAGCAAAAGAGACGCATGGGGACAGACAGACAGACAAGACAGGGTCAGTTGAGAAAACACAGATTTTAGATAACTCTAAGTTCACTAGATATTAAGTTGCACTAACCAAGGCATTTAAAAATGTCCCTTTCTGATTCTTCCTTTTTTTAAAAAAACTACATCAATATGTTCTTATTTTTATTTACTGTGGTTATTGTTTTGGTAAATGAGATAGGAAACAACCCATAAACAGTAGTAAAATTAAGACACACTGGAAACAAAACACACTTAAATATACTAAATCTATTTCACTATATATTTCAGTTTATATATTTCACTAAAATATACTTAATTACTTGTTTCACAAATATCAAATAGCATACACAATAACACATTCTAAATGTCCCTTAGGAAAATGAAATAAGAGAGCAAAGCTAAAATGTAATTTTACCATGTCAAATAAATGCATATTTTAGCACGTAAACAAGCCCTGCGAGTGCCTCAAAATTTAAAAACGAACCAGCTACAAATCCTGCCTATGGCTGTATTCAGATAATATTTGAGTGACCACAGTATGTAAGGCTGCTACACATTAAACGCGGCACACACGGCTTCATCCTATCTGTGGTAACAGGAGAACAGCAGAGCCGGGAAACCACTCTTTCCGGGAGAGAGACACAGGTGGTAAAATAGAGGAAAAATCCCGACCATGTGCTTGGCATGTATTCTCACTCTGGAGAGCACACAGCTATTCATAAAGCTACTGTGAAAGCAAGCACACACACGGAACAAAGGTAAGGGGAGATTGTTTTTTTTAATGGGAGAGTGGGAAAGGGCACCAGAGAGTTAAGTTCCGATTTAAAAACCAAAGATTCTTTTTCAGATCCACACAAATCTTCTGAACATTTACTAATGACAGATAATCTAAACAACTAAGTCCTTTTTTTACAGTATTGATCAGTGAAATAATTAGTGGCGAATTTCAGTAATCAACCGTGTTGATTTTTTAACGTTTAGCAGTAAATTTAGAAAACAGAAAAATAACTTATTTAAAAATTAATAGAGCAAAATGCAGCTAGTCTATCAGTGCCAAAGCGTTGTTAGACAAGGAGAGCAGCAGCAGACGCGATCAGACAGCGCTCTCCCCGGACAGTCCAGCAGGTAACGTGGCAGAGAGGGAGAGCGGGAGGCCCTCCTCACTCCCAGCACGCGCGTGGAGCGAGCGGCTGCATTCACACACGCCCGTGACCGTAGCACTGCGAGATGAATGGAGACCATGGTGTCCAGTGGAAATCTAAACACCTTCTACTTTAAAAGAAAACATGCTTTTCTTTTTCAAAAGGTTAACATTTCCAGCAATGGGGCACTAAAATCTGTAATTAGTAAAACAAGACACGAGGCAAACCCCTAACTTCGTCTGCCTCTTCTCACGCTCCTTGGCACTGAGTCTAAACAAAGTGACGACAAGCCGCGGTCGGCAGCCCGGCCTGCGCGGGTCCTGTCTTCCAGGCCTTCCAGGCACACACACCCTGCTCTTTAGATTTGCACGGCTGGTTATCAGCTGAGAAGAGGTAAAAACCGGAATCAGAGATCCTAGGACCTGAAACAACTGCTCTTACAAATAAGAAAATAATAAATAAAAGAAAATAAATAAAAGAAAACTAAGGCTTCAAAACGTGTCAATGCATGCTGCCTGCAGTCCCAGCGACGCGCCTGGGGAGGACGGGAAGACCCAGGCGCAGGCCCCCTGCCTCACCCCGCTTCCCTAACTTCACGCACAGCTCAGGGACTCCTCGTGACAGGCAGCCGCTACCACACCACATCAGGAATTAATTCAAAGGTCATCTTTTCAAAGAAACCCCCCTCCCAACTTTGCTACTTAAAAATATAAAATTTTCAAAATTCCCTTGCTACCAAATGACCAGGAAATTTAGTCAAGACTTGAATTAAAATATTTGGAATTATCATCAGGAAAGACCAAAGCACAGCCAAATGAAAACACGTTGCTACACATCATCACCCTCTAAATCTTTATCATGTCTAAATCTAGGCTTCTGACCTGCCCACGGCACGCACCCAAGCAAACACTGAAAACCCCAAGGAGCACGTGGGACTCACAGTCCACAGAACTTTCTGCATAAGACTGAAGAAGTAAGTGGAAACCCATCTGTGTTTACTCAGGAAGTCTGGAGAGGCCGTGCAGGATGAGCTGGAAACTCAGGCCCTCGCTATAGTGGTATTTACTTTATTCCCCTCACTGCCAAAATAAAAGTCTGCTTCATTTTTGTCCAACAAAGTACCCTTCTTCTCAAGCAAGCCTCACTGCGCAAACGGAATCTGTAAAAGCAGAAAAGCAAATAGATCTAAAGAGAAATATACAATGATTTCATACTTGGATTCTAAAGAGAGGACTAATTTTCCAACCAACTCAGCCTAGGCTAAAACGCAGACCCTTCAAGGCACAAGGTAAGGCAGACTATGTATGTCACGAGGAGAGATAAGGAAGGACGGAAGCCCGCTGCAGGGGCAGAATGTCTGTCAACGACAGGGCCGTCCATCTCCCAGCACTGGTGCGGGCCCGGAGGGGAGCTCCAGGCGCAGGCCCTGGCCGTTAGGTGGGGGATCCTGGAGCAGCCCCTGACTCCTCTCCAGCTGGCTTCCTTATCTGTGTCACGAGGAAAACAGCCACCAGCTCCTGGCCTGGCCCTGTCAGGACCCCACGGGGGCACACCCCATGCCAGACACGGGCAAGCTCTCAATGAATCTCAGCTAGTACTGCAGTGCAGACTAAAGAAAGTAGAGCTAACTCCCGGTTTATTTTTCCCCCAAAGTTCACATTTTTATTTAAAAATGATGTGCTGGCTTCAAACTAATCCAAGAGCCGTTAGCTGTGGCTCCCAGGTGGCGATGACGCTGTATTTTAAAGCAGAGTGTAGACCGGGCGGTAGACACCGGCCACGCAGCTCCACTCGGGAGCAAGGGAAGCAAAGTCGTCACAGGGCATCTGGATCAGAGCAGCAACTCAACTTCATTCCTCAAGACGCCATCACCCCACCTCCGCTGCCCCTGGGATGGCCTGGCTGCTGGAGTCACTTCAGCCTCGGGAGGGACCCCCCTCCGGGTTCCTATTTGCAAATCAAAGCCCAGGCCCTGTGCTTCGGTCAGGAACTTAGAAAGCACTGCTGAACTGACAGGGCCCCTAGACATTACCGAAGAGATCCGCAGCTCCCTACAGGCAGCCCGCGTGGGAGTGGCCCCCAGTCCCAGGCTTGCACCCCAAAGTCTTTCCTGCAGCAACAGAGGGAAGGGGCATCCAAAACTGAGGCCAACCCCCAACGACCTGCACTTTGCCGAGTCCAACATCAAACTCATGTCTTTGAAAGCAACAACAACAACAACACCACCAAAGCTAACATTAACACAAACAAGTAAGCAGCATTGTGGCCAGTTCTAGCTGTTAAACTTTAAAAAGAATTAAACCTCATTCATAGGAAAGAGGTCACACGGAGCTGGGGGCAGGGCAGCCGGGCAGGGCAGCAGCGGCTTCCTGTGTGGGAGGTCCTGGGGCAGAACCAGGAGCACAGCCGCGCCAGGGGGACACCGCTGGGACAGACACAGGGACAGTGCGGTGGCTGCTGCTGCTGGCGCTTCCTCTTCTTGGCCCCGACCCTGGGAGAGGGCAGGTGTGCGGGCTCCTCAAAGTGGGGCCAAGTGACCGCTGGGTCCCTCGGGCCGGGGCTGCCTGCACTTCCGCTGGCTGTCCTTGAATGTGTTTACTTCTGACACACTGGCCGGAGCGACACACTAACCCTCATCACTAAAGCCAATTTCAAGTTTTTTCCTCAAACAAGAAAAAGATACGGGCCTTCATTTTTTGAATGGCAATGGCTGTAGGGCTGTTTTGTGCCGAGATGTTTGATGGACACACACGCCACTTTTCAGCCAATTCTTGCAGTGTTTTCCTCAAATAAGGATGTGAAATTTCAGAAATTTTCCAATTATTTTAGGTGTGATTTCTTTTTAGCTGTGTCTAGCAAATACACGAAAATCAACTTTCTACAGCTTTTTCTTCTAATTGGAAATTTAAAATTTCAAGTTATGAGTTTTAAAATTAATTTAAATTCTCAAGTTTAGTTACTGCCTTGTTAATTACCTAAGTTAGCATGGATGTTTACAAATTGTGCTGTTTTACTTTACTTTGACAAAATATAAATTTTTATAATTTTCCAAACACACAGAAAAAGTACGTAAAATGATATAATGTCCTAGCGATAGTTGTCACTAGGCTTAAGAATTACTAGTATCTTGCTTCATTTGCTTCTTTCACTGGAGGGGGGTTAAGTACTTAAATAGGAAACAGATTTCTTGATACTACACCACCAAGCCCTTCAGTGCCATCGCTAGGAAGACCCACACGTGTAATCAACTGCGGTTGGTCTGACTGCTGCATTACCACCTAAAGGCCGCTCTAATTCACACTCGAGGTGTGACTTCTGTGTGACCTGCCGCAGGATGAACCTCGGGAGTGCGGCGGGGCCTTCTGGGAGCCACTCAGCCAACGTTCCACAGCCGCGACGCGTGCACCTGCCGGCTCCGGGAGAGCGGAGCGGCCAGGCCCTGCCCTCTGCCCCAGTGCTCCGGCCTCTCGCGGTGATTTGGTGATTTTTCATCTTCCTGCTGCGGGTGCACAGGCAGAAGGGCTTCTGCAGGAAGCCGCCCGCAGGCTCCCCGGGCGCTCCGGGGTCTGGGGATGCGGTGCCTCGGCACGCACAATTAAAATATTAAAACACGTAAATGCGCCCGCTAACTTAACTTCTAAAAACCAGGCACACTGACGCTGCGGGCGGCAGACCGCCTTTTGAAACCGGGTTATTCTCGGCGATCCGACGGCTCTGATCATCTAGGAAGGCTCGCAACACACTGAGGGCCACGGGGCGCGCCCCCAGCGGCGGAGCGGCCCACCCTCCAAGTCTTCAGGAACCCACGCGAGCTCGGGCCGTGCTCCCGATGCAGCGTTCCCGGCCGTGCACGCGGCTGCGCGGAGTCCGACCCGCTCTACTGGGTTGTGCAGACACGCAGTTTAAATATGCGCCCACGCAATCCCTTCCAACAAGCATCTGACTCGCGGCGCGGCCCGGGCGCACCGTCTACACCGCGCCTCGGCTCTGAATCCGCGGGCTCCGGGGCCTCGCCGAAGCCCACGGCGCGTGTTCCTCACGCGGCCTCCACGCCTCGGCCCGGGCTCGCGCGGGAGGTGCGGACGCAGCGCCGCGGCGGGCCTCCTTCCGACGTGCGGGGAGACACGCGAGGCCTCCGGCCGCGCACCGCGAGCCCTGGGGAGGGGGCGACCCGCACAAAGCCCGGCAGCGCCGAGGAACCGCGGGCCTTGAGGGCAGGGCCGTCTCCTCGCAGCCGCACGCCCACGCCCACGGCCTTCCCGAGGGGGAGCCCCGTCCGCGCCCCTCCCCACGCCCCGCGGGCCTCCCGCAGGCCCGGCCGTCGGCGGGGGCGGGGCCCGGCGAAGGCGACGCCCCCTGGCCGGGCCGGGGCCGCTCGCGACTGGTCGGCGCGGCTGACAGACAGAGAGACAGACAGAGACAGACAGGCGGGCGGGCGGGGCGCGGGGGCGCGCGGCGCGCGTGCCCGGGAGACTCACCGCAGCAATGCTACGTGAATGCAGAGGGCTGGAGGTGGTGTGACTACTCACTTGCTCGGCTAACAGCTGCCGGTTTTGGATGGAATTATTCCGCAACAACAAGAAAGCGTCGGTTAAACGCCTGGTGGCCATGGCTCACCCTGTGTGACCCCGCTCAGGGCCCCCCGCCCGCCTCCAGGCCCGGCCCAGCCGGCCCGCCCTCGCGCCAGCGGCCTCCCTGGGCCAGGCCGCAGGCCTCCAGCCGACGAGGCGCGAAGACCCCTCCCCAGATAACCGCCTAGGCTTGCCAATTGTCTGACTCCCCCTACCCAAGACCTGGCTTCGATCTCCAAGCACTTGAATCCCCCCAATCCTCGCCTGGCCAGCCGCCGTCCCTGAGACCCCCACCCCAATCCAACCCTGGATCTACAAGCGCATAACTCGCCAATCCGGCTCGGGACTGGCAGCACCTGAAGCCCCCTGCCTCCCTCGACTCCCTGAGACCCCGAGACCCCCAACGGCCTTTGACCCCCGGGCTGCCCCTGGCCGCGCGCTCCGGCGTCTAGGCCGCGCCCCGGGGCCGGGCCCTGCCTCGCTGTCCCCGCCAGAGGCCCGGCCTCGGCCCTCCTTGGCCAACCCCAGCCCTCGGCTACACAGCGCCTGCAGCTCCCTTCTCGGCCTGCGCTGAGCCTGCTGCGGCTCGGCGACCTCCTGACCCCTCTCCTTCCTGCGCGGCCTGCTCCCCCGCCGCCAGCAGGCCGCTGGCCTCCAGGAGGACAGCAGGGCCACCCTCCCCGGCCTCCTCACTCCTCTCCTCCAGCTCCCTCCATCCCCGGATCTGACTGCGAGCTCAGCCCCGGGCCGCTTCCGTGCCGTGGTCCCGGGCTCTGGCGTCCCCCCTGGCCCTCTTCCTGTCCGTCCCTCGCGAGTGCCCCCCTGCGACGCTCGCAAGCCTTGCTCGCAACGTTCCGGGCGCGGGAGCTCCCTGCCCACACCCGGGCGCGGGCGCGGGCGCGCTCCGCCCTCTCCCGGGGCATGGCCGGGGCACCCCGTTTTCCCGGCCCCCGCGGGGCTCAGGCACTGGGAGCGGGCCCGGGGGGCAGCGCTCAGCCCGGGGCGCGTGGCCCCCGAGCTGCAGGCCGCTGCCCAGGGCCGTGGCCCCGCAATGGCGAGTGCCAAGTTCCTGGGCAGGCGAACTTGGGCACCAGCAGAGCACAGCCGCGCGGCGCGGCGGGGGCGGGGGCGGCGGGAGGCGCCGGCCTCTGCAGGCCGAGCACGCTCGCTGCGGGCGGCGGCTCGCGCTCGCGCTGTTCTGTTGTGGAGGGCTTTTTTTTTTCAACTCTGAAAAAGAAAAAAAAAAAAAAAAAAAGATGTATCTGAAAAAACAACCAGGAGAGGGGGGAAAAAAAAAAGGAAAAAATTGTGAAGCGGGAGCTCCGGGCGTCCAGGTCGCCCGGGCGGCGCCGCCAGCGGCAGGCGGGGGTCGCGGGGGTCGCCCGCGCTCCCCAGCCGCCGCTCTCCGCAGGGGCCACTGCGGGGCTGTGGACTCCCCAGGGGGAGAGTCACCCGAAAACTCTGTCACCCACCGCCCCGAACACCGCCGTGTGCGCTGAGCGGGCCCCGGCCCCGCGCCCCGCGCCCCGCGCCCCGCGCCCTCGGCCCGGGGTCCCGCGTTCTGGGGCCCGCGGGGCTCCCGGGGCTGCGGGCTGGCGTCGCCAGGGGGGTCCACACCCGAGCCTCGCCGCGCCGGGTGCCCTCGTGCCCCGCGTGGACCGCGCCTGGCGCACACGTGTCCGTTCCCTGGGCTCACGCAGGGGGCGCCCCGGACCCCACCCACGTGCGTTTCCTCGGCAGGGGAAAGCGCCCCGCAGGCTCTCGAAGCAGAGCGAAAAGGGTTTCTGACTGCACAATGCGGGAACGAGGGAGCTGAGCGCGCCGGCGAGCCGGGCAGGGCGAGCTCCGAGCGCGGGAGCCGGCCACGTGCGCCCTGGCAGGACGCCGCCACCCGAGCAGCCGCGGCTGCGGGGCTGGGGGTTGCCGGGCACGGGACAGCGTCCCCGGAGGCAGAGCAGGCAATTCGGGGAGCCCCGGGCGTGGCGCAAGCGCTGCGCGAAGTATGTGTGGTTCCCCAGGCCGAGGCGCAGCGGTCAGCCGGTGAGCTGGGGCTGGGGCCCACCTCCCCCGTCCAGGGGGCCCCGGCCTCCTGGCCTCAGCCTGGCCCAGCCTGGGCTTTGGGAGGGGAGTGCACCAACAGATGCAAGAGCTGTCTGTCTCCATCTCTCTGCCTTTCAAATAAAATGAGACAGGATAGTTTAAAAGGTTTTAAGGAGCTGAGGCTGGTGGAGAGCCCTGGCGAGAGGCCGGCTCACCACACCCGGGGGGCCATGTTCACTCCCAGGCCAGGGCCGCGTCGCCTTCCCGCACCGGCCTGCTTTATTCGTCTCTCTGTGTGTGTAGCCATCTCTTCTGGCTCGGGAGAGTGTCCGGATATGTGCATGAGAGAATGGGGGGCCTGAGGTCTGCTGCCCCCCTCTCTGACCTCCCTCCCACGACCGCGAGCCCTTAGTCTTTGTCTGTCAGGACAGGAGAAAAAGAAAGCTAGGTTTTCATAATCCTCGCAATCTGTGGCCCGCCTGCCTCTCCAGGATCAAACAAGACAAGTGAGACCTGTCCGGGGCTGAGCAGACCCCCGGGGTGGTCGCTCACTCCCCCACTCCCTTTGGGAACCGTCACCAAGGACCGCCTGGCCTTGGGGTCCCGCGGATGGCGGTCACCTTCCCTGCTTAGCCTTGAATCTTCTCTGCAGGGCCACCTTCTTCCTCACTCTTACTCTTAGAAAATCAATCAAGGTTCTGCAAGCAGACAGAACAGCGCATGCACACGTACATCGTGTCAGGAAAATTCTCGTAATCCCCAGCAGCCCTAGCGCCACAGCCTGGAGCGGGGCTGATTGGCAGCGCAGCCCCAAGGCAGCGCTGTGCGGGCACAGCGTTAAGCGAAAAGAGGGGCGCCAGAGAACGCGTGGACGCTGGCGCCGGTCACGTCCACGTGCGCCCTGGCCCACACTGGGAGTGCGTAAATCATTGAATCTGAACGTTCCTTGGCTGTTTTATTTTCCTGTCAAATGGCTTAAGCCTGAATTTTTTTCTGTCTTTCTTTTCTTTTTTAAAAAAAGCATTCCCTCATGGCCAAGTACGTGTTTCCTTGTAACTGAAATCTAGGTTGATGGTTTTACATTTTAAAAGCTTTCTCGGTGACTCACTCCTGGCCTGGGATTCGATTCTGCAATGCTCCCAAGCCTAAAGAGCCTCCGTGTCCTGTTTCCCAGGCTTTGTACCCACTTTCTAGCTTTTAGCCAGTGGATCCGAGAAGTCACTTCTGGGGGACAGGTGTTGCAGTGTCGTCTTGATCGCTGTGGGAGGGGCAGAGAAGGGTGGGCAGCAGGAGGCTTGTGGCCCGTGACGAGGACCCGTGATGAGGATGTGTAAATGCGGCAGGGGGCACGGCCTGAGTCGTGGGTAACAGGACGGAGCACAGCTTGTCTCGCCGTGGGACAGCCCGCACGGGACCTGCCGCCCCTGGGAAGGCGTGGCTGTGGCACTGAGCCCTGTCCAAATGGAGGCTTCCGTTCCCTGGCCTGGGAGTCCCCGCAGTCCCAGGAAGTGGGGCTCAGGCAGCAGTAGATGGACTACTTTCCACGTTGGCCTTTCTAGTGTTTGCCGCCCTCCCACCGAGATGAGTGGCAGAAGCCCCCAAGCCCGATAAATGCCTCGTTTGCACTGTCGGCCAGGACAGGTAGACCCGGGAAGACAGGAGCTCTGGACCCCGTCTCCCCAAACCGTTCCTCAAAACCTTCAGTATTTCCGACCCCAGAAACCTCGAGACTCCGGGCAGAGAACACAGTCTTTTTGTTTTGTCCGACTGCATTAGCTGTGCAGACCAGATAATTCAATTTCAGGGAGCACTGCTAACAACCAGCCGGGGCTGTGCCTCGCTCTTGCCAGACACCGCTAAGAGGATTGGAACAGGACAGAACGCACGCCCCCAGTAAACCTGCAGCTGCAGGACTGCTGCCCACGTCCCCCTTTCCACGGCGGGGGGAGGGGTGCTCTCCAGCAGCCTCCTAACAGCCCCCGTCTGGTCCCCTCCGCGCACGTCTGCCCTGCGGCCGTGGTGACCTTTCCACCGTGAGAATCTGATCATGTCACTGCCCGCTGACTGAGGCCCTGAAACAGCTCCCTCCGGCCCTCGGCAGGAAGCAGGTGCTCTCCATGCAGAACCGGGGGCGCCGCTAATGCTAACGAATGACCATCTTCTCTTGGTTGGCAGAAAAATTAAGTTAATTGATGGAATAGTCTCCAGGTTCAGTGTTTCTCGGCTACCACTTGGCTATATTAGAGTTTAGTGTAAGGCTACATCTGATAAACCCAGAAGCACCAGTTGTTGTGTTTCCAGCCATGCTGGTGTGCTGTGTGCGGGTGTCCTGTGTGTGGGTGTCCAGTGTGCGGGTGTCTAGTGTGCGGGTGTGCAGTGTGCAGGTGTCCCGTGTGCGGGTGTGTGGTGTGTGGGTGTCTAGTGTGCGGGTGTGTGGTGTGTGGGTGTCCAGCATGTGGGTGTCCGTGTGTGGGTGTCCTGTGTGTGAGTGTGCAGTGTGTGGGTGTCCTGTGTGTGTGTGCAGTGTGTGGGTGTCCTGTGTGTGGGTGTGCAGTGTGTGGGTGTCCCGTGTGTGGGTGTCCTGTGTGTGGGTGTGCAGTGTGTGGGTGTCCTGTGTGTGTGTGCAGTGTGTGGGTGTCCTGTGTGTGAGTGTGCAGTGTGCGGGTGTCCTGTGTGTGTGTCCAGTGTGTGGGTGTCTAGTGTGCAGCTGTGCAGTGTGTGGGTGTCCTGTGTGTGTGTGCAGTGTGTGGGTGTCCTGTGTGAGTGTGCAGTGTGTGGGTGTCCTGTGTGTGTGTGCAGTGTGTGGGTATCCTGTGTGTGGGTGTCCGTGTGTGGGTGTCCTGTGTGTGGGTGTCCGTGTGTGGGTGTCCAGCATGTGGGTGTGCAGTGTGTGGGTGTCCAGTGTGCAGCTGTGCAGTGTATGGGTGTCCATGTGTGGGTGTCCAGCAAGGGGGTGTCCCATGCGGCCACCACAGTGGAGTGCTGGCTGGGGCAGAGGCCGACCTCTAAAGCCCTCCCGGGAGCGCCCCAGGCTCCTTGTCAGGGCTTGGCTCGCAGGCTTCTCTGCCTGGCGCAGGTGCCTTCCGCTGCCTGCTGGGCTCTGAGCTCTGTAGTGTTTGTGGAACGGCGGCGCAGCTGAGCGGACACACGGGAAGATGGGTTGACCGTGTCGTGTACAGGCGGTCAGGACTCAGCAGGGCGGCCTGGACAGACGTGGCTGTGTCCCCCTCCCCGCCACCCCCGCCCGCAGCCACGGCCGCCTTCTTGCTGTTCCTCACGCTGCCTCGGCACCTGCTGTTCCCTCCTTCCTGGGATCTTCCCGGTTCCGGCTCTTGCACACCTGGGTCTCAACCCACCCAGCGAGAAGTAGCCTCTGCTGTGTCCAGGGTGTGGGGAGGGGTCTCCCCTCCAGGGACCTGGTTCTGTCAGACCACAGCCCGCGCTCGGCGAGCGTCGGGGCTCCCACCGTGTCTGACATGGGGGCTCTTGGTGTTCGGGGCCCGGAAGGGGGGCCGCCGCGGTGCCGGCACATGCTGGCCAGCGTAGCTGTGTTCCACATTTCTCTTCCAGGATAATGTTGACACGTGTGTACTCTAATGAATCAGCTCTCCCATCTTAACTGTCTCCCTTGGCAGGAACAGTAAGTCCTCGTGCCAAGCCAGGGCTGACCTGCATGACTCAATCCTTGAAAATATAAAGGAAATTATTGTGTTTTCATGCCAGCAAGGATTGAGACGCAGCCAGCTCATCCGTTTCTAGTTTTGTTTTGCTTTTCCCCCAGGGCCGTAAACTGTGACCTGCTTAGGGTAATTTGTGTGATGTCCAAGTGCACCACGTTCGTAGCCGCAGTCTCTCATTAGCCACATGGCCGGGTACGGGTCAGGACTCTTGACTGTAAGTACCAGAACCCAAATGAAGCTGGCTTCGGCTTAAAAGCAAATGCGTTGGTGCAGGCGGGTAAGCTATAGCAACACGCCCTTCCTGGCTCTGTGCTGGTTTCGCTCTCGGACCACCTCTCCCCAGGAGGCGACACACTGAGGTCCGCAAGCTCTTCCCTGGGCTCTCACAGGACAGCAGCTCCAACAGCAAGGACACTTCTCTTTCCGACGGTTGCAGCAGAAGTTGACTCTCGGCAGCTTCTCTCGGGTCGCATTCTCATCCCTGAACCCCACGCTACCGCTGGCGTGTAAAGCCAGCCGTGACCATGAGCGAGAGCTCGGGCAGGCCCAGGTCATGTGACTTGCCTTGTACCCCAAAGAGGTATACCTGTGGCCGAGTCCAGCCCGCCCAAAGCGAGCAGTCTGCAAGCTCGCCTCCTCTGCCGTCGGTGTGCTGGGACCCAGGAAAGCCATGTCTCCCGGCTGCTCAGGTGCAGCAGCCCTACCTCGGGGCGGTGCTGAGGCCACTCCGATCCTCTGGCGGCCAGGACCCCCGTCACGATGCTGCCCCTCCTCCAGCTCTGTGGCCCAGACCCCAGGCCTTGCTCTTCCCAATATTCTGTGCTTGCTACCCTGTTGCCTTCCATCCACCCACGGTCTCAGGTACCCCTTCCCTGGGACCTTCTCCGCAAACTCCACCCTCACCTCTCACCTCTCCCCTGCACGTGGATCTCCAACGTCCCACCGCGCAGAGCTACCTGGACGTCCTGTGCGTCCCACGTGAGCTGCTGGCTTCCATCCCCGTTGCTGTCGCTGGCCCCCGCCAAGCAGAGCCTTTGCCCTGCCTGCCACCTGCCAGTGCGCCATCCAGCGCAATGGCCCCTTTGTCTCCAATATCGTCTATCGCCTGGAAAATCACAGCCCCCTGCTGGCTGGTCCTCAGGAGTCCAGTGCAGGCCCTGGTGCAGGACAACCCCTAGACCTTCACCTTTCTAGAAAGGCCAGTCTGTCCACGAGCTGCACCCCCGCCCTGCCCCGTTAGACCCCTGCTCTGTCTGCCTTCTGCACACGAGAGGAGGTCGCTCCAGCTGCCCTCCCACGGTCTGTCTTGCCACGTCCACTTCGAGTCTGCACCCCACGGAACGTTCTCTGCACACTCCACGCCTGCCGCTTCTGGCCCTTTTTATCTTCGATATCCTCTACCTCGAACACCTCCCTCTGTCTCCACTCCCTTCTGGAAAAGGAGTCGCTCACCTTCGTGGTCCCCCCTGTGGCTGGTGAGCCCCCTGCCTGGGGCTGGGGTGGGTGGGCTAGAAGCCACTTTTGGTTCTTGGTGCATAAACGCTGTGTTCACCCCGGGCTTGCAGGAGGCGCCACCTGCCTGGGGCTGGTGTGTGTGCACGTCTGCCTGCTCCGCCGGATGGGGAACGCTCAGAGCACAGTGCCCGCCACTCTGGATGAATGACGTCTGCACATCCCTGACGGGTGGGGGAGTGGGTGTCTTTAGGGCGCTCCCTTCAGTCGGGTGCCATCCACAAGCGCAGATGGCCCGAGGGGTATCCGGCTTAGAGAGACGGTCTTGAGAGCTGAGGACAGCTCCAGTCGGCAGCTCCGGGCCTCTTTGCAGGGACCGGCTGTCCCCGGCTGGCACTCTCGCGGTCACTGCGCCTCAGGGTTGGATTGGCTGTGACACGCAGGTGCCTCCTGCTCCCTGCGATACACACGCGTGTCCGCCTGGAGTACGGCTCTCAGCCCAGATAAAGGTTCCCTTTGGCCCTATTACATGTGACTTCACTCTGTGTCCCCGAGGGGGTGGACAAGCTGCTTCTGGCCTTTGGGGTGGCCGTGACGGCTGGTGGAGTGCACTGGCGTGGGATTATCTCTGCAGCAGTGGCTGGACGTGGGGTCTGGGTGAAGCCCATTTGATTTTCTCTGGTGCTCCGTTCCCACCGAGGAGCCGGCGGTTTCAGGAGCTGTGCCGTCAAAGGAGAGGCGGCTTTCCGGCCCGTGAGGACTGGAGAGTAGTGAGACAGGGCACAATGGGGGAGGGAGTGGTAGCAGGGCAAGAGAGGAACCCACTCCCTCGGCGCGGGATGTGTCCCACCAGGGCCGCCGTCAGGGACAGCGCCCAGCAGTCAGGATTGGGACCCGTGTCCAGCAATGAAGGAACCAATCCACCGACCGGTGCAGAGGCACTGAGCGGCTCCTGTGGGCCAGAGTTGTGGGAGACGCCGGAGTTATATAAGACCCTGCTCTCAAAGAACTCAGCGTGGCTGAGGACACAAAACCAACAGACGGGGAACAATTAGTGAGCAATGGGGCTTGACAGAATCTGCAGAAGTGACTCTAAAGATGACAGCAGTGCAGAGGAGGGAGAGAGGCTAGCTCAGAGAAAGCGGCCTTCGCCGGGCAGTGGGGGCAGACTCGTGCCTGGAGGGGCCCCACGCGGGAGCTGAGCGTTAGAACTTGCTGTAAAGGACTTGGGGTAGGGCAGGTGAGGGACGGCTGCCTGGACACCGGCAGGCGTGGGAGGGGAGGAGGGCTGCGGACCCTCGAGCAGGGCAAGATTTAGGCCCCTCCAAGTCCAAGTTCAAAGCTGCTCCTTCTTCAATCCACAAGCATCTGTTGAGTTCGTTCTGTGTGTCAGGCGTCGTGAGTGGTGCAGGAGATTCAGAAACGGAGACGGCGAATCCAAGCCGAGCCCATCTGTTGTTGGGGGGTGTCATAGCGGACGGCTGTACCGCATGCCCGGAGGCCAGGCAGGGGCAGCCCCTAGCTTGGTTGGATCTGGTGGGCTTCTGGATGGAGGCGGCGTTCATGCTGAATCCTGCACAGCACTGCAAGTCGGCCAGGCGTAGCAGGCAGACGCGCAATGGAGCACGCGCGAGGTTGTTCTCTGCCACGCTATGTATCCTAGTGAAAAACCCGCAACAATCTAAACGCCCCACAAAAGCAACCAAGGAAACCGTGGCCTGACGCGGCCATTGAAAGGAAGGCAGTTCAGGGGCTGGTGCTGTGGCACAGAGGGTTAAACCACCGCCTGCAGTGCCGGCATCCCACATGGGCGCCTTCAAGTCCTGGCTGCTCCACTTCCCATCCGGCTTCCTGTTGATGTGCCTGGGGGGGGGGGGCGGTGGGAGATGGCCTGGGTGTCTGGGGCCCTAACACCCATGTAGGAGACCCGGATGGAGTTCTAGGCTCCTGGCTTCGCCTTGGCCTGGTCTTGGCTGTTGCAGCCATTTGGGGAGTGAACTGATAAACGGAAGATCTCTTTCTCCTTCTTTCTCTGTAGCTCTGCCTTTCAAATAAATAAATTTTTAAAAAGTCAGTTCTGTATGTTTTTATTTGGAAAGCCCTCTGAGATAGAGTATTAAGAGAAAAAATGCAAGATCCAGAAAAAATAGATAAAATATAGTGAGGCCTTTTTTTCATGTGAGGAAATAAGAAACATATATTTTGCTGGTAAATGACCGGATTATCTCTGCAAGACAATAAGAAACGTGGGATCGCGGATGTTTCCAAGAGCGGATCTGAGAGCAGAGCTCAGAGGAGCCTGGGTGTCGACCTTGGCAATGAAATGACCCTAAGGGGGCTGTCTCCGGACGCTGGAGCGGGGTGGATGCAGAGGGGCAGTGTTCCAGGCACAGGGGACAGCCTGTGAGTGCGGGGTGCACTTGGGGCAGCAGCTGAGAGGCAGCCGAGGTCGACCCCCACAGAGACCCCTGTACTTCTGACTGACAGGGAACACGCTCCCCGGCCAGCTCAGCTGCAGTTCCTGGAATTCCTGTTCACAGCTGGGCCACGAGGGAGACTTGCAGGCCTGGAAGGCAAGGAAGGCAGCCGCACGTCTGGCGCTGAGGCCCCTTGCCAAGGATCTGCTGAGGCCCCTCGCTGGCTGCAGCCACACCGCAGCCTCCCCCGGCCTCTTCCAGTGTTCCTGCTCCCGCTCACCTGCTGCATCGGCAAGGCGAGGCCGGGCTCGGCGGTCAGAGGCAGCAGGAGCCCGGGTGCCAGTCTGTTTGCTCCTGCTCTCCCTGCTGCCCCTCCTTACCCCCACAGCCTGGCCGGTGGACCTCAGGCCCAGCACCAGAGTTGAGACACAGCCTTAGAGGACTGCCCAACCCGCTCCACAAGTGTGCAAGTCCATTCTCTCCCAACGCCTCCCCGAGTGTGCTTACCGGGGGAGCCCCGCTCTCTGCTTTGCTGAGCCGCCCAGTCTGTGCCAGTCACGGTTCCCGAGCCCCAGGACACAGATGATGGTGAACCACATCAGCGCAATGCTTGCTTTCCCACCTCCCCCTTCTTGGAGGAGGAATCAGAAACAACCACACAGACAGACACAACACGCTCCCGGAGAGAGGCAGGCGTCAGGAGAAGGTTCCCAGAGCGGCCCGCTCAACCTGGGGTATTTCTGAGAGCAAGGCCCGAGCTGAGCCCCGAAGGGACAGCCTGGCAGAGAGCACGGGGCAGCCGCCCTTGGAGGCCAAGGTTCCACCGCGGAGCAGGAAGGAGCCAGGCAGGGAGAGTGTGCAGGGCGAGGTTGGAAGCCAAGGCCTGACCTTGTGGGGCCTGGAAGCCGCAGTAGGGAGCCTGGGTTTTATTCTTTTTTAATTTTTTTTATTTATTATTTTTTTGACAGGCAGAGTTAGACAGTGAGAGAGAGAGAGAGACAGACAGACATAAAAAAAGGTCTTCCTTTTTCCATTGGTTCACCCCCCCCAAGTGGCCGTTACGGCCAGCGCGTTGTGGCCGGTGTGCTGCGCCGATCTGAAGGCAGGAGCCAGGTGCTTCTCCTGGTCTCCCATGGGGTGCAGGGCCCAAGCACTTGGGCCATCCTCCACTGCACTCCCGGGCCACAGCAGAGAGCTGGACTGGAAGAGGAGCAACCGGGACAGAATCTGGCACCCCGACTGGGACTAGAATCCGGGGTGCCAGCACCGCAGGTGGAGGATTAGCCTAGTGAGCCGCGGTGCCGGCTCTGGGTTTTATTCTAAGAGCATCCTGAAGTGCTCAGAGGTAGCCAAGTGGGAAAGCCCACACACAGGTTTTCCTTTGGAAAGTGGGGATAAAACGATGGTCTCAGTGTGTGTGTGTGCGTGTGTGTGTGTGTGTGTGAGAGAGAGACAGAGACTTCACGCCTTGGCTTTTGCCCTGGCTTGCCTCACAAACCTGTCGGCCCCCCGAGGAGCAGGAGTGTCCCAGTTCCCGGCTGTTCTCACCTCTCCATCTTCCCAAGGAAATCAGGCTTCCTCCATGGGGGGGTTCTTCCTAGCCTCCGATAGAGGCGTTCTGTGGAGCCGACCAAGTCGTGCGGTTTTATACTTCATTTCCTTGGGACGCCATTAGCAACATCAAGCACTTCAGTCTGTCTGACACAAGTCCCTGCCCTGCTTAGAACTGAAGGACGAAAGGGGAGGGGCCGTGGGAGCCGGGATGGGCGCGGTGCCTGGTGTTTCGGGGTGGAGGTCGGAGTCCAGCACTGGGACCTCTGAAAACCGCTTCCCCAGCGTGCACCGTCAGCCCCACGACCCCGGACTGCAGGTCCAGGTCTAACTGACTTAGAAATAACGACGTTCCTGTACAGGTGTTGGGAGATCAGGTGGCCCAGGGAAGGGAGGCTGCTTGTCCAAGGTCACACAGGTGCCCAGGGGCCAAGCTCGGCTGGGAAGGCAGCTCCTGTGAGTCCCAGAGCAGCCGTAAGCACGGAACACCTCTGGAGAAGAATCAGTGTCTCCCCAAAGTCCCCTGCGAAGACCACAACTCCTGGGTTTGGTTCTGCGGACGATGCGTGTCGTCTCTTACGCTGGAGACGGTAGAGTCGCTTAGGTGGGAGTCCAGCTCCCGAGCAGGATCGGGGGGGATGTGCAGTGGGAGGGAAGCAGATACGTGCTGGAGGAGGGGCTCCTGCCCCCGGCTTCCCCACCGTGAGCCGGACAGGCGGCGGGCGGGTGGGTGGGCGCGCCCATGCGGGTCTACAGCTGCACTCTGCTTTCACACCCTTGTAAGACCGAGTCCACCTGCAGGAAGTCTTCCTGGCTTGACGAAGAGTCGGTGGATTCTCTGCTCTGTCCAGTTGCTTTGGCAACGTCTACTGTTACTGGACAAAGAGTCATTTCCACGAAGGTCCCAGATGGAGTCTTGGTGATTGAATCGAGCCCCATTCTCCTAGCCCTGATCCACTGATGGCAGTACACTGGGTCTCTGCTGGGCTCAGTCCAGTGCGCCTGCTCTGGAGAGACTGGGGCTGGCCAGGTGCCCCTTCCTCCTCCCCGCCCAGCCACATGGGCCAATGCTTTCCCCAGAAAAACCGGGGTGCTGTTAGCAGAATGCCCTGGCAGCCAGCCCCACCCCCACAGCCACGGGTTTCCTTATCTGCCTTGTGGAACCACATAGCGTTGTGGCACCGTGTGTATTCAGTTCATTTCTGCACTATCCCCAGGCAAAGGAAGAGCTTTGCAAATATTTGTTGAGTGAATGAAAGAATAAATGAATAGCAAATGAATGAATGACCCTCCTGAGAGATTAAGGCAGGCCTCGCCGTGGGGATAAAGCAGCGGCCGGCACTGTGCACCGCAGGGAAGGGCTGGGGGCCCTCGCTCCCTGGCGGCTGGCCTGCGAGACAATCTCAGCCACCCAGGCTGTTTGCACAGCCTGCGCGGCCTCGGCAGGTAGAAGCCCTGTGCCAAGAGGCACTTGGGCTTGAAGTTAAAGAGGGCAGCTTCATGATCCGGCACACGGGGACCGGGTGTGGGCTCAGGGCGCAGCGCGGTGTGAAATGAGGGGCCGCTCCTCTCAGACACGCCGGCTTGGTCAGCAGCCCCCGTCCGGGGCACACTTGGGAGGCAACAGATGGGTCCGCGGTGATAGGCAAGCACCCGAGGCAGGATCTCTCGTCTCCGTGGAAGCTGCGCCCCCACCAGCCCCAGCGTGGAGAATGGGACGGACGGGCTGCCGGCGGCGGCACAGCCTCCGGGAGAGACCGACTGGCTGTCCCTGCTCTGGCTGCTGGGTGGCCGCCAGCAGCGCTGGGCAGATGTGCACCGTGACAGACGCGATTCTTCTCGCTGTCCGTGCAGAAGCCCCGGCCTGCCATGCTCAGGGCTGTGGCGGAGGGGGTCACGCGTGTCCGGAGGAGAAGCAAGGCTGTTTTGCGCCGTTTCCCACACTAATCCCACCATCCAGGTTTCCCGTGAGCAACTTTTTCACAACCCATCAGTCTTTTAAAAAGGAAAGACGCAGGAAGGTGGGGCACACGTTGGTGGTCCCCAAAGGACCTACCCGGAAAGAAGCAGCCCCTGGCCCTCGCTCAAGCTGCAAGACCTGCATTTCTCAAGGCTTCCGGACCACGCTTCTCCCTGGGAAGAGGCCTGGCTGCGCCTGCCCTGTGCTCAGCACCCCGGAGGCAGCGTCGCAGTGAACTCTGTCTCCTGCCTCCCTCTTCCCAGTCCCGGAAGCAGTGTCAGCTCCTGTGATTGACCTGAGACCATGGAGCGGCACTGCCGGGGTGGAGCTCGGGTCCAGCAACACAGCGCACCTTGGAGCTCCTTGGTGGTGCCGTTGGCTTGGGGCAAACCTGTTGGCCTCACTATGACGACCTTAGCTGAGTGCCTTGTTCCCAAGCCTCGGGGACCTGCCAGGGCACCCAGGCTGGGAGCTGACCCTAGCAGTGCCGGGTATTGACAGAGCAGCACCACGTGCCGGGTGTGGAGCTGGCCGCTGGGGAGGCCACAGCCAGCGAGACACCTGGCAGAGAGCGGACACGTCTGAGGGTGGTCAGGGACGGCCTCTGGGGGGAGCTGACCTTGGAGCAGAAACCAGGGACAAGTAATGAAACTGCCCACGGGAGAAGTGTTGCCAGGAGAGGGAACAGCAGGGCAAGTGTCAGGGTGGGGGTCTGCTTGTGTGTTCAGGAGCTGCAGGGTGGGGAGAGGAGAGGAAGTGAGGGGAGGCCAAAGGCTGGGGCGGGCATGGGGCGAGTGAGGACCGGCGTGAGGACATGGGGTCCGGTAGGGTCTAACCAGGCCCATGGATGTTTGCACATGGGCACCGTAGGGGCTCCCTCTCACTATGTTTTTAAAGATTTCCTCATTTGTTTGAAAGGCAGAGGCAGAGAGATCATCCGTCTGCTGGTTCACTCCCCAGATGGCCACGACAGCCAGAGCTGTGCCCATCCAAAGCCAGGAGCCAGGAGCTTCCTCCAGGTCTCGCACGTGGGTGCAGGGGCCCAAGCACTTGAGCCATCCTCTGATGCTTTCCCAGGCCACAGCAGAGAGCTGGATCGGAAGAGGAGCAGCTGGGACTCGAACCAGTGCCCCTTTGGGATGCCGGCACTGCAGGCTGGGGCTTTAACCTGCTGTGCCACAGCACCGGCCGCTGACTGACTTTTGTCTCTCAGCTCCAGGTAGCCTGACTTTGTTCCCTCTGGAGGCAAGAGGCTGCAGGAACACCACGGTGCAGGCAGCCGCCCACCACAGGGTGAAGCCGGGAAGACGCAGGAAGGAGGCCCGCAGGGGAGCGGCGGAGGGCGCCTGCTCCTCGTATCTGAGGAAGTCCTTTCCCAACTTGACCTTGGGTTCCTTTAAGTCTCGAGGCACACCTGTCCATGACACTGGGAGAACCCGAGACCCCGAGGGAGGGGCCGCGAGGAGCGCAGGCAGGAAGGCAAGCCTTCCAGGCCAGGGCTTCCCAGCCCCACGCCACTAGCAGCTGCTGCTGGCTGGTGGCATCACAGGGTGTCTCAGGGAGCGCAGGGTGCCGGCAGCACCCCAGGCCTCAACCCTCCCTTAAGCTGTGGCAACCGAAAATACCTCTGGGAATGCCAGGCCCCCTCCTGGAGGCAGAGTCAGCCTGGCTTAGGGGCCTCCGGTTTTCTCTGCGTCCCAGGGCTGGTAACTCCCTGGACTTGCTGACCTACGGGGTGGCTCTCTGTGTCCGAGGCTAGAGCACCTTCCTGCTGGGGCTGGGGCGCCAGAGACCCTGGCCCGCAGGGCAGCAGGCAGGGCTGCTACCTCCTCTGCACTCAGAAAGGCAAGGGGGAGGCGTCGGGGACCTGTGGGCGTCTGGGGCCCGGCACCCAGAGGGTGCATTGAGGAGGTCAGAGGCGCAGAGGCTGGGCAGGGCCCCCCGCCCCCTAGCTGCGGCCCACACGGCCTGACCATCATTTTCCCTGCGCTTCCCTTTTTTTTTTTCCGATCCCCCCCCACCCCGCCCCTGTTCTTGGCTCTGGGAGATGTGGAAAAACATCTACAGTGACCATACTGTTGCATCTTGGTCAGAGGCATAAGGATTTCCCAGTAACGGAGAGAAAATACCGCCTGACGTGTGGCTAATAAATCTCGCCCCGTGTACGCACTGGCGGGTGCGTCTGGACGGGCCCACTCCTGGCTCCCGAGCAGGGCTTTGGCCCCGTTAAAGGGGGCCTTTCTGGGGCCTGCCGAGCACGGCGGGCGCAGGAGGGCCCTCAAGGAGGACCTTCCCGGCTGTGGCCGCCTCCCAGGGCTTCATTCCGCGAGCTTCTTCCCCGTGTCGGCCCCTCATCTTACGACCCCCAGCACTGGATTCACGATGAGAATTATCTCACCTCCAGATCCCTAACTCACCACATCTACACAGAACCTGCTTCCAAATGAGGTCCCTCCTGGGGGCGGGGCCCGACCAGCGCTCGCCCCAGCTGGTGGCTTTCAGGCGTGGGTGCCCACGGCGCTCCTGGCCAGTGCGGTGTGCCCGTGGCCCCATGCTGTCCTCCAGGGCAGCTTCAGAAGGGGCTGTGCGTTGCTTCCCTTGCTTCGGGGCCACCTTGCATTCCTCCCCGCATTGCGCATGTGCGCTTTAATCATTGCTTCTTTAAAGGAACACCAGGGCCAGCTGAGTGTCCGTGGGTCCTTGTGACAGCCGCTCCAGACTGGCAGGGGATCCAGGCTGGTCTCAGCTTTGCCCTGAGTCAGGCTTAGGCTGGGAAGTGGGTGCGTAATGGACCGGTGAGAGTCATCGGCGCTGGCGGGAACAAGACCTGGGTTAAAGGCTCGGGTTTGAATGGCGTCATCTACAACCCAGGGGACCGTCCCTTTACCCCAAACACAGTGGGGTGCTGTGCAGATCGGAAGCTGGATGGGGAGACACCAGCTGCCCGCCCACCTGCCACCAGCCTTCTGGGGTTGGGGGAGCAGAGGCAGTCGGGCTGGTGCCCTGCCCTCGTGGAGCTGCCACAGGGTATCCACTGGCCCTGGACCCAGCCCCTCTGTGCCCCTGCTGGGACACGGAGGAGCCACCTGGGCTAGGGCCTCGCTGGGCCCCCGGGAACATGCCGTCCCCCCTGGGGCGCCCCCTCCCTTTGGCTTCCGTCTGGCTTCTTTGGTGCAGACGTTGATGGGGATCTCAGCCCACAAGTTCCCGTTTGAGAATCGCACTTGGCTCTTGGGACCAAAACAACGAATTCACAGGGACTCGAAGGGTCCTTGACGCCTGACCGAGGGCCCGAGGAAAGACACCTCCCTTCCCAGGAGGGAGTGGAGCCTGGAGCATCCCAGGAGATTCCAGGAGGCTTCCGCGGTGTGCTGTGGGGCGGGTTCTAGAATCCCGGCACCGCAAGCTGCATCAGCTGTCCCCGTGGACCAAGCCCACACCCATGCCCGCGGCCCTCCGCGGCAGTGATGAGGTAGCCCTTTGCACTCTGCGTGGCTCACGCTGCTGTGTCACCCACCGGTGGTGAGACCAGGCGCATCCAGCCTGCGGGGCTGGGAGTCAGAGGCAAGACAAGATAGCGAAAGCCTCACCAATGATCCGGGTTAAACAGCCGTTCGATAGGACAATAGGAGCGATATCCCAGGCGCTGTGTGATTAATTGCCTGGCCAATCTGCGGGATGATAAATGTTTTCTGAACACAGAGGAGGGAGCACGGGTGGAACAGGCTGGGGAGGGGGGACCGCTGTGCTCTCTCTGCAGGTCCTGTGGGGCTGCTGGCCGAGGAGGGCACCGTCCCGTGACGGGAGATGGGAGAGAGCCTTTTTTTCCTTCAGTATTTTTTTAAAAGATTTATCTATTTTTTTGAAAGTCAGGTATAGAGAGAGGGAGAGACAGAGACAGACAGAGAGGGAGAGGGAGAGGGAGAGGGAGAGGGAGAGGGAGAGGGAGAGGGAGAGGGAGAGGGAGAGATCTTCCATCCTCTGGTTCATCCCACAAGTGGCTGCGACAGCCAGGACTGGGCCAGGCTGAAGCCGGGAGCCTGGAACTCCACCTGGGTCTCCCACGCGGGTCCAGGGGTCCAAGCACTTTGGGCCATCGGCTGCTGCTTTCCCAGCTGCATTAGCAGGGAGCTGGCTCGGAAGTAGAGATCTCAGGACTCGAACCTGCATCCATACGGGATGTTGGTGTTGCAGGTGGCAGCAGCTTAACCCACAGAGCCTTTTTCTTTGTTAAAGGAACAAGAAGTGGGCACCTGGCTGCCACGTGCTCCAGTGATGCCCAGGGAACGGGCTGTCACCCCCTTTGCGCTGTCTCGGCTTCCCCAGGACAAACTCGCCCTCTGGGGTCTGCCCCGGAGAAAGCGGGGTGGACATGCAGTACTTGCAAGAAGAAACGGAGCCCCCGCGGCAGCTGGGGCCGCTCGCCCTTGGCTGATGGGGCCCTGTAAGTTACAGAAACACGTCCTCTTCATGGCAGCGGTAAGACTGACACGTGTCTGGATGTTGCCCGAAATTTCAAGTGGCTGAAGCCGAGAGCCTTCTTTGAAGCTCTCAGAGCTCGGGGTCGTGTTCGGCTTGGGCACCTGTTGAGAAAACAGACGTTTCATCACGGCTGGGCCCACAGATCGTGCACGGATGCCTAAGGCTTTGTCTCATTAAACCGTGCTGCTGTCTAGCTCGGCTGTCCAGGCTGCTTCTCTGGGAGCAAGGTCATCCAGCATCTTAGACTCCAGCCCTGGGGGCCACATACCGCTCTCTGCGGACCCGGGGGCGACCAAGCGGCCACTTCCAGAAACCCCAGCCACCCCGAAAGGCCCGCCACTCTTCCTGGGCCGCGGCTGGGCCAGCTGCAGGCGGCAGGGCCGCCCGGGGTGGGGGTGGGGATGGGGGTGGGGGGCCGCGCCGGGCTCTGGCTGTCCCTAGCAGTGAGAAAGCAGATGGCTGGTGATGGATCACAGGGCTGACACCTGCGGGGGCTGGCTGGTGATGTCACAGCTGGGGAGGGGGCTCCTGGAGCCCGGAGAGGCCCAGGGAGACACGCTGGGGGCTGAATTAGTCACGATGGCTTCGTATCTCTCTCTCTCCCTCCCTCTCCCCTCTCTCTCCCTCTCTCTCATTTCTTTACCCCTCAGACCTAACTGACCTGAATCTCAAGAACAAACTAACGGCCCCACAGACGCCTTTGTCACCGATCAGAGGTCACCAGAGCAAGTGGGCGATGCCGGGGCCCTCCCTGAGCTGCCACTCGCTTCCGGGGGCTGGTGACCTTGCACTTCCACTCCAGCCTGTCTGGGCCTGGTTCCTCAGCTGTGAAACGGGTTGCAGTGAGGATGAACCTGTGTTGGGTGATGCAGGGCTTGTGGCGAGAGCACAGGCAGCTGTAGTGGCCACCGTCAGGGCCGGGCGGGCAGGCTGAGGTGGTCCCAGCCAGGGCGGCTCCAGCCTTGCCGAGGGGGCTTGCACCATCGGACTCAAACCCCGCCCCCGGATCTGGGGCCTTGGTTCCCCTTCTTGTAGCTCTCCCAAGGGATGGGGGAGAGACGCCTGGAAGTCAGAGGGGTGCAAGGGGCAGAAGCAGGAGAGCTGGGCGTGGCTGCGTGGCCTTCTGGGTTGGAAGCTTGGTCAAGCCAAGGGTGCAGGCGAGAATTTCCAGACCACATGGTGGAGAAGCCTGGAGCCAGGAGCGGTGCGGGGAGGTGGTGGGGGGTGGGGACAGGAAGGGGAGGGGGAGTACGTTGTCCTTTTCAATTAGAGATGCGTTCCATCTGTTCATGGCCCCGGAGGAGGGCGGCCTGGCAGCGGCTGGAAGGTCTTGCAGGGAGCGTGTCAGCGGTTTGAGCAGCTGGAAGGACGCAGTGGCTCGTGGGCACACAATGCCGGCCGGACTCGAAGCTGGAACGATGCCCGAGGAGGGGAGCCCTCCAGAGACCCCGGAGAGGACGCACCCAGAGCTGAGGCTGGACAGAGAGGAGGGTCCCAGGGAAAGGAATGGCAGCAGCCCCTCTGCAGCCCCCGGGATCCTCTTGCAGTGAGCCCGCACCTTGCCCGGCACGGACTCATGGGGGCTGCCCGGGTGCCAGGATGGAGCCCACCCCCGACAGCCTCCGACAGGGAGGGGCGGCAGTAAGCACAGTGGCCAAGAGTGTGGCTCTGGAGCCGAGGTGACCACAGGACACCGCGGCCCTCCCCAGGCACCCGCCGCTTCCTCAGCCACGGGGGAGTCACGGAGTCCTGGCCACGCGGCCGCTCGGCACGGAGCACGGTGCTGGCACACGGGAGGTGCCCGCTGGCATGACGTGGCGTCACTTTTCCAGCATTTTCTGCACATTGAGTGACCGCACACAGCTCAGCTCCTGGCACGTTTACAAAGATACTGAAAACCACACGCTGATGGTGTCGTCCGTGTCATCCCCTAGCAAGGCGGGTCCCCCTTGACATGACCCAGAAACAGGATCCAGGAGTGGGAGGGGCTTGCCCAAGACCACTCAGGTTGAGATCTGAACCAGGCCTAGGTTTTGCACCTGCCTCACACCCGTGTCCTCTTACATGGGTTCTCTCTGCCGCACTGTGGGTGTCTTGCCCGTTCCGTGTCCCGGCCCACGCCAGGGCTACTCTCACCCAGCGGCATGTTGGTTTCCCCAGTGGGAGGCAGGCTTCCCTCTTCGGCTCATTCACTGGCCGTGGCCCAGTTCTGCTGGGGATACATCTCGCCTCCTCCCGAGAGAGCGAGCCTCCCACAGGTGCTGTCCGAACTGCAGCGTCAAGTGGAATTGGGAATCGCTTCAGTCCTACAGAATCTTCTAGCCAAGCAGCTTAGCAGAGCAAGGCCACCAGCTCGCGGGCCCACACTTCTCACCTACTTAGAGCTCCTGGGATTCTTAGAAGAGGGAAGATGGAAAACAAGAACGGAGATGTCGGGAGGAGAGAGTGAAAGGAAGAGGAAGACAATGATGGGGGGGGGGGAGGAAGCAGAATCAAGGAGGGGGGAGAACCCCCCAGAGAGGGGACAGCAGCCTTCAGCAGTGCGAGCTCCTGGTGACACCGCCAGCTCACCCAGGAAACCCGACCCCAAACCTCTGTCTCTCTCCCTCTCTCGGTCACTCTGCCTTTCAAAGAAATAAATCTTTAAAAAAAAAAATGGGGCCGTCTCTGTGACGTAGAGGATTAAGTTGCTGCCTGAAATGCTGTCATCCCGTATTGGTACCAGTTCAAGTCCTGGCTGCTCCACTTTTGATCCAGCTCCCTGCTGATGCACCTGGGAAAGCAGTGGAGGACGGCCCAGGCATGGGGGCCCCTGCACCCACGTGAGAGACCAGGAAGCAGCTCCTGGCTCCTGGCTTTGGTCTGGCCCAGTCCTGGCTGTTATGGCCATTTGGGAAGTGAACCAGCAAATGGAAGATCTCTCTCCCCCTCCCTCTCCCTCTCCCTCTCCCTCTCCCTCTCCCTCTCCCTCTCCCTCTCCCTCTCCCTCTCCCTCTCCCTCTCTGTCACTCTGCCTTTCAAATACACAAATAAATCCTAAAAAAATACATAAATAAATCCTAAAAAAAAGCATCTCTCTGGGCTACCCTGCAGAAAGTCTCCCAAGGCCCTCAGGCAGGTTTGGTCCAGCGACGGCCCCAGGGCCCGCGTGCTGCTCCCGCCCACCGCGCTCCGCGGGCTGCACCCAGCACTCGTCCCCAGCACTGCGTTCCCAATCAGAAACGCCCCACACTGAGCCCTCTTAAAGCTTCCGCTGCTAATAGCGTGATTTATTTCCCCGTCATCAGTGCTAACAAACTGATCTATAAAAGGGTTTTAAAGTGCTACAAATAGCTCCGCCGGTCCCTGAAGTCAGCTCATCGGGGAAATGGCTGATTTTATCGCTCCCTGCACATTTGGGTGCTTGGAGGTGATTGACAGAAGCAGCGCACCTTGCGGCTGGCAAGGCAGAATGGGCACCTGGAGGGCGGGGCTAAAGAGAGTGTGGTCTGGACCATTTCTGAGCCACATGAGTGGTGTTGGTGCGGGCCCGCTCCATGCCAGTAACCAGTGTCTGCCCATACTAAAAATCCACCGTGCTGCTGTTTCTTCTAGAAAATGCAGGCGCATTTACGGTGGGGCAGGCCGTCTGCTGGCTCAGGGCTCTCTCAAGGGAAGGCCCCTAGGGTGGAGATGGGAGTCGCGTCATCTTCACCTGCTCAACCCTCTTGTGCCCCAAGAACAAAGCCTGGTCTCCTTCTCAACCCACAGTCCCGGCTCCGCCAGCTGCCCTCCCAATGGCTCCTCTCGCCTGTCGGCTCCGCTGGCTGCTGCCCGGGCTGTCCCACCACCCCGGATGCCTCCCTCAAGCAGCTCCCCCCTCCCCCGTCATCCCGTCTGTTCCTTTGCTGTGCGGTTTTCCCAGCCTTCGCCCAGCACAAACCTAAGCAATCGCGCTGCACGTGGAGGCACAGGACCGGCCCAGCCCCGACCGTATGGGGTTTGCTCTGCAACACACAAGCAGACCGGTGAGCATTTCGGGCGGCCCCACTGCTACGAAGACGCAGCCTCCATCTGGCCTGCTTCTGTTCTCCCTGTCCCGGGGCACTAGCCCACCCACCGGACCCTACGCCAGGGCTGGTGTTGGGGGACAGTTTCCTCTAGAAGCATCCAGAAGGGCAACCTATTGTGGAGGAAGGGGGGTCAGCTCCCCCCACAAAGAGCCTCACCGAGGCCGAGTCTCCTGCACTTGGGGGGCCAGGCCCGCACCCCACAGAGCGGTCTGGGCGCACTCCCGGCTGCCCTCTGGCCCTGGTCCTGACTCAGGGGAGCTGCCACCACTGCTTTTCTGAGTCAGTCTCTCTGCCTACTCCCCTGCGAGAAGCAGCAAGTTCAATATCACACGGCCGCAGGCGTGGGTGTGGGTGACTCAGCGTGGGCTCTGGGGAGGCAGCGGGGCTCTGAGCCGCACGCCCCCGCAGTCTGCAGCCCAGCCGGTGACTCACTGGGCTCACGACAGCGCGCGCACGCGGTGCACACTGAGACCCCAGCGGGGCCCACGCACAGGCAGAGAGGACCAGGCTGGGGGGAGAATACGGGAGGATGCTCCCGTTTGCACGCTCATGCCCCCCCAGGTACAGCACACACTCGTATGCACACACACGCTCGCACACACAGACTTGCGCAAGGACCCGCTGGCTCGTCTGCTCTCCTGGGAGCACCCCCTCTTCCTTGCTGGTTGAGAACACGGGCTTTGGGACTGGGATCATCCTACCCAGCCCCGTCATCCCTGCCACACTCTCACCTGCCAGCTGCGCAGCTCAGACAGGTACTCCACCATGCTGTCCACAGACACCCCTCCTCCAAAACCTGGAGTCCCCCTGGGGCCCCTCCTAGGGCCCAGCTCCCCGAGAAGGGCTTGTTGTGGGCGCCCTGTGTTACCCTGGGCCCTGCAGCTCAGATGGTGACCAAGCTCTGCCCCCAACGAGCACCTCCTGGGTGCCTGGTCCCTTGCGACTCAGTCCTCTCCTCAGAAGACCCAGGGTCTGGGGGTGGACAGAGCAGGTGGCCCACTGAATGGCTGGCAGACAGCAGAGCCACAGAACTGGGGACTGTGCGGGTGGTGGTGGAGGCACAGGGCTTGGGTCTTTAGCAGCCATGGAGAGGGAGCCTGGGGGATGAGAAGCCGATCCCAGGCCAGCGTCCCTTGACTTTTTTGGGGGGAGGTCAGCAGACCCAAGAGCCAAGGAAAGTGCTCCTGGCCTGGGGATCTGGGACCCCACCAGCACTGGGCGGAAAGAGCCTACTCCCCCAGGACCCCTCTGTTTTGCCTCGGATGTTATTTGAAAGACAGAGTTAGAGAGAGAAAGAATGAAAGAGCTCTTCCATCCGCTGGTTTGCTCCCCAAACGGCCAGGAGTCTGAAGCCAGGAGCCAGGAGCGTCTTCTGGGTCTTCCACATGGGTGCAGGGGCCCAAAGACTTGGGGCATCTTCTACTGCTTTCCCAGGTCATAGCAGAGAGCTGGACTAGAAGTGGAGCAGCCGGGACTTGAACTGGCGTCCATATGGGATGCTGGTGTTGTAGGCCTGTGCTTTAACCTGTTATGCCACAGCGCCCCCCTCCCCATCTTGTCTTAACAATGTTCTTTTGGTGGCCAAGAGCAGGAAGCCAGCTCAGTGTGGCTAAGGGAACACATACACCTGGGGTGGTTGATGGGGTGGGTTTTGGGCACAGTGAGATCCGGGGACACCAAAGCTGCCACCGGGGATCTGTGTCTTGTGGGCTCTGAGCTCTGCTTCCCTCCATCCTGACGCCACTCCCGTGCAGGACCCCCACCGCCCCCAGTGGCTGCTGGCTGGCAGCCCCCGATCGGCCATCCTGCGGGAGAGGCCCACGCCTCTGCACTCCCACCCAGCGCCTGGCTGCATCCTCTTGACCTGAGGGCCACCTGCCCTTCTCTAGGTCCACCACGGCGGCCAGGGAAGGGACCGTGCTGATGGCTCAGCTCCGGGCCCCGGCTCCACGCAGGCCTCATGGGTCGAGGTAGCCCCTAAAGGAAAACCCAGGCACCTTCACCAGAGGGGCTGGTGCAGGACAGTGGGCACAGCAGCAGCCGTGCAGGGAGGCTGCAGTCTACTGGGCTGTGGAGGGCAGGGGGCAGTGGCCGGGGGATGGGGAAGATGGGCTGGGTTTGGGGGGTAGCATTAGGGAGGTGGGGACAGGGTCCATTCCTGGTTTGAGACTTGATTTCACGTGGATGGCTTCTAGGTGGGGGGTGGCAAGTTGGGCCGCACACCAGGCTGATGGAGTTCCTTGGGGTAGAGGCGCTAGCTCCCCTCCAGGGGGTAGCGTGACTTCCTGGGGTTGCCATAGCCAATTGCCACAACCAGATGGCTTCAAACCACAGAAATGTGCTGGTTCATGGCTCTCAAGGCCAGAAGTCCTGGGGGGGAACCCCAGATTCTCAGGGGTGCACGGGCTTTGAGAAGAGGTGGACGGGAGCCCTGGCAGGGGCGTGAGGCCAGTGGTGTGACTGCTGGGGCAGCCGTGAATGCAGGCCGAGTCAGCCCCGCCCCCAGCGGCAGCCCCTGGACTCTGGACGGAGCCGTGTTTAGCTGGGATGAAACCCTACACTGCGAGGCCCGCCCGGGGCCGGTCTTCGTCTTCTCGCACTCCACGTGGTGGGTCTGGTGGGCCGCCCAGGACCACGTCGGGAAGACAGAAGGTGTTGCCAAGGCTGCCTCTGCCCCCCTGGAAACCCGAGGCCTCTGGCCCAGCGAGATCCATCTGGCTTCCCTGGGACCAAGGAGGGAGGAGGAGAAGGGGCTCCGCAGTGCAGGAGGGAGGCCCTCAGCGCGGGTCTCAGAGCCCCAGTCCGTCCCCCTGGACGGCTTGGCCGACAGACCGCTTGCTGCCAGGGCTGCCCTTGCTCACGGACACCACGGGGCTGGGCTGGGGCCAATGTGTCGGGAACCGGCCCGAAACGGAGCAGGTGGAGCTGGTGCATCTCCTAACAGCGGTGACGGCATGTTGCGGGCGCACCCGCCCACACGCACGCCCCAAGCTTGGTTCCTGCTTGTGGAAGACAGTGAGGGGAGAGGGGAGAGAGCTGGGGAGTGAGGAGAGAGATGCGTGAGGCTGGGGAGACGGGAGAGGTTGCTGAGCCCTCAAGAGCACGAAGCTCACTCCCCTGCCTTCCTGGGCTCCACACGCCCCCTCTCTGCCTGCAGCTCCGTCTCAGCCTTGGGCGGCATCCTCTGTGGGGGAGGGAAGATGGCCTTTGGGCATCCTGGGAAGGCGTGTCTCTGGGCGTCACCCACCCGTGTGGCCCACAGTGTGGCTCCATCTTCCTCCCCAAGGCTCAAGTCCCACCGAGCTCGGCTCGGTTATCCCCACTTCACAAATGAAGACACCAGGGAGTTGAGAGCGACGTTCGGGCCAAGTTCACACAGCTGGTGTGCACCGGCACAAAGCTACAGACCCAGGCTTTCAACCCCAAAGGCCACCTTGTCCACTCCCACGGTCACTGCCCACACCGAAAACCCCACACTGGTGATCTGGCCGTTCCGAAGGCCGGGATCCAACCTGCACGGCACTGGCTGGGGTCCAGCGGCTGCCAGAGCTGCACTCCACCTGGAGGCTTCCGGGGCGGGTCCCCGTCCTTGCTCGCTGCGGCTTCTAAAGGCTGCCGCACCGTTTGGTCCCTTCCCTGTCTTCAAAGCCATCACCGTGCTTCTGGGGCCACACGCACAGGGTGCAGTTGGTGGATTTACTAACTGGAACACACACATCCACCAAGTCCATGCTCACAGAAGAAATCGACTCAACCCTACCAATTCTAATCATAGCCCCAGCCCTGACTCCCCCTGCAGGAAGCTCCCCGTCTGTGTCTTGTCAGCACGGCTTTCCAGACGCTGCGTTGCCAGCACCCGTGCTTCGAGGGGAAGCAGACAAGCACGGCTCAGCCACCGTCCAGAGCAGTGACAGGGAATCAAGAAGGAGTGAGCCCCGGGGTGGCCGCTGAACCAAGGGTTGAGTCCCAGCCTCCCGGGCCCGGGCTGGAGCTGTGGCCGGGTCTTCCCGGGCAGGCTGGCGTGGGGGAGACCATGGGGCCTCCCGGGCGGCCCATTGCCTCATGTGCACACTGCGTTTCCTGGCGAGCTCTCCCCAGTCAGCCGGCAGGGGAGATGGGGTGAGGTCAGGGCTGCCTTGGCATCCCCAGATGAGTGCCAGGAAGCTGGGAAGGGAAGTGCAGAGGCTCAGAGGAGGGGAAGAGGGGGCTGGCGGCGAGAGGAGCTGCGCGGGCCCTTCCAGAAGACAGAAACTCGGCAACTCTATCAGCTGCTCCCCCCAGTCTGTTGACTCCTCTGAGTGCGGAGCTGGGGGCAGGAACCCCCCGCCAAAGCAGAGCCCCAAACCCAGCCTGCTCCCCACCGAGCGTAGACGGCCAGTTCCAGATGCACGCAGCAGCTGCCCCGCACCGCTCCCTCCCTGCCTGGCAGCTCCCGCCTCGTCTCGGCTGCGACGTGTACCCCGGTGCCCGGCTGTCTGCGTGTGTGCCCGCTCACGGGCGGGGTCTGTGCCGGGTCGAGGGGGCTCCAGTACTGGGGCATTCCCATGTGCTTGCTGACAGATTGCGTTGTCCCCCTGCTGAAGGGCAAGACACACAGAGGCCGTCAGGTTTCCGCTGCCGTCCGGAGTGGTCCGGAAGCTCTGCCGTCCTCAGTGCGCCCTGCGAGGCCCTGGCTCGGAGCCACCGGTGCTGAGTCAGCAGGGGCCTCGCCCACCCCCACCTGGGCTGGGACGGTTGCGAGGGCACGGGCAGGACGGCAGCGGAGACTCCTTTGGAGAATGGAGCAGTCTGAGGGGTCCCAAGGCTCAGCGTCTGCCCTGAGGAAAGACTGGGCCATGTGGCCCCCTGGGGAGTGAACCAGTGGGTGGAAGTCTTTCTCTCTCTGTCTCTATAACTCTTCCAAATAAATAAACAAAAAATAAAAATAAAAAAGGGGCAGGCCACCAAGCCAGCTCTGCCTGCCTTTCGGGGAGCCGTGCCCAGCCTGCAGGTGCCTGACCCTCCAAGGGAGCACCTGGCCGGGCAGGGGGGATGGGCGGTGGAGGAGCCACAGGAAAGCCCCTCCCCGAGGGGCGGGGCATCTGGCTGCCACAGGTGACCACGCACTTGTGGCTTGCAGCAGCAGGGGCGGCTCTGGCCTCAGGAGGTGCCTGCCCAGCCCCGCTCTCCCTGACACTTGAACCCCAAGTGGGAACAGGGCAGCTGGAGCCCGGCGGGGAACCAGGGGCTGGATCACGCGGCTTCCGGGGCTGCCTCTGCCTTCAGGGACCCCTGGAACACACAGCAGCACCCAGCTCTGGGTGCTCTTCCTTCGGGTGCCTCTCCCCAGCTGGGGCGGGTAGCAGGGCTTGTGTGCAGGACAGGTGGACGCGGCGGCACAGCGCACAGAGAATGAATTCTCCAGCTCAGCGGCCGTTCTGCAGCCAAGGCCGGGGGCAGGCGTGCTCAGCTGGGAAACTCCAAGGGCCTTGAGCCAACACCTTGAACCTGGGCCCCGCTGCTCTCCTCCCAAGGCCTTTGGAGAGAGTGCTGTGGCTGAAGACCCCCTACGGTGACCCTCACTCTTCCCTCTCCCAACAGGAGGACTGATTTCTCGGCTCACTGCTCAAGGCGCCGGCTTCTGAAACGGAGCCGTCGCGGTTTAAGCGAGAAAGAAGAAAGCAGCGCCTTAGAGGCTCGGCGGCCTGAGCCACCTTGCTGTTCTCTGCAGGGTCCAGCACAGGCGAGCAGGTGGAGCAGCCAGCAGACAAAGCATGAGCTGCAGCCTGCGGGAGGGTGTGCAGCGAGCTGGGGTGGGGGGAGCGGGCACGCTGTGCGGACTACAGCTCTAGGCAGGAACCCAGGGTGGCCGTGGATGGGGCAAGGCGATTTGCCCAAATCCCTGACCCTCCGAGGGGCGGGTGTTGCCCCCAAAACGCCACACTCCAGCCCTAAACTGGGGCAGGGGATGAGGACCTGGAGCAAGATAATTGCCACATACAAGCATATTTGCTGCAAAGGACCTAGAAACACCATCAGACAGAAACCTCGCGCTGGGGTTGGCCGGTGTCCACGGAGCGGCTCTCTCAACAGCCGAGAGGCTTCTATTAGCAAGACAGAGAACAGCAAGACCCCAACACGCAGCTGAGCTTGGTGCCGCTGGCACAGCCTGGCTGGGCCCGCGCGGGGTTTCCATGTGAATGAGAGGTAGGGCAGTTAGCAGCACACAGCACGGTCGCTGTGGTGAAGTCACAGCTGCTCCCGTGCGTCCAGTGGGTCGCGAACGCCCGTGGCTCCCATCTCCACGCTTTGTGTGGAATCGTGGCAGACAAAGCTGTCCTGCGATTTCGGGCCTGCTCATAGAGCTGGGGGAGCCACAGGCCCCACCCACCTACAGCAAGGCTGCAGCGGCCACAAGGCCCGCCTCGGCGCACGATGCCCGCACACTCCGTGATCTGTAAGCACTCATTGCGTGAAAGAAGGGCTCTTGGCCCTGTCTCTCCTCCTGCAAAGTTCTTCCTGACCCCCAGGGGCCATCCGCAGAGGCCACTGGCTCTCTGGGCCAGCTCGTCCCAGGGCTGGGTGTCCTGTGAAAGTCAAGACCGCCCCTGGCTCCCACCTTCCACACCCACCTCCCGAGGCAGGTGCTGAATAAGGACCCACGGTTGATAAGGAACGAGGTCTGATAACCCCACATCCAATTCAAGCTTGGCAGCCCCGCCCCCCGGGGCAAGGAAGACCAATCACTATTTCTCTGGCAGAGGAGGAAGCAAGGCACTAAAACGTGGTGGGGAAATGCAGGTTCAAGCCACTTGGAAAGCTCGCGCCGCACCGGCCAGGACACGGCGACAGCCAGGGGTGACCAGAAGGCAGAGCGGCGGCACCGTTGTACACACACTGCTGGTGGTGATGCAGGATCCCGCAGCTGTTTTGGAAAGAACTCAGTTAGTTTCTCAAAAAAGTTAGGTGGTCACCGCGTGACCCCGCAATTCTGCTCCTAGGCGCCCATCAAGAGAAATGCAAACAGACATCCTCGGAAGACCTAGGAATGCCCGGACAGCATCGTGCCCGGTACCCAAAGCACGGACATAGCCCAACTGTCCAGCTGTCACAGAGCTGCCCGCAAATGTGGCATTTCCAGGGGAGAGGACATCCGGCAGCCACCAACTGGAGCGAAGCCCTGAGCCGGGCCGCCAGCTGGATGAGCCTGGACGGCGCTGGGTCGAGCGACGGAAGTCAGGCGCAAGGCAACGCAGCCTGGTAAGATCGCCTTGGTCTCTCTCTCTCTCTTTTTTAAGGATATTTTCTTCAATTGTTTACTATTTAACCTTTTAAATTTTATTTATTTATTTGAAGGAGTTACACAGAGAGAGGAATAGAAACACACACAGGCAGAGAGAGAGAGAGAGAGAGGAGAGAAATCTTCCATCCACTGGCTCACTCCCCAGATGGCCGCAATGGCAAGAGGCAGGCCAGGTCAAAGCCAGGAGCCAGGAGATGCATCAGGGTCTCCCACGTGGGTGCAGGGGCCCAAGGCTTTAGGCCGTCTTCCACTGCTTTCCTGGGCCATAGCAGGGAGCTGGCTTGGAAGAGGAGCAGCTGGGACATGAGCCAGCACCTGTTACACCAGAATGCCGGCCCTGCCTTGGTCTTCTGAGTTTTGCTCAGCTCTGGGCGACAGATCAGGAAAGTGGGGGCTCTGCCCGTGTCTGGGAGACAGTGAAGGGATTCCTTCCCCAGCCCTGGCGCACGTGGAACCTCCAGCTGTGAGGCCCCCAAACCGACCTCTTAGTGCTGTTCTGCCCACCGGTGGCCAGTGCCCAGCGAGCGAGGCCGCCACAGTCCGCCGAGTGCTCGCCGGGCCCCGGCTGCCCCTCCTGCCCCACATCAGGGTTTTGTAAGCGTCTCCAACACTGTCTCTGCAAGGAGACTTTGAAACCTCGTTTCCCCGGGAGCTCGTCCCACGGACATGTGACGCCACGGAGGGCCTGTGGCTGCCTTTGGCTGCTGGTCCACACCCGTGCTTTGCACACGGAGTCCACGCTGTGCTCCTCCCAAGAGCTACATCCTGCAGTGGCGGGGGAGCCACCGGTGCACTGAGGACGCCGGGGCTGCCCATCGTGCCCGTCTGGCGCTGGGTCTCAAGGCTCGCCCTGGCTCACGGGGCTGGGACGTGGCGGGAGGGGGTGTCTTGTCGACTCTCCTCGAAGACAAGGCTGAAGTCACCTCTACAGTCCAGCCGGGCGACAGCTGGGCGCAGGGTGGCTTGCCCGGGGCCAGGTGTTGTCCCCAAGGGGGTGGGCCCTGATCCCACGTCAGGGCCTGGCTCCGCGGGCCACACCCAGCCCAGGAGCTCCTAATCTGGGGCTTCCTGGATTCTGGGGGGCCAGTGATGGAAACTTCAGGGGCTCCTTGGAGGTGGCAGGCGTCCTGGGAGGCTCAGGATGGCCTCTGGGGTTGGGGGTGGAGGCCTGCGGGGCTGTGCTGCACAGGCACCTGCTGCTGCTCCCCGACTCAGAGAGCAAGTCGGGAGCACCGTGGGGTTCGGAGCCAGGGGACACCGGCTCACCTCCCGGGCTGGGCCGGCCAACCTGAGAAGACCGCAGTGCTGGGGGAACCCAGGCTTCCCCCACCGGCCCCCAAAATAGCTGACACCTCCGGCCTGGCCCGCACATCCTGAGGAAGCCTCACGGAGCGGCTGGCGAACAATGGGGCCTGTGTGGCCCGGGGCCCCCAGACAGGAAGCCGGGTCCTGCAGGGCCCACCCCCAGGGTGACCTCGCCGCCGTGGGCCTGCCCGCACGTGGGGCCCAGGGCCAGGTGCTGCCTGGCTTCCTTCAGCGGGAGCCGAGCTGGCAAGGAGCATCAGGAAACACCAGCAGGGGCTGGCAGAGGAGGCCGGGGGTGGGGGGACAGGGACGGGAGGACCGACAGCAGGTGGCTCAAGCCAGTCCCTTCCGCACCCTCCTCCTGAAACCCTCCCTCTGACTCGGGGACTTTGCTCGATCCCCAAGCCCCACAGGGCCACGTTTCTCCCTCCGTGCCACAGGCTGTGGCTCCCGTGGGTACTTGGAAAGACTGCCCGGCACGTCTCAGGCCCCGTCCTCAGCTGCCCTCACGCGCCCTTGGGTCACTGGGGGATGTGCTGTGTGCACAGGCCCCAGGGCCTTTGCACTTCCTGCCCCCGCCCGGCCCACGCTGCTTGGGAGCCTTTTCTGTGCTGTGCCAACGTCACCTCGCCAGCCGGGCTTCCCTGACCTCGCCGGCGCCGGGCCAGACGCATCCTGGTGGCGTCTGTCAGCCGGGGGGTCAGGAGCCTCTGAGTCCTGCCTGTGGGATGAACAGAGCAGTGTAACGTGCGGGCCACCCACGCAGTGTCGTCCCCAACCCATCTCAGAGGCCAGCAAGCTCGTGCCCCACAAGGACAATGGGGAGGCGTCAGCATGAGGCGCGGCAGGGGGTCCTGTCTGCGGGGAGCCCCGGAACAAGCCGAGTGCCACGCGGCCTGGGCACCTGGGGGCTGAGGGAAACCCGAGCCGCCCGCCGGTCTGGAGAACGGGCAGGAGGGAGGCGGACGCTGGCCGCGGGAAAGCCCCCAGGAACATGTCATGTAGGCGCACACGGCTATGACCCCGGGGCTTCCTCCCACTGGCCTGGCCTCTCGGGTCGACGCCCTGAGACCAGGCGGCAGAAGCAGACCGGGAACGTGGCACGGGCCACTCGAGTCCCCCCCCCAACACCTTCCTTCCATGCACCTGCCGAGGGCCACACGGTGAGGGGGCAGGTGCACGTGTGGCCGTGGGGAGGGGCACAGGAACCAGAGCAGCCTCCAGCGTGTGAACTCCTGCTGTCCAGTGACTTGAGGTGTGGGGAGCCCCGTCACTAAGCTTGGGGGATCCACTCCAGAAAGGGCAAAGGCCCTGAGGCAGAAGGGGGCGCGGTGGGGGGTGGGCTGCGACCTCTCCTGAGTCACCCCAGAAAGAACGCGTGCAGGGAGGCCCCAGAGGGAGCAGCTGGGTCTCAGGCAGCCCCCCCCCCAGCTCCGGCACCCCCACGGCACACAGGAGCACAAGGGGACCAGGGAGGGTGAGCGCTCTGCCAAGGCCACAGAGCTGGTTCCGGGGGAAGCCAGGATGAGGCCAGAGTGCCCCCCATTTCCTCGCGGAGCGGACCGCGGTGCCCTGGGCCTCAGGCGCCACTCTGATTACACCTGGCCACGGTGGGCTGGGGGTGTCCACCTCGCCTCACTTGCACTCTTGACGAACCACACACCCTGGCTGGCCTGTGCCCTCCAGGGCTGCCATGGGGCCTCCCTTCCGGGCTGGGGTCTCCTGTCACCTACCAGCCACAGCCAGAACAGTGAGTCCAGCCTGCTCAGGGTGGGCGCATGTCTGGCTTCTCCACCATTCTCCTGGATACAATTTTTTTTTTAAAGATTTACTTATTTTATTTGAAAGTCAGAGTTACAGAGGCAGAGAGAGAGAGAGAGAGAGAGAGGTCTTCCATCCGCTGGTTCATGCCCCAAACAGCCACAATGATGAGCTGGGCTGATCTGAAGCCAGGAGCCAGGAGCTTCTTCTGGGTCTCCCATGCGGGTGCAGGAACCCAAGCATTTGGCCCATCTTCCACTGCTTTCCCAGGCCACAGCAGAGAGCTGGATCAGAAGTGGAGCAGCCGGGACTTGAACCGGCGCCCATATGGGATGCCGGCACTGCAGGGGGCAGATTTACCAGCTATGCCACCGTGCCGGCCCCGTGGATTCAGGTTTTACTTTGTGGTGCGCTGTGTCCTCCAGGTGACGGATGGATCACTGTACCCCTCACATCTGGACTTCTGGGGGTAGCACAGCCCCAAGCCCTCTGCCTTCCACCATGTCCTGAGTATCTCGTGCTGTGCAGGCTAAGGAGGCACCCACCCTGGCTCTGGCCTGGAGAGGACACACTGCCCCTCTCTGCCCCTCAAGTCATAGGGACCTTCCTTAGGGTTGCCCTGTGCATTTGTCCAGGTCGCACACTGCACAGTGCTGGACACTGCCTCCTTGGGACGAGGATTCTCTGAGCCAGTGCAGGCACTGGGGAGGAGATATTACCAAAAATGGTCATTTCACTCCCGCCGATATGAATCGTCATTACGCTGAAGCGTTGTATGCAGCACTTCCTGCGTAGGATCTCAGTCCATCCTGTGACAACCCGTGAAGTGCCCGTTTCCATCTCTGTGAGACATGGCAGCCAGAGAGGAGCAGGGGCCGCTCAGAGTCTCCCAGCGCACAGAGGAGATGGGACCGGAGACCAGGGCTGCTCACCGCAGCGCCTCTGCCCGGCCCGCTGTGCAGGGGATGCCCCGCGCTCACGCCGAACCTCTGGGCTGGCCCCAAGGACACACACCTGCACGTCTCTGCAGGTGCATGTGGAAGACCGGGCGTGCATCGAATGACCAGAGATGAGACCAAAACGTAGATTCCCACGCCCTCCCTGCCCCTGGGTCTCTGGGCAGCGACGCCTTCCCTGGTCAGGGACTGGGCCGCTGACAGTGCAGGGCCTGGTTAAGCCTGAGGCTCAGAGGCACAGTGGCTGCCTTCGCTGAGAGGTCACGGTCATGCGTCTGACCGTGTACTCTCCCGCTCCGCAGGTACTCCAAGGTGCGCCAGCTTTCCCTGGTCTCTGTCCCCCTCGGACTGGGCAGGCCACTCTGGAGCCCACAGCTGGCTGCCGACCCTGCTGCTGGGCAGCGCAGGGTCCCCCTCTCAGGGGACTGGCGACCCAGCTGCACCGTGGGGGTCACTGTCGGCTTGTGCATGGGGGGAGGGGGAGATGGAAGCCCAGGGGTGCACTTTAGGTCCCCTGGGGAAGGGCCAGCGGTTGCTCGTCCCCAGAGGAGCCTGTGCCCCGGGCAGGGTTTCCCGGCACGTTGGGGCCACCTGGGCTCAGATCAAACACCTGGCGTCTCCCGAGTGGGAGGCGGCCGCCTGCCCCATCGGACGGCTTCCTGCCGTGGCGGCCAGATGGCCTGGGGGCCGCCGTGGAGACGGCCAGATGCCTGTCCTGGCTCCGTGTCCATCCCCCCCTCGGGGCCGGGCCTGCTTCCGGAAGGGGGACGTGCACGTACACACCACGCTCACTCCGCAGCCTCTGGCTGCTTCGTTTCAAAAAAACGTAAAGTTTAGAGGGAATCTAATTAAGTATCTCCTCTGAGATCTTATCTCACACGAAATTCGATTGCTGGAGACACTTGACTCATCCCTGCTCGGAGCCAGGGCTCGGCACGCGCCCTGTGGGAGTGGGCGAGGCCAGGCCCCTCTCTGGGCTCTGCTCCGTCCCCACCCCCGCACCCCCCCCAGGGCCTGGGCAGTTGTGGGAGAGGACTTCACGGGCCCGGGTCGTGGGAGGCAGGCGGGCCGCGTCTGAGGCGGGGTGACGGCCACCCGGCCTTGGCCAGCCCCTTAGTCTTTGCAGACCTGCGTGAGAAGCTGGGGCCAGGCACTGGTGGCCCCGGAGCGCAGGAAACCCGGGCCTCCACCCTCACGGCTGCATGCAAGCCCCGCACTGCATCCTTGACCTGTGCTTCCCTCCTGAGCTGGGTCAGGACGTGAGCCGAGAGGAGGGGGCACCACGCAGACGTGCGTGGAGGGGAGGGGTGCCTCCCAGAGGCCCCCTCCTGGAGCAGGGGTCACATTTCTTCCTCTCAGACAAGGAGGCTGAAGCTCGGAAGAGGGGCCGAGTCCTCCATGCTGGGCTTTGGAAGCGCCCACGCGGCCCCGGCTCGCACGCCGTCCCCGCAATGTCGCCTTTTCTTGTTCACTCACTCACGCCCTCTCGTCACCTCCCCAGGGCAGCCTGTGCAAAGCTAAGGAGGTTTGTCTTTCTTTTTAAACATTTATTTATTTATTTATTTTTATTTACTTGAAAGGCAGAGTTACTAAGAGAGGACAAGAGACAGCTAGAGAGAGAGAGAGAGGAGAGAGAGACCACTTCCATCCACTGGTTCACTGCCCAAATGGCTGCAACAGCCAGGCCTAGGCCAGGCCAAAGCCAGGAGCCAGGAGCTTCTTCCGGGTCTCCCACATGGGTGCAGGGGCCCAAGCACTTGGGCCATCTTCTACTGCTTTCCCAGGCCACAGCAGAGAGCTGGATTGGAAGTGGAGCAGCCAGGACTTGAACCGGCGCCCATATGGGATGCTGACACTGCAGGCAGTGGCTTTACCCGCTACACCACAGGGCCGGCCCCAGGAGTTATTTCGAGAAATGACCACGTTGCAGGGGTGTGCAAGCAGTGCCCCGGAGGCTCTGTGGAGAGGCACTGCAGCCCCTGCTCCCAGCAGCCTGTGCACCAGGAACCGCGAGGAGGCAGATCCTCCACGCCCGGCCAGGTCCTCAGGTGACGGCAGCCCTGGCCGTACCTGCGTCCTACACCCTCTCAACAAACCCCATGCCCAGGCCAGTGGGCACCACGGCCACAGTGGCCACGGCGGTCGGTGGCACAGTCGACGCGCCTCACTTTCACCGCCAAGTTTGGGAGTGAGCTGCTACGTGGCAGCTGATAATTCACACAATCGGCTGCAACTCAGGGAGGCCGGCTGCCAGGCGCACATCTGATAACACCCCCCCCCCCAACAGGCAAGCCCACGGCGGCTTCAGCAAGCGGCCGGGACGAGCGAGCAGATCTGGACCGGCGATTCACAGAAGACATATGCACAGACAGTAAGCACACGCCCTTAGCATTCGTCATTCAGGAAATCTAAAATAAGAGCACATTGGGGGCCGGCGCCGCGGCTCACTAGGCTAATCCTCCGCCTAGCGGTGCCGGCACACCGGGTTCTAGTCCAGGTCAGGGCGCCGGATTCTGTCCAGGTTGCCCCTCTTCCAGGCTAGCTCTCTGCTGTGGCCAGGGAGTGCAGTGGAGGATGGCCCAGGTGCTTGGGCCCTGCACCCCATGGGAGACCAGGAGAAGCACCTGGCTCCTGCTCCTGCCATCGGATCAGCGCGGTGCGCCGGCTGCAGCGCGCTGGCCGCGGCGGCCATTGGAGGGTGAACCAACGGCAAAGGAAGACCTTTCTCTCTGTCTCTCTCTCACTGTCCACTCTGCCTGTCAAAAAAAAAAAAAAAAAAAAAAAAAAACCACATTGGGATGCATCTATTGTCTGTTAGAACAGGGGTGATAATTTCCATCTGACAGCACCAGGATGGAGCTGCAGAGCGCCCGGACCCTCCCTGACTGCAGGTGGCACGGCCGGGCGTGGCAGCTGCTCAGGGAGGTACATTACACTCACCCACACCTGGCCCTGCACACGCTTGCCCACCCTGAGGACTGTGGCCTGGTTGGTGATCGGCCAGTCTGGAAGCAGCGCCCCGAGGTGACACTGCGCCGTGACACAGCCTCACAAAGGACGTTGCTGGTGACGGACAGTGAACACACGTCCTGCAGGAAGGGCACAGCCACAGGACCGGGGACAGATCCGTTCCCAGCAGGGAACTTCGACACCTTGACCGGGGCAGCGTCTTGAGGCTGTGTTTGTCAAAGTTCGTGGAGCCGCGCACCTGTGAAGGGTGACCTTTATTCTAGAAAAATCATCCCTCGGTAAGCGTGACCTTGGCAAAGATCCCCCACTTGACCAGGGCGTCCCAAAGGGGAGGGAGAGGCGTCTTCCACAAATGACGCCCCCCCAACCCCACCCACCGCACACACCACACACAAACTAACACAAAACGGGGCAAAGATCTAAGTGTGAAAGCTAAGACTGTAAAACTCTCTGGAGAGAGCAGATGGCAAATCTTCATAACCTCGGTTTGGCAAAAGGTTCTTAGATACAACACCAAAAGTACGAGCAATTAGAGAAAAAAGAGATCAACCAGAATTCTTCAAAATTAAAAAGCTATTTGCTGCAAGAACACGATCATGAAATCAGAGAGACAACACACAATGAAAGGAGATATTCACACAGCATCTGATACGACTTAGATCCAGCATACGTAAAGAACGCTTACAACTCAATAACAAAAAGATGAATAATCCAGTTTTAAAATGGGCCAAGACTCCGAGTAGCCGCTTCTCCAAGGAAGAGATGTGAACCCCAACAGGCACAGGCACAGGGCAGTGCAGGTCAGAACCTCGAGGAGACACCGCCTCACACCAGCTGCTGGCTCGCACAGGGTGTGGGTGAGCGAGAACCTCCCGCACCAGAGGCAGGAGTCAGAGTGGTGCAGCCGCTTCGGAAAACCATCTAGCACGTCTCAAATGATTAAACAAAGTTACCAGGGCTGGCGCTGTGGCATAGCGAGTGAAGCCACCGCCCATATGGGCGCCTGTTCGTGACCCGGCTGCTCCACTTCTGATCCAGCTCTCTGCTGTGGCCTGGGAAAGCAGTGGAAGATGCCCCAAGTCCTTGGGCCCCTGCACCCACGTGGGAGACCTGGAGGAAGCTCCTGGCTCCTGGCTTGGGATCAGTGCAGCTCTGGCATTGTGGCCACTTGGGGAGTGAACCAGTGGATGGAAGATCTCTCTCTCTCTCTCTCTCTCTCTCTCTGCCTCTCCTTCTCTCTGTGTATAACTCTGACTTTCAAATAAATAAATAAATAAATCTTAAAGAACAAAGTTAGCACGTGAGCCAGAGCCTCTGCACTCGGTGTCTCCCTGAGAGAAATGAGAACGTATGTCCAAGCAGGAACTTGCAAGTCAATGCTTACAACACGACTCACAGCGCTGAAGACAAGCCAGACTCCCATCAGCGGGCCACGGCAGAAATGCACGTGATGCATCCAGACGACGGAGTGTTAGGGGATAAAGCCCGGGTCCCTGCTCCACCACCAGCAAGCCTCAGAAACCCACCAAGCCCAGGAAGCCCGGCGCAGAAGACAAACATCGCATGGTTCCAGGGGCACAGAAGCCTGCAGTGGAGGGGGTCAGAGACACAGGGGGGCCGCTGAGCTGAGAGCGGGGGCGGGGCCCCTGCTGAGCCCTGCGGGGTTTGTTCAGTACTGACTGGCAGTGGGCGCACGTATCCGCAGATGGATTAAAACCATTGAATCGCACCCCTAAAATGGGTCAGTCGTATAATAGGCAAATCACAAGGGTGCTTCAGGAAGGCTGTGGAAAATGGAATTAAAAGATAACGTTTACTTTCGGTGCAAAACCACAAACTCCGTGCATATTTGTTCATCATAGTGCGTTTTTCATGAACTTTATGAAGATCCCTCGTTTATGTCAATGAAACCATTTTTCTAAAAAATGAAAGAAAGCAAAGGACAAAGCCCTTGGGCTGCTCCTGCCGGGCTGGGGGCGGGGATCCCCACGTGAAGATCTGGCCACGGTTGCTGTGCCCAGTGGCAGGCGCTCCCGGCTGCTGGCCTCCCCAAGGCGTCTCCTCCCAGCTCGCCCTCCTCTGTGGAATGGGTGCCCCAGAGCCCGCTCCTTGCTTCTGGAAGCGGGTCTCAGAGCAGCCCCTGGGCTCCGTATCGCTCGGCTGTGGCTCCCCCAAGGGTGGTCCGAGAGAACCCAGGGGGCCGCCGGCTCCCCCACCGGCAGCTGTGCCCCGTCGGCCAGGCCAGGCTCCAGCCTTGGGTCACCACTGCCATCCCCAGCATGGGGGAGCTGGGAGGCAAGGGGTGCAGCTCTGGGGTGAAGAATTAGACAACCAAGACAGGGGTTCTGTGCTTTTTCGGGGACAACTTGGAAGTGTACCTGGAGGGGAGAGGGGAATCTTAATTACCGTGCAGGACCTGAGCAGATTACTCAAAGTGGGGGTGCTCAGAGCAGTTACCCCCACCCCGGGCAGGCCACGCCCCCACCCTCCGTGTCCGAAATCCTGAGCAGGCGGCCCCCAGCAACTCTGTCCGCCGGAGCCTTCCAGGGGATCTGGATGCAAGCTGAGGACCACCGAACTGATGACTGGATTCGTTCCTTCACCCGCAGATACTCACTGGGCACCCCAGAAATGCCTGGAGCACACCAGCAGAGAGCAAGGCCCAGCAAGGTGGCTGGCGGCCCTAACAAGGCACGCGCCCTGGACCTCTGCCGACGGGCTTACCTGGCAAAGGGGTCTTTGTGGATGCTGTGACGTCAAGGACCCTGAGATGACATCATGCCAGGGACCAGCAGAAGACCCCCTGGAGGGCCCACGAAGGCAGAGACTGTGCCGGCTCGGCCACAGCCCCAGAGGGCTGCAGCCCCCGAGCCTGGAAGAGGCAGGAAGGGTCCTCCCTGAGGGCCACCACAGGCACTCAGCCCTGGCCTCTGCCGCTCTGGGAGGGTGGGAAGTTCTGCTGTGAGAACCCAGCTGGTTTGCCGTCATGTATTAAGGCAGCCGTCAGAAACCACACGTCAGACAGATAAGGGGTATGGCACAAGAGAGCTTGTGTGAGTGGGGGGACACTTGATGGTTAGAGATGGGTGGGTGGGAGCTTAGACAGATGGATGGGTGGATGGAGGGATAGATGGAGGGATGGACAAATACAAATTGTGTGGATGATGGACGTATGGATTGATGGATGAATAGATGGATGGGGGGATGGTGGATGGATGGACAAATACAAACTGCACGCATACATGGCTGATGGATGGATGGATGGACAGCATAGATAGGGACAGACAGATGCATACGTAGGAAGATAGAAAGATACATAGACAGATAAATAGAGCAAGAGCAGGAGAGGACGTGGGTCTCAGGGGCTGCTGGGCTGAGGCCTTGGGGTGCAGGCTGCTGGCCAGAGACCGCCGCTCCTGTCCCTGGGCCTCTGTGGCTCCCTCAGAGTGAGCACAGGGCAGGAGCCAGGGGAAGAACAAGACAGAAGCGACGGCTTTTGGTAACTGACCCCAGAAGGGGCCTCCCACGTCAGCCGCCCTCTGCGATTGGCTTAGAGGTCAGAGCCAGGTGCAGCCCACACCCCAGGGTGGGCGTGTCACGGGGGCACCCATGTCAGGGGTCAGCACCACGCCAGAAGTTGCCACCCAGGCTAGGGGACACTCAAAGGTGTCCCTTGGGGGCATGGTGAGTTTTAGATGGGGCCAGGCCACTGGGCTGTGGCACAGCCGAGGGAGGCAGGGGTTGAAGGAACGAGCAGCAGGGAAGGAGGCCGACGAGCGGCCAGCCCACTGCTGGAGGCTGGCCCTGCTGCAGTCACTTAAAGACCCCCGCCCTCCACCCCCACGAGTGAGCTCTTCCTGTCGTGGCGGCCGTGAACCACAGACCCTCCCCCCGCCTCCCACCCTCCGTTGCCTGCGTGGATCTGGATTGAGCTCCAGGGAGGATGAGCTCAGGGGTGGTCTTTGGCCCTGCCAAATGAAAACGTGGGCTTTTGTCCTGCTGCGGGGAGCGTGTCCTGCCCTGAGCTCCGCGGGGAGCCACCGGCTGCCTGGACAGCACAGAGCAATCACGGAATTCCAGTGGCCAAACTGTGCTCTCCACGCCAGCAAGCCTGAGTTATGGCCGAGGGATTAAGGGCTGGTGGAAACTTGGAGGTGACCCATGGAGACATCTGAACACTTGCTTGCTCGTTCCAGCCCCACTGCTCAGCCGCGGGGGACACTTAATCCCACGTGAAGCATCGCAGAGGAACTGTCTCTGGCACCAGAGTCCTGCTCGTTCACAAATGAGCTTGGGCACCATGTGCGTGGGCACGCACTGATGGCTCTGGGGGGCGTGGCTGCACGAGTCCGTCCTCTGTGTTCTCACGGGGGTCTGTGCCCGCCCTGGTGCAGCCCGGAGCATGCACTGGGCTTGGCTGCTAAATCATGAGGCCGGCTTGAGGGCAGCCGGTGCCGGGAGCGGGGTGCCCTGGCCATGGGCATGAGGAGGGCAAGCCCCAGGCTTCTGCAGCTGAGCCGGGTCCTGGGCTGAAAACGAAGCCCCCAGCAGGAATGCTGCCGTGTTCCTACAGCACAGCCAGAGGCGCCGGGGGTAGGCCCCTCATTGGCAGCACTCCTGTGATTTTATGGGAACGGGGCTGGAGTGGGGAAGGCTGAGATCACTGGGAAAAGCAGCCGCACCCGGCAGAGGCCCCGTGCACCAGAGATGGGAGCTATGATGTTGACATCCTGGTGGGCCCATCTGCAAGTCCTTGCCGACAGCCCTGTGTTCCTGGTGGGCCCCGGCACAGCACGGGCTGCTCCAGGCTCGGGGAGGGGGAGGCCAAGGCCAAGGTCGGGGGCTGGCGAGTGCTGGTCCCCGCTGGCCTGGCTGGCTGAACTCCCCCGCTTTCCTTTCTGCCCTTACTCGGTCCAAGAGGCATGTGGAGAGCCAGCGATGGAGAGGGAGCTGGCGGCCGGCATGATGGAGGAGGGATCCCGGTCAGAGGGCGACGACTCCACTCCGTGCTGGGGAGGGAGGGCAGCGTGTAGCAGGGGGCCCAGACTCCCCAAGTGGAAGGAGCTGGGCAGGCTTGTTTGCATAGCAACCCCAGTTCCTGCTGAGGTTGGATGTGTATGTGGAGGGCCTTGGGAGTGTCTCGTTCTATAGGTTTGGCTGCTCTCACAGAGAAAGGAACTCAAAACGAGTGCTTAAGCGGCACAGAAACCCATTTCTCTCTGTCAGCCAGCTCTCCCTTCCCAGCCCAGAGCCGGAGGGCCGGCGCCACACTCATCAGAGACCCCAGTCTCTCCGGCCTCCGCTCTGTTTCCCCTGCACACAGCTCCCGACCATTCCCTCTGCCTGCCAGCAAGGGGGAAGGAACCCAGGGGCCAGAGGTGGGCTCATCTTCTCCCCAGGGGTCGGGGGTGGGCCCACCTTCTCCCCAGGGGCCGGGGGTGGGCCCACCTTCTCCCCAGGGGTCAGGGGGTGAGCCCACCTTCTCCCCAGGGGCCGGGGGTGGGCCCACCTTCTCCCCAGGGGTCGGGGGTGGGCCCACCTTCTCCCCAGGGGTCGGGGGTGCGCTCATTTCTCCCCAGGGGTCGGGGGTGGGTCTCCCCAGGGGCTGGGGGTGGGCTCACCTTCTCCCCAGGAGTCGGGGGTGCGCTCATTTCTCCCCAGGGGTCGGGGGTGGGCCCACCTTCTCCCCAGGGGTTGGGGGTGGGTCTCCCCAGGGGTCGGGGGTGGATCTCCCCAGGGGCCGGGGGTGGGCCCACCTTCTCCCCAGGGGCTGGGGGTGGGCTCACCTTCTCCCCAGGGGTCGGGGGTGCGCTCATTTCTCCCCAGGGGTCGGGGGTGGGCCCACTTTCTCCCCAGGGGTTGGGGGTGGGTCTCCCCAGGGGTTGGGGGTGGGTCTCCCCAGGGGTCGGGGGTGGGTCTCCCCAGGGGTCGGGGGTGGATCTCCCCAGGGGCCGGGGGTGGGCCCACCTTCTCCCCAGGGGTCGGGGGTGGGCTCACCTTCTCCCCAGGGGTCGGGGGTGGGCCCACCTTCTCCCCAGGGGTCGGGGGTGGGCTCACCTTCTCCCTAGGGGTCGGGGGTGCGCTCATTTCTCCCCAGGGGTCGGGGGTGGGTCTCCCCAGGGGTCGGGGGTGGGCCCACCTTCCTTTGAGAGCGCTAATTGGAAAGGGCTCACGCCTCTTCTGTGCACATCAGAGAGGCTCCTTCCACGCGGAACCACGTCTAGCTACCAGGGGAGTGGAAGACACAGGTTTCACGCAGGTTGGCTGTGTGTCCAGTGCCTCCTGAAGGGAGAAGGAGCAGTGGGTTCCACAGAGGAGGCAGAGTGAGGACGGAGCTCCAGCCGCGCGGGTGCATCGCGGGCTGTGGGGGTGGCGCCTTCCCCTTTTCTCAGCATTCAGGGCAGTGTGCACACCCACCTCCTCCAGGCAGACCCCCTGGGATGAACCACCGCAGGTTGTCTGCCAATTGGCTGACCTCATCTCCGACCCACCTCTCTACCAAGTGCCTGACTATTGGGAACCTGGGCACCTCCGTGAGCCTGTCCCGGCAGCCAGGCGGACTCCGCCTCCCGAGCCAGGAGCTCGGTTTATTCTCCGGCGTGCACCAGATCCACAGCCCCCAGGCCCACCCCCGCACCCCAGGCGGTGCTGCCCTGCTGGTTGTCTGAAGGACGCCGCTGTGATGTCTCAGCGTGGACGTGCGGCAGCAGGGACCGCATCTGATTTCGCTGCTTTGTCCCAGAGTCAGCGTGTGCCTGGGACCTCGGCTTCCTCGGGGGCTGTGTCCCGAGAAACATCGTCAACAGTGTCGCACGTGGGAGACGCGGCGGAGCCATCTTAGCTGCTGACCTCCTGAGCCCGGCCACACGGCACCCTGCAGAGGGCTGGGTGTGTCCACTCCTGGTCCAGGGGCTGCCCACTCTGGCGAAAGGAGACCGCCCGTCACTAGCCTGGGAGAAGAGCGAGGCTCAGAATCCACAGTGTGCTGCCTTTTCTTTCTTTCTTTTTCTTAAAGATTTATTTATTTATTTGAGAGGCAGAGTTACAGATAGAGAAAGGGAGAGACACACGGAGCGAGGTCTTCCCTCCGCCGGCTCACTCCCCACATGGCCACAGTGGCCGGAGCTGGGCCGATCCGAAGCCGGGAGCTTCTTCTGGGTCTCCCATGTGGGTGCTGGGGCCCAAGCACCTGGCCCATCTTCCACTTCTTCTCCAGGAGATCAGCAGGAAGCCGGGTCGGAAGTGGAGCAGCTGGGACTCCAACCGGCGCCCGTATGGGATGGAGACTTGGCCCACTGCACCACAGTGCCGGCCCCTGTCATATGCTGCCTGTAGAGCGCGTTTCCTCACTGTTGGCGTCAAGAAACCGTGAGTGGAGCCCTGGCCCCCTGGGACCATCTGTGGCTGCTGATTGGATGAAGACCTTGAAAACGAGAGTAGCAGGACTCCCCGATGCGCTGATGCTGGCGGAGGACTCCCGGGAGCTAAACAAACGTCTGCAGCAGCACGGGCAGGCACGTGCCACAAAGGGCCGCGCAGTGCCTTTGGCTTTGTGGGTCCAGAGCGCTCTGTTGCAGCTTCGCAGCTCTGTCATCGTAGCACAAGCCACAGGCAATGCAAGTGAATGGGTGGGGTGTGTGTCAATAAAGCTTTATTGACAAAGGCCGCTGGAGGCCAGGTTGGACCAGAGGAGCGACAGTTTGCTAAGTCCTTAGCTAAAACAGAGAGGGGTGGAGCAGAGCTGGAGGCACCTAGTCCGGCTAAGACCTGAGCACCTGGAGCCAGGGCTGGAGAGAAGGGACAGGCAGACCAGAGGCCTGCCCCAGTGGGGGTGCCAGCCTGGCTCCGCCCTCCTATCACGGAGAACCGTCTCCTCTCCCATCCATGGCAGAGGGACCCACAGAGCTGTGGTCCTAGCTGCTGCCCTCTGCCCCTGGGGGGCAGGAGAGGGGTGGACGCCTCCCCGCAGGTTGCATTTGGAACTGGGACACAGACCTTGAGATCAGTTTCAAACCGAGACACACAGAGGTGGGTGTCGGGGAATCCGGGGAGGCCGGCACACGGGGAGAGACGGAGCGAGGGCCTGGGTCTGCGGGGCCTCCCGTGGTGCAGGGAGTGCCGCCCCTGGGGGGAGCCGGCCCGCCCTGCTGTGCTGCCTGCTCCGGCTCCGGGCTCCCCGTCTTGCTTGCGGTGGGCTCATTTTTCCTGAGCAGCTCAGGACTTTACCAAGCTAAATGAAGAATGTGGAATACTTGAAATGTCCACTCACACAGTCCTGGGAAAACACATTAACCTTTAAGAAGGGAATGACGGCTTTGCTTTCAATGGCCTTATGGATTAACTCTCAAGAAACCCCTTCTGTGGACGGACGGTGGCGGCGGCAGAGGCCCGGTGGGTGCACACCTGCCTCAGAACAATACCCGACAAGGACGCTAGCACGGCCACTTGGCCTGTACGCCCGGGGCTGTCCGGCAGAGAGATGGGCTTCTAGAGCGCACCAGGCCGTGCTCCCTGGTCCTCCGCTGGCCAGCCTGCCACGCCCCGCACCCTGGCCCCTTGTTCCCTCTGTCGGGTCTCCGTCTGCCAGTCTGCAGGAGGTCCCGTCCTCCCCACGCCACCTCCCCGGGAGGAGCTCGGCTCCCTGCCGCATGGCTCCCTGTCCCGCGGCACAGCGCCCACCGTCTGTGCGCTGGGGAAAATGACAGAATTCCCGCTTCTTGGGGGAATTTGCAGAGCCTCTGAGCCTCGCGGAGGCTCTGAGAAGTCTCATCAGACGGGAACCCGTTTTAACTTCGGTGAACACCGTTATATCCCAATGTCTCAAATTATTCCCACCATGGAGGCCAGGTCACGGAGAGAAAGAGAGAGAGAGAGAGAGAGAGAGAGAGGTCTCCATCCTCTGGTTCACTCCCCAAATGGCCACAATGGCCAGGGTTGGGCCAGGCTGAAGCCAGGAGCCAGGAGCTTCCTCCAGGTCTCCCACGTGGGTGCAGGGCCCAAGCACTTGGACCATCTTCCACTGCTTTCCCAGGTGCATCAGCCGAGAGCTGGATCAGAAGTGGAGCAGCTGGGACTCGAACCAGCAACTATCTGGGATGCCGGCGCTGCAGGGGGCGGCTTTACCTGCTACGCCACAGTGCTGGCCTGCCCACACCCCCTTTCTAAGGGGATTCGGACACCACCTGCAAATGTCAGGCAGAACCCGGAACATCCGCGTGAGGAGGAGACCAGCGCTCTCTGCTCTCCGAGTCGCCCATTCACGCATCACCCATGCTTTCGTTCCTCCATCCATCCTTCACTTCTTGACGCATCCACCCATCACTCATTCACGCCCGCAGGTTTCCAAGGGCAGGTGCACGGAGGAGCCAAGGCCGGCCTGAGTGTCTCCCTGCCTTTGCCAACTATCCAGATGACAGGGGGACAGCAGTGCCCACGGTGCAGAATCTGACGGGTGCCACAGGGCGCTCCCCGTGTCAAAGGCTCAGCACCAAAGACGCTTTCTGGAAAAGATTGACGGAGCAGACAATTTCGTAAACCAACTGAAAAGTGTCCAAATGTAAGCCGTCCCGCGGCAGCTTGAAGGGGAAGGCTGGGCGGGGGGTGGCTGTGCAGCGGGCACCTGGGCTGCCTCCCCCCCCCCAGCTTTGGCTGGAAGCTTGCCCTGCGCCCCGTACCACACTAACACTACACACCCACGTGGCTTCTCTTAGCAGACGTCTAGGAGGTGCCTCCCAGGACCCCAGGGGGAACACGACCCGGCACGCATCCGATGGGCTGCGGCGGCAGAGTCAGCCCAGGGCCCCCAGGGAGGGCTGACGGCTGCGTGGAAGCCAGGCTCGGGATGCCCAAGGCCGCGAAGCTGGAAGAAGGTGGCACCCGGAGCTTGAGGCAGGCCCTGCACTCACTACCAAGCCAGCGAGCAAAGGTTGGAAGCAGGCGATCCCGTCAGGAAACGGGGGATGTGCCCGAGAGAGAACAGTGCTGGCAGAAAGCAAGCGGCCTGCTGGACTGGAGGCAGAGGCGAGCAGGGCAGAGCCCTCGGCTGCAGTGCGGGCTCTCTCGGCTCAGCGACCCAACTGGAATTACCTGTCACCCAGGGCCCGCTGCCGCCTCCCAGGGAGCTCAACTACTAACAGCCACCCCCACCCCAACACACTTCTCAAAGGTGGGCTTGGAGGGGCTGGGGGCAAGACCCCTGCTCTCTGCTGGGTCCTCGCCCCCTTCCCAAGGCACCTGCTCCTGGTAGCAGCTGGTGGTGCCACAAAGCCAGTGGACAGGGCAGTCAAGGGCACAAGCGTGGCCCCAGAGGCGACAGCTCAGCCCTGCTGGCTGTGGTCTGTGTCCTGGTGTCTCCCGGTCCCTGCAGCCTCCCCAGAAGACGGGGGCGGAGGGGGCTACGCTGTGAGGCTCTTTGGACACTTTGGTGTTGCATGGCAGCTGAAGTCTGCATTTGATCCCTCTGGCCACAGCAACAAACTCCCACAAGCGCACAGTTCCTTCACTGCATGGCTCTGGAAGTCGGAAGCCCTGAAGGCACGGTGTCAGCGGCTGCTTTCCTGGTGGGGACTCCGGGGGAGAATGCACTCCTGGCCTCCTCCAGCCCCGTGATGCACCTGCACTCCTTGGCTTGCGGCCCCTTCATCACCCCCAAAGCCAGCAGCATGGCACCTGCTGGCCTCTGTCCCTGACGCTGACCTCCCTGTGATGACCCTGGGCCCAAGTAGGTCTCCCAGGAGGGCATCCTGTCCCGAGACCCTTAGTCACTTCCGACAGTGTTCGTCATGACGTCGGATGACATTCCCACATGCCAGGCGGTGGGATGTGGACTTCGCTGGGGTCATTACTCAGCCGGCCATGGGCTTGTCGGTGTCTCTGTCCTGTGGGCGTCAGCCGGGACAGGGGCCTGCGGGGCTGCCTGATGGCTGGATGCCCCTAAAAGTGCACTCGCCCCGTCACCCCGAGAACAGGGGGACCGCTCCTGGCCACGTAGCCCCGGATCAGGCGTCTCCCATTCCTTGTACTTTGGACTCAGATTCTCGTCTGCACGTGGGGCCGGTGGCAGTGCCTTGAACTGCCCCTGGGGAGGTGGAGGGTGCCAGCACGCCGCCTGGGACACGTTGGAGGCGGGCAAGTGATGAGCTCCAGCCCTGCTGTGCAGAAGGGAGGGCTCAGCCCAGCTCCTCCCCCAGGGGCTGCTGCAGAGGTGGGCAGGTGCTCAGAACAGCGCCTCGGTGAGCTCCAGCACTGCGTGTTCCGGCACAGCCGGGGGAAGCCAGGCCTCCTGGCATCACCCCTTCCTAGGTCCCGGTGACGGTAGGAGCTGCACGGTCAGCTGCTTTTGAGCACTGGAGAATTTGCCCTGTGCCAGGCCCTCCGCTCAGTCCCAGGCCTGACCTGGGAGGGGCAGGGGCATCAGCCCTAGTTCACACCTCCCTGTCGCAGCAATGAAGTGGCCCCACCTGACGCCTGAACTTTTGGTTTCAAGTACGTGTGAGGCTCCAGCCCAGCACAGCGACTGCAGCCGCACAATTCACTCATTCACCCGTTCACTCATTCTTCCATGCATGCACCCGAAGCCTGCGATGCCCTACCAGGGGCTGGGTTTGCACACGAGGCAATCACTCAGGAGAGGCAGAGGAAGGGAGTGAGACAACCGCAGTCCAGGGAGCGCACAGGTGCTGGGCACGCCCCCTGGGGAGCCGACACACCTGCCCCAGGAGCTGGCCACACCTGCCTGGGGAGCCGGCACACCTGCCCCGGGAGCTGGCCACACCTGCCTGGGGACCCGGCACACCTTCCCTGGGATCCGGCACACCTGCCTGGGGAGCTGGCACACCTGCCCCGGGAGCTGGCCACACCTGCCTGGGGTGCTGGGCACACCTGACTCAGGAGCTGGGCACACCTGACTCAGGAGCTGGGCACACCCCCTGGGGAGCCGGCACACCTGCCCCGGGAGCTGGGCACATCCCACCTGGGGAGCCAGCACACCTGACTCAGGAGCTGGGCACACCCCCTGGGGAGCCAGCACACCTGCCCTGGGAGCCGGAACACCTGCCTTGGGAGCTGGGCACACCTGCCTGGGGAGCCAGCACACCTGCCTGGGGATCTGGCACACCTGCCCGGGGAGCCGGCACACCTGCCCGGGGAGCTGACACACCTGCCTGGGGATCCGGCACACCTGCCCGGGGAGCCAGCACACCTGCCTCAGGAGCTGGGCACACCTGTCTCAGGAGCTGGGCACACCTGCCCCGGGAGCTGGGCACACCTGCCCCGGGAGCCGGCACACCCGCCCCGGGAGCCGGCACACCCGCCCCGGGAGCCGGGCTCGCTGCTCCATTTCACGGATGAGGCTGATCGTGTTCTTCCAACAGCAGCAACAGCAGCAGTTGAGGATGCAGCAGCTTGGGGCACACCGAGCCTCGCGTGCCACACGGCAGGGAGCCGGCGGCCCTGCCCAGCCCTGCCTGGCCTGCCCACCTCAAGCTGCAGGCGCACAGCAGTGCCCAGAGACCGGCTGATTCTGCCCTCACCCCTCTTCCGTCTGCAGCTCCGAGCCTTTCTCGCAGGCTGCGGTCATGCTCGGGCTGCAGAAACCTCCTCTCCCAGGGCCCAGCAGTCCCGGTCTGCATCTTGCTGTAAAAAAGGAATCGTCTCTTGGGGCTGGCCACGTGGGCAGCAGGTAAGCTGCCGTCTGCGGTGCCAGCATCCCGTGTGGGCACTGGTTCTAGTCCCGGCTGCTCCGCTTCCAATCCAGCTCCCCCTAACGAGCTTGGGACAGCAGTGGAAGATGGCCCCAGTGTTGGAAGAAGCTCCGGCTTCAGCCTGTCACAGCTCTGGCCACTGTGGACATTTGGGGGATGAACCAGCGGATGGACGACCTTTTTCTCTGTCTCCCTTTCTCTAATTCTGTCTTTGAAATAAATAAATAAATCTTTTAAAAAAATTAAAAAGAAAGGAATCATCTCTCCTCCTCCAGACCTGGATGCCTCTCATGTCCATATTAGATGGAAAGATAGAAGACTGATGGATGTGACCAGAGAGGATGGATGGATGATGGGTGGACAGAGGATGGACGAAAGGATGGGTAATGGATGGGTGATGGATGGATGATGGCTGGATAATGGCTGGATACACAGAAACACAGGGCGGTAGATGCAGTAAATACTTGTTGACCTTCCCTCTGCTCCAGGCACCGTCTGTCCTCACAGAGCTGGTGTTCTAGGGGAGCTTTTGTGGACAGAGACCTTTACCGAGAGCAGGCGGGGGAGTCAGGGGCGCGGCTCTGCTCCGCGTTGAACTGCTTCCTGGAGAAACGACGCCAGGTGGGTTGGGAAGAACGCAGGCGCTGATGGCCGTCACAAGTTGGCAAGGGGAGCGGGGACTTCCGTGGGTGAGCCCACCCGCTTCTGAGGGAGCTGAGGTGAGTGTACCCGCAGACCTGCAGGCTCCAGTCCTCGGTTGAAGCCTGTGACGGGGGTGCAGAGGGGTTCTGTGAATTCTCCAACGCTTCCTGCTCCGCTTGTTGGCAAAGAAAACACATTCTAGGGGCCCAAAGACAGCCCAAAGCAGCGAGATGCAGCAGCTGGAGCCATGCCCCACCCTGGGAACCACCAAGAAAGTGCTCACCGGCTTGGGGCCCGCACCGTGGCGTAGCCAGCGAAGCCGCTGCCGACAACAGCTTGTGTACCGGCCACTCGGCTTCCGATCCAGCTCCCTGCAAATGGCCTGTGAAAGCAGCAGAGGACGGCCCAGGTCCTTGGGCCCCTGCCACCCGCATGGGAGACCTGGAAGAAGCTCCTGGTTCCTGGCTTCAGCCTGGCCCAGCCCTGGCCATTGCAGCCAACAGCTCTGACTTGCAAGTAGATAACAAGATATTTTAAAACAATTTAAAAAAAAAAAAGAAGAAGAACGCAGCCACGGGCCTCGGGCCCGCAGGGCAGCCCTGGTGTCCCAAGGCCCTGACAAGTCCTGCTGCGTGGGTGCCTCTCTCACTCGGCTTCCTTGCAGCCGTGAAAGCTTCGGGCAGGAAACCCCGAGAACGCAGACTCACGGGGAGCCGCCAGCGCCACAGCCCGCGCCCCATCATTTTTAAGTTCCCGGCTGTGCTAACGCTGTCCTTGCAGCAGAAAGGGCAGGAGTGATGCGCTCGGCTCTGTCTTTCCCTTCCTCGTGTCCCGCAGGCCTGGCGTCCCCCCCGGAGAGGAAGCAGAGCAGAGCACCCAAGAAGCAGATGGTTCCGTCCGCCGTCCCCGGCAGCTGCAGGCCCTGCGCTGGCTGGGGGCAGGTGGACAGGAAGAACCCTGTCCCCTTGCAAGCGCACACTCAAGAAAACACACACTCTCGGGACAGGAGGGCCGTAAGCCACAGATGCAAACAGCGCTGAGCTCCGTGGCAGTGCCCCGTAGCCCCGCACGGCGGGAGCTGTTGACAGGTCAGGAGATGAGGCCACCAAGGGCCTGGACCCTCGGCCCCTCCTACGTCCACCTTCCGTAACTCCTTCTTCATGGGCCGCTGGCCTGGGAGCCTTGGGCAGGGGTGCCGTGCAGCCTGTGGTCCCTTTCTCTGACCCAGATGCCTGTAACAGCTGGGGCGGGGCTAGGGTGAGGCCCGGGAACTCAATCCGGGTCTCTCTCTCACGCACCCACTCAGAATCCCCTCCGGGGGCCACAGGCGCCGTGGGATTCCGCTCTGCCTGCGCCGACCTTGGGTTCCATCTGCTCCAGCCCCATCCCCCTCTGCCCCTTGCAGCCACCCCCGGGGGCTTGCCCTGTCCTCAGGGCCTTTGTACCGGCCGATCTTCCACCTGGAACACGGTGTCCCCGAGCCTCTCCCGCTGGCTCTTGGCGGCCAGACCTCGGCCCCCGTGCCCACCTTGGGGCAGCCCCCACCTCCTCTGCTGCTGTGTTTTCCGCACAGCACGTCCGTCCTCCGATCTTGTGAGTGGTTTTGTTTGTGGAAGTAGTGCCAGGAATGTGGCCTCCACGAGGTCAGGGGCGGTGTCTGCGTCTGTCTTTCTCACCACCGCACCCTGCGGCCAATGACAGGCTCACACCCAGCAGACACTCAAGAAGCGGGGAGGGTGCCAGTGTGTGCATGTGTGTGTGTGCAGGTGTGCTTGTATGAATGTATGGATGGATGTGTGTGTGCTTGTGTGTGTGTGCATGCCTTTCTTTTTTTTTTTTTAAGATTTATTTTATTTATTTGAAAGACAGAGTTAGAGAGAGAGGTAGAGACAGAGAGAAAGGCCTTCCATCCACTGGTTCACTCCCCAGATGGCCGCAAGCACCGGAGCTGAGCCGATCTGAAGCCAGGAGCCAGGAGCTTCTTCTGGGCCTCCCACATGGGTGCAGGGGCCCAAGGACTTGGGACATCTTCTACTGCCTTCCCAGGCCACAGCAGAGAACTAGATTGGAAGAGGAGCAGCCGGGACTAGAACTGGCACCCATATGGGATGCTGGCGCTTCAGGCCAGGGCTTTAACCTGCTGCGCCATAGCGCTGGCCCATGCATGCCATTCTATGTATGCACATGTGTATATATGTGTGTGTGTGCCTGCATGTGTGTGCCTTTCTATGTATGTGTGTGTACGTGTGTATGTTTGTGTGCACCTTTGTATGTGCCCGTGTGTATGTGTGTGCATGTGTGTACATGGGTGTGAGTGTGCATGTGTGTATATATGGATGTATGTGCATGCATGCATGTATGTGTGTGCGTGTGGATGTGTATACACGTGTGCACGTGTGCATGTATGAATGTGTGCTTGTGTGCATGTGTGTATATGTGTGTGCGTGTGGATCTGTGTGTGTGTGTGTACATGGCAGAGTGTGCATTTGTGTATATATGGATGTGTGTGCATGCATGCATGTATGTGTGTGCATGTGGATGTGTACACATGTGTGCACGTGTGCACGTATGAATGAATGTGTGCTTGTGTGCATGTGTGTGTATGTGTGTGCGTGTGGATCTGTGTGTGTGTGTGTGTGTTCCCCGAAAGCAAGAGCACAGGACGGGGTAAGACCTGACTCGGGGCAGGTGCTTGTGCCGTGGCGGAGCCCTGCTCTGGAGCCCTCATCCCATGTGGGAGCCCGCATCCCATGTGGGAGCCCTCATCCCATGTGGGAGCCCGCATCCCATGTGGGAGCCCTCATCCATGTGGGAGCTCTCGCCCATGTGGGAGCCCTCGCCCATGTGGGAGCCCTCGCCCATGTGGGAGCCCTCATCCCATGTGGGAGCCCTCATCCCATTGGGAGCCCTCATCCATGTGGGAGCCCTCATCCCATGTGGGAGCCCTTATCCCATTGGGAGCCCGCATCCCATGTGGGAGCCCTCATCCCATGTGGGAGCCCTCATCCATGTGGGAGCCCTCATCCCATTGGGAGCCCTCGCCCAAGCCCTGGCTCCTCCAGCTGACTTGGCTCCTGCTCACGCGCACCCTGGGGAGCATGAAGGCTCAAGTGTTTGGGTCCCTGCCCTCCACTTGCGAGGCCCGGATGGCGTTCCCGGCTCCTGGCCTCACCCTGGCCCAGGATGTCTGCACACTGGGGAGAGAATCAGAGATGAAAGGCCTGTCTCCCTGTCTCTGCCTTTTTCAAAAAGATTTATTCATTTACTTGAAAAGCAGAGTTCCAGAGAGAGAGAGAGGAAGAAAAACAGAGAAGGAGGTCTCCATCCTCTGGTTCGCTCCCCCAATGGCCGTAACAGTTGGGGCTGGGCCAGATCCAAGCCTAGAACTCCATCCTGGTATCCCGCGTGGGTGCAGGGGCCCAAGCACTGGGCGGTTATCCACTGCCTTCCCAGACACGTTAGCAGGGAGCTGGATTGGAAGTGGAGCAGCCCGGACGGGAACCAACACTCATCTGGGCAGCTGGCGTCACAGGCAGTGGCCCAACCCACTGTGCCGCAGTGCCAGTCCCTCTCTGCCTTTTAAATTAAAGAAAAAGAAACACGTTTTTTAAAAGACCTGGCCAAGGTCTGGGCACGTGTGATGCACCCTTCTGAGCAGTGTAGACATGCTTTAATAACTCACACACTCGTGCCACCTGAAGTAGCTGCAACCTGCACGGGCCGGGTCTACACGTGGAGCCCGAGAGCAGGGGTGGAGTAGGGATCCTGGAAGGGCGGCGCCCCCGGAGCTCCAGGCACACAACCACAGCTGCGGTGTTGTCTTGGCAGGAGGCTGTATGGCTGTGGCTGCGTTGGCAGCACAGGGGGCTGGGAGGCCAGGCAATGAGGAAAGGTGACAAACAAGGCGTGGGTCCCGAGCCTCGGTGGCAACCGTGGGGCAGGATGGGTTCCAGGAGGGGAGGTGGCACGGAACACACAGGCGGCTCCCGCCTTCCTGGCCCTCTGTAGTGAGGGCCGCGTGGTGCTGCCTGCGCCTGGCTCCTTCCAGTCCTGCTCCCAGGACCTGGCACCCCAAGGGTTAAGCCCTTCCCTGTGCCCCCCCCCCACTTCAGTAATGAGGAAAAGTCAGCAGAAGCAATCGCTAGGAGCCCTACAGAGAAACTGTCCTATTGAGTTTTTTAAATTAAATCTATTTATAATTTATACCCTGCCTGCTTCCAAAAAGGATTTCAATGGTTTAAGACAAACGACACAGAAAACAGAATGGCCGTTAACGGGAGAGAGAAGCATCAGAAACCCCTGTGGGAGGAGGGGCGTACCCCCCCAAGGCCGTGGGGCCCAGGGGTGCGGTGAGTCGGGGGGTGGGGGTGGGGGTTGGTGTGCGCTGCATCCTGGCAGCCCGGACAAAGCGGGAAACCATTTCTGCGGGCCCCATAGCCCCGCACGGCGCACGCAACCCTCAGCGCTTCCACAGGGACCAGCACGGGCTGGGCGGCCCCTTCCCGCCTTCCCACCCCGGTCACTAGCAGCAAACAGCACCCCCCGCTGGGCCCTGCTGTCGCTGTCGCAGAGGGGACACTGGCTAGGTGTGGGCGGGTGGCCCAAGACGTCCAACCAAAGTCAAGGCCGTGGCCCAAGACGTCCAACCAAAGTCAAGGCCGTGGCCCAAGACGTCCAACCAAAGTCAAGGCCGGGCCACCAGCAGCTCCTGGCTCAGCTGTCTGGCTCTGGAAAGGCCCTTGGGGAGGCCAGCATGGTGAGGACGGGCAGGGGCTGGGTGATGTCACTGGCCCCCAGGTCCTGCCCTGCATGAAGCCACCTCTCCTAGTCTGTCCTGGTCGAGGGGCTGGCGATGTCCCTCTTTCTAGCTTGCACCTGTTGGAGTTGAGTCTGTGTCCTGGCTAACTCCAGCCTCCGCCCCACCATCGACTTGGTGTCACCCAAGTGCCCCGTCCCTGGGGGCCACCGTCCCTCACCAGAGCTCTTGGCCAATGGCCTCTCTCTCTCCCCTCCTTCTCCCTCTCTCTCCCTCTCCTCTCTCCCTCTCCATCTCTCCTCCCCCTACTCCCCACTGTGTTCAGTGGGCCCTGAACGGCTTCACCTTGGAGCCCCTGACTCCTCCTGTCTCCCTTGCCCTCCCCCCTTTCTTTCCCCCTCCTGCTCCCCCCACCAAAGCTTCCGTCACAGCCGCATCCTTCCCACCCTCCCGCTGTTTGACCTCAAGAGCTGCTCTGACCCCAGCCCCCATCTCCTCCCCACCCGTCCGCGCGCCCTGCCCACCCTCCCTTCCCGTCTGCACCCCCTGGATCTTCCGCCCTATCCTGGGTCCTGTCACTTCATGGGGCCCCCACAGAAGCCTGCGAAGAGGACCCCACCTTTCTGCAGGGCAGGTGCCGAGGCCACACCCTCCCCCTCTCTGTCCCGGGCACTTTGCTTCTAAGCTGCCCTGGAATCTGCCTGTGCATGTGCACCAGGGTGGCTGGCGTAACCAGGAGACCCAACCGCTGCCGGGCGGTGCCGGGAGGTGCTGGCTGATGCGTACTACCCCCAGTGGAGAGAAGGGGGGGACCCAAGTGCCCATCGCAGACAGTGGGTAAACGCAGTGTCTGTGAGCAGCGTGGGGCCGCCTGAGCCGTGGGAGAGGCCCGCTGGGCCACGCTGGGCCTCCGAGGCTGGGACGCTGAGTGGCGGACGAGAGCCACCCACGGGCTGTGTCCTCCTGAGCCGTGGGAAAGAACAAGGCAGAGAGGCCTGCTGGGCCACGCTGGGCCTCGGAGGCTGGGATGCTGAGTGGCAGACGAGAGCCACCCATGGGCTGTGTCCTCCTGATTCCTTCTGCCCAGGGTGCCCAGCAAGCAGATTAGCGGCTGCAGGTGTGGGCAGGGTGGAGAGTAGGGCATGGGAGTCCCCTGGAACCGGGGGAGGTGCAGGCTGCCAGGGCAGGAGAGACTTCGAGCCCTGGCGTCAGGCATGTCACAAGGTCACGGTGGGGGCCACAACGTGGCACAGAGGTCAAGGTGCCACCTGCGACACTGACCTCCAAGAGCAGTGCTGGTTTGTGTCCTGACTGCTCTGCTTCCCACCCTGGTCTTGGCCACTGCACCTGGGAAGGCAGCGGATGATGGCCCAAGGGCTTGGTGTCCTGCAACCAAATGGGAGACCCGGATGGAATTCCAGGTTCCTGGTTTCGGCCTCGTCCAGCCCTGGCTACTGCAGTGGAGGGACGATCTCTGGTCTCTGACTTTCAACTCTGCCTTCCAAATACATAAATAAATCGTTACAAGAAAAAGGGGAGGGGAGCAGATTTTATGTGACATCTATTTTACCACAGATAAAAAGACCAGAATTTTTAAATCAGACTGCTCTTTTTAAAAAGAATGGGGGCCGGCGCTGCGGCTCACTAGGCTAATCCTCCGCCTTGCAGCGCCGGCACCCCGGGTTCTAGTCCTGGTCGGGACACCGGATTCTGTCCCGGTTGCCCCTCTTCCAGGCCAGCTCTCTGCTGTGGCCAGTGGAGGATGGCCCAAGACTCTGGGCCCTGCACCCAACGGGAGACCAGGAGAAGTACCTGGCTCCTGGCTTCGGATCAACACGGTGCGCCGGCTGCAGTGTGCCGGCCACGGCGGCCATTGGAGGGTGAACCAATGGCAAAAGGAAGACCTTTCTCTCTGTCTCTCTCTCTCACTGTCCATTCTGCCTGTCAAATAAATAAATAAATAAATAAAAAGAAAAATGGGGAGCCAGGAGCCAGGAGTTTCCTCCTGGTCTCCCACGCGGGTGCTGGGGCCCAAGGACCTGGGACATCTTCTACTGCTTTTCCAGGCCACAGCAGAGAGCTGGATCGGAAGAGGAGCAGCCGGGACTAGAACCAGTGCCCATATGAGATGCCAGTGCCGCAGGTGGAGGACCAACCTACTGCACCACGGCGCCAGCCCCTAAAATAATATTTTTTAAAACGTAGCAAGGCCAGCCTCAGAGCGCCCCGCACAGCTCTGACCCTGCCTGTGGAAGGCAGCAGTCCACGAACTTGGATGTGCAGGAGCTGGCCCGGGGCGCCCGGGGCACGTTTTCACTTTGGACGCTGACAATGCGCTCGCCTGCCCGTGTGCGCCCTCTCCTGTGTCCCCTCGCACGCCTGCGCCGCCTCCTCACACAGATCCCGCCTTCTGTGGGGTCCTTTCTGGGAACCTCCCACCCTCCACATTTCCCCTCCTTCCTGCCCTTGACCCAGCTTATTCTGGGCCCCCAGCCCAGCAGGGAAGCCAGCGACATCTGCTGTTGGGAGAGTCGATCCCAGAGAGGCCTCTGCGCAGAAGATTCTAGAAGAGGGTCCAGCAGCCTTGACCCTGGGGACGCCCACAATTGTCGGGGAAGCCAGCAGGGCCCTGAGTCCCAGGCCTAGCGCCAGAGCTGCTGCGTCCCTCTCCCGGCCAGCGTGGGAGCCCCGCCAGCCCCCTGCCCACGCCTCCTCCCTCTCTGCTCCCCGCTGGCCAGCGCACCTGCACACCCACTCCCTCGGGCCGTCGCGTTACACTCACTCCTGCCACATGTGGGCTTGCCGGCTGCTGTCCCAGCGTTGTCCTTCCTGCACACGAGTGGCCGGGCTCTGGGACAGCACAGGCCACACCTGCACGCCTTCCCCCAGTCTAAGGCCACTCCTGCTCGCGCACCCATCCAGGCCCCGTTGCCCGGGTGGCATCACGTGGGGTAGACTCTTGGGCACAGATGCTGGGGGCTAGAGCGTCAGCACCATGTCTTCTGGGCTACTCCCCAAGACTGCAAGTCCTCCACACAGGGGCTGGGCCCTGGCAGCCCCCAGCCCACCCACGTCACCCCTCTCAGACCCAGGGCTGAAGCCCCCGAGGTGTCACCAACCCCAGACACTGCCAGCTTCCCTTACCTGGTCCACAGGGCTGTTTTGAGAGCCTCTCGTCCATCAGAGTGAGCCCAAGTCACAGCGGGGACACAGGCCCAGCAAGTATCACCAGTGGCTATAAGGTACCTAAGAGCAGATGTGGCCTAAAGCTGTGGCCTGTGTCACGTGGCCTCTGTGAGGGGACAGCAGGGGTGGTCACGGGCAGCAAGGCCCAGCCACCTGGCCCGGCTGAGCGATTGCCCACAATGCTGAGGGCGGAAACAGACAAAAGGCAGCCTGCACCTGCAGCACCCGGGAGGGCCTTGTTCCAGGGCAGCCCTGGGAGTCAGTGTCAGGCCACGCATGATTTTGCTGTGATGGCCGAGCACCCGCTGCAGGGGTCACCCGTGCTTGCTCCATTTTCCAGAAGGATTGACCGAGGCTCCGAGATGACAAAGCTGTCGGCCACAGGGCTGGTGGGGGCAGGGGGGAGGCAGAGACAGAGACTTCCGGCCACAGTCACAAGAGGGCTGAGTGTCACATCCCTGACCCTGAGGGCAGCAGCCCCGAAACTGCCAGGCAGGACCCCCGGGAGCTTGGGGTCGGCGTGGGGCCCCTGCCAGCCAGACAGTGAGTGACGCCCAGCACCCATCCCCGGTCGCAGGAGCCACGTGCAGACACCTGTTCTCCTGAGACCCCGTGGACAGCTCCCAGAGGCATAGCAGCCTGGCGTGGGGGGAGACGGAGCTCTGGCCCGGCACAGCCCAGGCGCAGCCGCTGCTCCGTGTCGGGGGCGGGAGCCCAGAGAACGGAGCCTCCAAGCAGCTCAGAGAGGGCGCTGTCTGCTCGCTCACCCCGTGTTTCCTGTGCACACGGGAGCGCCAGCCCTGCAGGGGGACCAGGGCCACAGCCTCAGGTGCCTCCGCGCCGGGGGGGAATGGGCGGGGATAACGCGGGTGGGTCAAACGCGGAGGGTTTAGCTCTGTCGGGAGACCCCCTGAGGATGTACACCCCACTCTCCGAAGCCTCTTAGCTCACCCCCCACCAGAACAGCAACAGAAGCGGCATCAGTGGGCACCCGCTTGCCAGCACAGACATCTGTCACCCGGCGCCGCCCCTCCCAGCCTCGGCCTCACTTGACCTCCACCCCTGCGTCCCACTCTGGCCCCGCGTCCCCCAGCCTGGTCTTTCTCCGCTTTCCTTTCTCTAGTCCGTGTTAGGTTTGCAGCCTCTTGCCCAGGAAAGGAAGGGGCCCCCCTCTCCTCCTGGCCTTCCCAGCCCATCCTCTGCCTCTCGGCTCCCAGGGGCGGGCCATACCTCTCATCTTACCTGTATGCTCCTGGTGTGCACCTGCTGTCCTAGCACCGTTTTAATAACTCCCCCACACACTGCCGAAGCGTCCCAGTTTGAACAACAAATTCTGCAGTATCTACCAATAACACCTCCCTTCCCTGGTGAGGCCCAGCACCCCCAAAGCCCTCTGTGTAGTTCCCATGAAGACAGCCTGTTCTGCCTTGTGAGGATTTTTACTTTGAAATTTGCTAGATTATTTCTTTTTGTTTTTGTTTTGAGGGCAGGAAATCATTTTTTGGTTTCCACCTGTATTAGTGCCTACCAGGTGCTTGGGATATGGTAACCACTAAGTATACATGTGGTAGGTGGGTGGGTGGATGAATAGGTGGACGGACAGATAGAAGAATGGGTGGATGATGGATGGAGAGATGGGTGACGAGATGGATGATGAGATGGATGGAGGATGGTTGAATGGATGGATGGATGGATGGATGGGGCCCACATCTTTGATTTAGGTCCTGGTGTGAGTCTTTTTTTTTCTTTTTGACAGGTAGAGTGGACAGTGAGAGAGAGAGACAGAGAGAAAGGTCTTCCTTTACCGTTGGTTCACCCTCCAATGGCCGCCACGGCCGGTGCGCTGCGGCCTGTGCACCGCGCTGATCCGAAGCCAGGAGCCAGGTACTTATCCTGGTCTCCCATGCGGGTACAGAGCCAAGCACTTGGGCCATCCTCCGCTGCACTCCCGGGCCACAGCAGAGAGCTGGCCTGGAAGAGGAGCAACTGGGACAGAATCCGGTGCCCCGACCCGGACTAGAACCCGGTGTGCCGGCGCCAGCCCTGGCCTGAGTCTTCCTGCCCCCCCCCCACCTCTCCTGAAAGGTAAATTCCTCATTGTTATTTGAGGCAGCCTCTGTTGTCATGGAAATGGGTTCAGAGCAGGCACAGGGGACAGTGGCTTGGGCAGGGCCCAGAAGCAGAACCTGTGGGCTGGAGGAGGCGGGCCCTGTGGCCACCCCTTGATTGTGCCTCCCAGAAGGCAGGAGAGCCCTGAGTGCAAACAAGGACTCTGTGAAAACCCTGCAAAGCCAGGGGACCAAGCCCTCCACACATCCCAAGGTGGGAAGCCTGGGGCCAGCAGAAGCCTGGGCTCGCCGCACAGGCAGTGTGGAGTGAGAGGAGCCGGGGGTGACGTCTCACAGCAGACTGTGAACGGCCCTCCCTGAGCCTCCGTCCCCGGATGCGGCGCGCTCGGCCCCTGCATCCCCGGCAGGCCGGAAGACAGCACGGGAAGTGGCCCCGTGAGGCCCCAGCAACATCCCAGGCCCTGTCCGCAGAGGGCAGTCCCTGGGGTCTGGAATGCATCCTTTTATTTCATCCTCGGAACCAGTCTCCAAAATGGTCTTTCTCGCTCTGCTCGCGGACGAGCGGATTTAGGCTCGGAGCGCCCGAGTGTCCCGCCCGGCTTGTACAGTCGAAAGCAGCAGGTGCCACCGGTCCCACGCCGAGCGGGTGGGTCGCTCTGCCCAGCCTCAACAGAGTCTGATGAGTTTTGCCTGCAGCGTGGACCTAGGACAGGAGCCAGCACACTTTGCCACGCACCAAACAGCACAGACCTTTGGCTCTGTGGGCTGGAGTCTCCATCGTAACTCCAGGAGCTCCTTGACCTTCAATGGCGCCAGCCCCATCGAGGCCGCAGTAAGTTGAAAATGGTCTCGGGCAAAAATGCACCTAATACCCTAGAGGCAGGAGACGTGGGCAGGCGTTTGGCAGATGCACTGGGCCGCGGGCACGGGAACACCCACCACCCGGCAGCACGGGCGGCTGCTTCCCTCTGCCAGCGCCCGGCCGACAGGGAGCTGTAGCTCACAGCCTACACTCTGCAGCACCCAGGGCTGGCTTGGAGAAAAGTCGAAGTTCGAAGTCCCTGGGGGGCGGAACCCCTTCTCAGACCCCCACTGCTGTGCGGCGTGACTGTGCCCTCCCCACTGTCCGTCCTGTGTTCAGTGAAAGTCCTTCCTGTGTGAGCAGCCGCCTTCTCGCCTCTGTGAGCCCCAAGTCCTCAACACCAGCCATCTGTCCACACCAAAGGGCTGGAAACGGGCAGTTTCGGCAGCCGCTGTTCCAGTGTTTTCCACTAACGTGAGCACCAGGACTCTGCAGGAGACTGGTGGGCGTTCAAGCCCTCCAGGTGGCTGTGTCCTTGGCGAGGGAGGCTCTCTCCTTCCCGCCTCTTTCATGGTCTTTCAGGACAAGCAAACCTCTCCGTCTGTGTTGGTGACGAGCAAAGGCAGTGGTGGCTAAGGAACAGGTCAAAGGCTGCCGTCCTGGAGCCAGGCCTCCCCCGCCAGCGCCCGGCTGAGGCGGCCCGACGGGGCTTCCAGCGGAAACCGAGCTCAGACGTGGCCTTCGGACACCGGGACGGACGCGTCGCAGGCTTTTCCGCAAGGCGGGCTGGAGGCGATGAGGCCGCTCCCTGCCCGGGTCCTGGGTCTCTGCCCTTCCCCGCTCTCCCAGGGCCGTCAGGTGTCGGGAGCTGGCAGGCGCGAGGTGGGAGGGACGCGGGCGATGGATTGTGGCTTTTTCTTTTCTTTTCTTTGGACCTGTCAGCACGTTTTGAGAGAACCTCGCCTGTATAACGTTACAGTATCATTTAGCTGACACGTCTGCTCTGGAATGCTTGCAACCGCCATAAATCAAGAGGCCACAGGCTCGGCAGCGGCCGCGTCTTAGCCGTTCCCAGGAAAACGTGCAAAACATATGAACCCACCGCTCAGAGCCGACATTCCGCTCCTGGCTCCAGCACAGAAACCTACTGGCCCCGCACCAACGCAGGCACCCAAAAATCGGCTCTCGGGGAGCCGAGTGCCTGAAGCCCGTGCTGGCTCTCTATGGGGACGGCAGTGGAGAGAAAGGTCACTGGACCAGCAAGGGCTGGGAGCCCTGCCATCGGCTGTGCAGGCCCCGGGTCCGTCCACGCTGGCGAGCTGGACACGTCCCGTGCCGGGTGCGGTGCAGGGCGGGCGTCGAGAGAGTATTTCCTGTTTATGGCTGGTCCGATTTGTAGGATCTGAAAAATAAAGATCTGCTGTCCCCAGTGCATAAATTTCTGTGGACTTACAAACTGCTAGGTGTCTGCTCTCCATGATTGGTTTGGGGCTTAAGCTACTTTTGTGTCTTGACCAGTGGCTCGTAAAATACAAATCGGGAGAAATTCTGGCTGGACCAGCACTCGAGGGCCGCGGGGGTGACGTCGGCCCCTGGTGGTCTCTCGGCTCTGTGCACGGATATGGAAGAGCAGTCAGAGAAGCGAGTCCCCAAATTGTAGGGTTTTTGCTTAAAAACTGCCTGCACAAACTCCTTTGAGCCATCTTTCTCGTCTTAGGGCTTTGGGGGCAGACTGTGCAAGCTTGGGTAATAAAACCACCAAAAGTTAAAGATTAATCCTCACCAGGGATTAATCATCTGCGAGCAGCCGGAGGGGTTTCTGCTTCCCCCAGGACCAGGTCTTTGCTTTCTCCAATCCTGGAAGAAAACGCCCGAGTCGTTTCCCTGAAACGTTGGGGACGAAGGTTCCTGGCTGCTTGTTAAGCCACTGCCCATTTGTCTGTCGGAGCTCAGCTTTTCTTTGTTCGTTGCATCAGGAAAATAGATAGCCTGGATTTTCCAGGGCTTGGATGTGGGGGCCACGGGGAAACGGATGCTTTATTATTTTTCCTATTTCAACGATTACCTGAAAAGGATTTAGAAAGCTGGAAACAGAAAGCCCAGGCACACAGAGAGCGTTTCCCAGGGCGGTGGGGAGTGGACGGGGGCACTGGGCGCAGCAGGCCCCCTGCAGCCGCTCAGAGAACTGAGTTTCTTTCCCTGCCGGACACAGACTTCAGAAGGAAAAACAAAATCTTCAAACTCTTGGTCTAGAATCCATATTTTCAGTACAGGTCAGAAACGCAAGGGGCAAATGGCTGAGCGAGTCTGCCTTCTCTCTGTGCCTCTCGGAACCAGCGGGGTCTCCAGGTGGCTTTTCCAGGCCTCTGGGGGCCGGGCCGGGTACGCCAGCTTCTCTGGGCCATCAGTTGCTGCAGGGCAGTGGTCTGTGTGCGGAACGGAGATGGCTCCCCCCGCCCCCAGGAGCTGTGCGCCCTGCGCGGGAGAGAAACTGCCTGATTAGCATTCCATCCCCAAACAGAACAGGCAGGGGTTTCGGCTGTCGCGTTCCAGATGTTGATATTTGTGTTATTGGATCATAATTACGTTTCAGAAAAATTACTGCCAAAGAAGAAACGACCGCTCCCTGCACGTTCGATTTATTGTCCTTTTGTCCTTTGTCTGCCTCCTCCCCGGCCCCCGGCTGATTTATTCTTCCCGGGCCCTGCAAAGGGCGCGAGTTTGGTGCCGGCTTTATCCGAGCCAGAAGTTTCCAAGGCGTTCGTCAGTATCCAACCTGAGTGGGTCAGCGAGCCAGCGCCAGATGGGGGCGCGTGGCCTCCCGGGGGCGCGGCTGCTCGATCCCGCCTCCCGAGGCACGAGTCCCTGTTTGCCTTACGTTTGCATTCTGGTTCAGTCCAGAAGAAATCCTGGAAGTTGATTCTGCGTGGAATCACAAGGCTTGCTTAGTGCGGGCCTTGGTTTTTCTCCCACGACCTCAGAGGTCCTCGTGGGCAGCCCCACGAAGCCTGCTGAGTGAGGTCCACGGGCGCTCAGATCAGCTCCGGGGCCTGCAGTGTGGGAGCAGCCACGCAGCCCCACGGGCAAAGGGAAGCGGCCAGGAGGGAACTCCAAGTCACTCACGTTTCCGGTCCCACGGGGGCTGTGGCAGTGACACGCCTAAGCTCGGGGGTGTTGAAACCTGCAGTCACCCTGCCCGTGCCCGAGAGGCAGCCACGTGGCCCAGGGGAGGGAGTCTCGCCTGCACCCACCAGGGCCCAGACTCCCCCTGGCGGTGAGGTTTGTACGGCAGACAGCCCCGCAAAGCAGCAGCCCCAGGGCTTTGCTCTGAAGGCACAGCACCCCAACACCCCGCCCCCAGACTCCCCTGTTTCTCTGGTTTCAGAGACCCAGCCAGGTAGGCGGCAGCCCTGTCCAGGATCCTGTTTCCCTACGAGGCGGCAGGCGGGACGGAAACAGCTTTTGAAAACTGTCCTTGACGCCATTCATCAATGCCCCCAAATGCCCGCCGCATCCAGGACAGAGTTAAGACAGACGGTCTGCAGGGATGTGGGGCTGGGGCTGGGGTCCCAGGGGCTGGTCCCCCCCGCCCCCCGATACCGCGGATGGCACTCCACGCGGCTCCCAGTGCCCAGAGAAGCCCAGCAAGGCTCTGCTTTGGAGGGAAGGCACCAGGCGACTCCGTGGAGGGGGCGAGGGGGCGGGGGGACACTTCCTAACACAAGAACGTTCTCCTCCGCTGGGGAGCGCGGCTCCACTCCCTCTGCAGCCCCCACATTTCCAGCCCAAACCCTGGGCTGTTCTTCAAACAACCACAGAGCTGCAGAAGCTCCCACTCCCCCCACCCCACCATGGCAGAAGGAAGTGGGGTTTTCGTCACCACAGATCGGCAGGGGTGAGAGGAGTTTCTCTGCCTAGTGTTTAAGGCCTCACCCCTGCGGGAGCACAAGGCCAGGCTTCCCGATTCCAGGTGAGGACCCCTGGGAAGAGCAAAGAGTGGAGGGGCCAGGGGCCAGTGGGGGAGATGCGAGCTGAACAGAGAGCTATCGGCTGGCCTCCTTCTCCACACTGGGGATCCAAAGAGGGCAGGCCCGGGTGTGGGTCCCACAGCCAAGGTCACGTGTCGCCAGGGGCAAAGTCCCCACGAGGATACAAGGACACGCTTTGCCACGCCACGCCATCCTCACCACGCCTCGCCACACCAGGCCATGCCACGCCAGGCCACGTCACCCTCCGGGAGCAGCTACAAGGAACAATGTGGTCCAGGGCCTCTCAGGGCAGGGGAGGGGGCAAGCAGGGACTTCCTGGGGGGCTTCGGGACAGGGGGAGGAGCCAAGGTCTCCCGAGGCCACAGCTGTGCAGCTGGTGGGGAGCTGGGGGAGTCGAGGGGCTCGGAGGAGCCGTGTCAGCCAGGGCCATCACCTGCGTTCTGCGGAGGGTCGGGACTGGCCCAGGGTCACCCAGTGAGTCAGGAAGAAAGAATCAGCTCCTGGCTCCGTCCCTCACACGCCGAATTCTGTGCAAAAGAAGAACGGGACTCTGGGGAGTTGAACAAAGAGGCCAGCCTGCGAATCCACTCCCTTCACAGCTGCCTCATCTTCCTGAAATGCAAGTCAGATGCACACTGCAGCCCAGCGACCCCCTCCGGGCAGCCCACACCGCCGGGAACAAAGGCCCGGTGCCTTCGCCAGGCCGCAGGGCCAGATGGCCCCTGGCCCGAGACACCTGGACCCCGGCCTCCGCCCCCATCCCGAGCCTGTGCCCTCAATGCCAGACTTCCTTCAGCTCTTGGTCTGCCATGCAGAAGTCGTCCACAAACGCGACAGGGACTTCCCAAGACCCCTTTGTCTCTGTGCTTGTCCCGAGAGAAGGCCAAGTGCACAGCGGTGGACGCATGCACGGACGGTTCCTGCCCTCCAAGGCGCTTCCGGCCGGGGACAACCACAGGTAGCGCACGTTCCCGCCAGGGCAGAACCCCCCCCCCGGCCAGGGGGCTGCAGGGGCTGAAGAGGGGTTCCTGCAACAGAGCCAGAGGAGGCGGGGAGCCAGGGCGGTCTAACCTCAGATGTGAGGCCGCAGTTAGAGAGGGAGGAAGCCCCCAGTCCAAGGCGGAGGGCGGGCAAGGAGGGGAGAGCCTCGCTGGGGTCGGTGTCGGGGCGACCCTCCAAGCGGGGCAACATCGGGTCTGGGGTCCCGATCACAGTCGGCCGTGGCCGTTCAGCATCGCGGGCAGGGGCTCTCGTCCTGCTGCTCGCGTGCCTCCCAGGAGGCAGGGGCTGCGGACTGGGCCAGGAGAAGCTCAGGAACTTGCCCCAGCTGCCCGTCACCATGGTCCCCAGCGCCTGGCCCAGCGGGGACCCGCTGGAGAGAATGAGGGAGGAGGGAGTGGAGGCAGGAGCAGCGGGCAGGTGGTCTCACCCCTGGCCGGGCCTTTGTTCGTGGATGCAAGGGAAGTTGGAGAGGAAACCACAGACCTCAGCTAGTTGTCACCCCGCTGAGGAGTCCCGCAGCCCGCACAGCCCCAAGGTGGAGCCCGCACTTTGAAGAAGGCACCGCGCCAGCTAATGGGGATGTGAAAGGAGGCCCCGAACCTACGAACCCAGGCGTGGGCTGGCATTGACCGCGAGGTGGTCAGAGGGACACAGGGCTTGCGGACTGTAGATGCCGGGCTGGGGCCCGGGTCAGTACCAGGAGGAGTCCACGGAGAGTGGCTCGGCCCCCTCCCCACCTGCCAGAGTTGCTGAGTGGGCAGGGGGCACTGTTCCCCAGGCGCCCCTCCCACCAGTGCACGTGCCAGCATCACACACGGACAGGGCCGTGTGACGACAGGTGTGCCCCCAGCTGCCTCTGGGAGGGATCGATAGGGAGCCCAGGAGAGGGGCTGGCTCACGGTGTGCAGACCCGACAGCTGTACACAGGGCCCCGCGCCCGGAGGGTCCCGCTCAGCTTAATGTTCTCTTGGCTCTGCCTGGAAATTCTTAATGTTGTTTGAACAAGGCCCCGCACATCCCGTTGCCAGGCAGTGGATAAGAAAGGACACCTCCCGGCGTCTTGAGCCCTGTCCTGGGTCCCACCACCTGCCACTCAGCTTCCGGTGCAGCTGCGGGAGTCGCAAACCCACCAGGTGTGTGTCCGGGACGTGCTCAGTGGACAGTGAAGCAGCGTCACCGGTGCCTTTTGTCATCTGTCTAAAGTCACTAATTGTGGCCAATTAATCCCAGTGAGGGTGACTGCGCCCTCCCAGAGGGGAGGCAGAGAAAGAGGGCCCTGGGCACCGGGAGGCCCCTGACAGCAGGGCAGGACTGCAGAGCCTGCCTCGGCGCTCGTCCAGGACAAGCGGGCTGCACCACGTCGTCAGGCGAGCCCGCCACCTGCACGGGCCGTCTGCACCCCAGCTCCTGGCTACGAGTGAGGTCCCCAGCCCTGCAGGGCCTATCTGTGTCGGCTCTCATGGCCCTGCACAATCCCACGTGAAATTTGGTCCTCAGCTGGCCCCTGGTCCCCCGCCAGGGTGCCACCGAGCTGTCCCCCTTGAGTACGGCTAACACCGTGGCTTTTCTCTGCAGCCCAGAACCTCCAGGGGCAGACCCCGGGCCACCCTGTCCTGGGAAGCCCCCTCCCCACGCAGCCCCCCATCTGAGAATGTCAACTTAGGAGCACAGTGGGTCTGGATCGCTCCAGTGGGCACTCGTGGTAAATGAGTGACCCTCCCTGCCCCCGCAGACCAAAATGAGGCACAAAGACGCTAGAGGCACAGCAGCACCCACAGTCCCCTTGCTTGTGCGGAGCCCTCGCTGGCCCACGGCACTGGGCGGGAAACGCTGCTACAGCCCGCAGGACGGACACAGCTCTCCCTGCAGCCGCAGGCACCTGGGAAAAACTCTGACAGCGGGGCAGAGGCGTGTGGAAGCCATGGCAACCCGAGGCCCCGTGGGCCCCACGCAGTCAGGCACCCTGAAGGGACCAGTGCGGCCCCAACAGAGCTGCACAGGCATCGGGGACTCTGACCTGCGGGCCAGCTGCCGACCACCAGAAAGGTTGTTGAGCCAAACGCTGAGACTGTATTCAACGTTCTAAAGTAACAGCCAAAGGTCTGCCTCAACCAGCATCGCCCAAAAATTCCAGATCTTATGCATCCTCGCCAGCACTGGGTGTCAGCTGTCCCGGCACTTCAGCCACCCCAGGGAGCAGAGTGGCCTCTCGTTGGGGTTTTATTGTTCAGTTCCCTGGCGACTGGTGACGTGGACATCGCCATGTGTCCTGCACAGCCATTCGCACACCGTCTCTGTGCAGTGTCTTTTCAAATCCTTCGCCTATTTAAAAAATGGGATCTTTTAGGGGTCAGCATCATGGCCAACATCCTATAAGCAGATGAGTCCCGGCTGCTCCACTTCCCATCCAGCTCCCTGCTGTGGCCTGGGAAAGCAGTGGAAGATGGCCCACGTGCACCTACGTGGGAGACCTGGAAGAAGCTCCTGGCTCCTGGCTTCAGCCTGGCCCAGCCCTGGTGGGGCAGCCATTTGGGGAATGAACCAGCAGATGGAAACTCGCTCTCTCTCTCTCTAACTGTGCCTTCCAAATAAATAATAAATCTTTTTTTAAAATGGGATCGTTGTCTTTTTATTGTTAAATAGGAAAAGTTGTATTTTACAGATATAATATACAGGCCTATGTCAGCGTTCAAATATGTTCTCCCCACCTGCACCTTGCCCTTGGGTTTTGCTGACGATGTCACAAGGTCTGTGTTGCCCCCACTCTGAATAGGTCCTCTGTAGCCAGTCCCCTCCCCCACGCCCCACGGGCCTGCCACGGAAGGGGAATCGCACCCCGCGTGGCGTGTTGAGCCTGGCTTCGTCCACACAACGCCCGTCAGCCTTGGCTTCTGTCGTTTCTCCGCGGCCCCAGGGCCTGCACGCAGGCACCGTCACGTGACGCCCTGTTCACCAGCTGACAGCGTCCGAGCTGTGCTCTGCACGCAACCCCCGTGTGCGATCCTACGCGATCTGCTCTCATTTGCATGGGGTAAGTACTTGGGGGCAGGGTTGCTAGGTCTTTTGGTAAATAAGTGTTTATTAACTTCCTAAGAAACTGTCACACTGTTTCCCCACGCGGCTGCCCTCTGGCTCTCCCCTGCGCGAGCACCCCCCACCACCACCACTTGGGAACATAGAGGATTTTGTTCTTGCATCTACACTACATCTGTCTTGGCAACGGAAGGAAGTGCCTTTGGCCGTGTCGGAAGCTCCCCCCAGGAAGTGTCCACGACAGCACACGGGCTGAGGGCCTCGTCAGCTCTCCACCATCCTCACCGACTCTTCCCACTCTTACCAGCTCCCAGACATGGACGTTTCCACGCACGGTGCTACCTTTGTCTACTTCTCCTTGCAGTTCCCGTGTTCGATTCCTGTCTTCGAATCTGTGTATGTTCAGGTTGCTGTATCTTGCCGTACGTTGACCTAGAGTTGGTAGAATTTCTCTTTTTAGCTCCAGCAACGTTTCTTGTTCTGAATTCCACTAGTTAAAGTGGCCACCCCAGCCTGCTTGTGATTGGAGTTTGCACAGTACCTCCTGTTCTGTCATTGTGTCGCTCGTCCATGTCGTCATGGCCACGGTGCACCGAGGACAGCCTATAACCGGGCTGCGTTTCTCTCCAATCTGATCAACTCTGTCAGTGGGCACTCTGCTGTCTGTATTTCATGTTATCACTGATGTTTGCACTTACGTCTACCGTCTTGCTAATGCAAGTATCTCAAGTGTTCCATCTCCACTGTGGAATCCTAAGGTGCACCTTCCCGCTGCATTTTCTTTCCCCAGACTGGCGTCTTCAACCTGCATAATCTGTCTTCCAATGATGCTGCGTCACTCACGCACAACGTAGCTCCTTGCAAGGGCACACCGCCACTTCCCCCTCGCCGCTGGCTTCGGCTGGCAGATATCGCACTTCTCTGTGGAATAATCGCACCACGTGTTGTCACTGCTTAGGGCTTCAGTGGCTAAACGTCTTTAACGGTTGTGAAACAAGAAGTGAACACCTGTCCTGACTCACTAATCGCTCACTCCTCCCATCCTGTCTGCAGCTCTGTGGCTGCGTCTGGCTGCATTTCCTCTCTGCTCTCAGAACTCCTGTCCCGTCCTCGCGCAGGGCTGCCGCTGGACTCTCAGAGCACGCGTGTGTGTGCGTGTGCACGTGTGTCCCCAAGCACGGCTGTATTGTGCCGTCATTACGAGTGCCATTTTTGCTGGGTATAGAATTCTGGCTTGACCACTTCTGTCAGAACTGCCCGGCTCACCTGTGACTTCTTGTGCACTCTTGCCCTCTGCACCTAATATGCTGCTGTCCCCTCTAGCTAGTTAGAGATTTTTCCCTTCAATCTGAAAGCATGTTATACACTGGCTTTTTTTTTTTTAGTGATGTTTGTGGCTCATTGAGCTTCATGGCAGACCCAAGGACCCACTGCAGTCAACAAACCTGGGAAATCTTCAGTCCTCATTGTTCCAGTTATTGTCTTCCTTCTCCTCCTCCTCTCGTGTTGAAACTCCCGCTACCCTCACTGGACGTTGTCCCTTAGGTCACCAAAGCCCCTCCACATCCAGGCCTTCATGGCTCCAGGTTTAATTCTGCACCGTTTCCATGGCCGTGTCTTCACGCTCCAGCTCCTGCAGCTTCCAACCCCACGCACAGTGTCCATCTCGGCAACTTGGCTGGCGTCTTCCTGTCTCTCCGATTTCTCTCCTCACCACACTCACGTTTCCTCTGAAGAGCGAGTATCTCACCGGCGACACGGCTCAATAGGCTAATCCTCTGCCTTGCGGCGCCGGCACACCAGGTTCTAGTCCTGGTTGGGCCCCGGATTCTGTCCCGGTTGCCCCTCTTCCAGGCCAGCTCTCTGCTGTGGCCTGGGAGTGCAGTGGAGGATGGCCCAAGTGCTTGGGCCCTGCACCCCATGGGAGACCAGGAGAAGCACCTGGCTCCTGGCTTCAGATCAGCACAGGCGCCGGCCGCAGTGGCCATTGGGGGGGTGAACTAACGGAAGGAAGACCTTTCTCTCTGTCTCTCTCTCTCACTGTCCACTCTGCCTGTCAAAAAAAAAAAAAAAAAAAAAGCTGAGTATCCACTTCTACTGAATGCTCTGCTGTCCACGTCCATCGTCCTTGTCACATCGTCCTGGGCACCGTCTTGCTCCAGATCATGGGTCACACATCCTCTAGTGTCTCAGCTAATTAAGCAATTTCTGACCGATTGCGTGTGGTGCCGGACACACCACGGAGTGTCTGGATTTTGTTGTCTCCTTCTTTTTTTTTTTTTTTTTTTTTTTTTTTTTTTTGACAGGCAGAGTGGACAGTGAGAGAGAGACACAGACAGAGAGAAAGGTCTTCCTTTGCCGTTGGTTCACCCTCCAATGGCCGCCGCGGCCTGCGCGCTGCGGCCGGCGCACCACGCTGATCCGAAGGCAGGAGCCAGGTGCTTCCTCCTGGTCTCCCATGCGGGTGCAGGGCCCAAGCACTTGGGCCATCCTCCACTGCACTCCCGGGCCACAGCAGAGAGCTGGACTGGAAGAGGGGCAACCGGGACAGAATCCGGCACCCTGACTGGGACTAGAACCTGGTGTGCCGGTGCCGCAAGGCGGAGGATTAGCCTAGTGAGCCGCGGCGCCAGCCTGTTATCTCCCTTCTAAGAGTCCCAGGCTCTGTTTTGGTAGACAGATGGTAAAATAAAGACTTTTGGGGGGTAAAACTTTCTCAAGCTGAGTACGGAGCTCAGCAGCTGGTTTTGATTTTTGCTAACAGGCTCTAAGGCAGCCTGTGTTCCAGGAGGAGTTCAGATCCGCCCCGCTGCCCCAGGGAATGCTCCCACTGCGGCTGACCTGAGCTCTCGGGTCCCCCGTCCTGGGTGAGCCCTAGAATCCACAGCTCAGGGCTCTGCGGTCTCTGTGCTCAGCCGAGAGCCAAGACCACACGGACCTCTGGGGTTTGCTTCTCACTTCGTAGCTCCCTCCCGGTCCAGGTGGGCCCCTCACAGCCCGCTCCCTGCATCCGTACCCCTGGGCTCCGCAGGTCTGCTGTGCCCCGGCAGAGAGCCAGTGGCCTGTGATCCCCGTCCCGCCGTCTAACAGCGCTCGTCGCTCGTGTTTTTCCTAATTACTCCATTCTGCCCCAGTTGTCCGTCACAAGAACAAGTCCCACAGAGGCAGTCACATCTCGCTGGAGGCCACCTCCACGCCACCTCCCCCACGGTCCTGATGGAACGGCCCTGGCTCTCAACCCTGTCCCCCCTCCACCGCCACAGGGGGCACAGACACCGCTCCCTCTGCCCCCACCTCATTCCTCTGCCCTGCAACCCACTCCCACCCTACTGCTCTGAGATCACACAGTTATCCCACGCTTTGCGTGACTGGCGTTAGCCTATCCCCAGAGGACGCCAGCCCCACCCGGCACAGACCCCTCTTTCTCACTTTTCCTCCCCAGCACCTGCCAGTGTGGCAGCCCTGACCAGGCGCACAGTGAGGACTTAGGGGACACGGGGCGTCCAGCAGGCCTCCCACCTGTCCCCTTCTCTCTGTCAGCCTTACCTGGTTTTTGTCCCCTGCCCCTTTTGCTTGGACCACATTCGGTCTCCTATCTGATCCTCACGCTGGCTGGAGCTCTGTGGCTCCAGACTGCAGTCAGGGTGCGTTTCCCTACATCAGGGCCTGGCCGTGCAACTCTCTGATTAAAACCCTTATGGGACTTCCTGTCACTGCTTGCAAAAGAGAGGAAAGACTTGACCCTCACACTCGCTCTGATCCACCCCTTCAGAGCCGTCTCCTCCCCGACCGCTGCAGTCCCCAGACGCCCAGGTGAGCCAGGCCTCTGTGCTGTGCCAGGTGGCCCACGGCGCGCGACGAAGCAGAGCCGAGCGCTGGCCTTCCCGGAGCCACTTACTGTCCTGAGCGAGGACGGAGCCGATAAATCCCCACAGCCAGAAGTTGCAACCTGGGACCCCCGGAGCCTTCCCCAGCTCGCACAGGCCTGAGCCATTCGCCCACCTCTGAGGGTGATCTCCCGCCTCTAGCACCCCCGTGGGGCCTCCCGGGGCTCTGACGGGAAGCATCTGGGGCTTGGCTGTCGGAAGAACTCGGAGCCTGGGAAGCAGCACTCAAGCAAGGGCTCTGCGGTTCCCGCGCGCCCTGGGCTGTTCCCAGCAAGGGCTCTGGAGCCACAGGTGGCTTCCGCTCACGCTCTCAGGTCCTCAGCCTCTCCTGGCCTCAGATCCCAGCTCCCTTGGAAGGTAGGTGAGGAGGAACCACACCCAGCAGGTTCCCAAGCTGCCCCCTCCCAAGATACAGATGCTGTGGCCCCAGCACGCCCTCCTTCCCCGCGGGGGCAGCCAGGGGCCTCGGCCAGGCTCCCAGGGGCTGGTGGCACCATCACGGCACAAGCACTGGCCGCTCTGGGCGCCTGGGGGGTTGGGGTCTCCGCTTTGTGCTGCTGCAAGGTCCCAGCCCCCACAGCTACTCGAGGAAACTGGGCTGGCTCAGCGCCCCCCACTCCGGATGGCACAGGAGGGGATTTGATTCTGGAGACTAAAGGGACAGAGCCTTGAAAATCGGCAGCCGGGCAGCACGGGCAGCGAGGGAGGCGGAACCCCACCCCCACCGTGGAAAAGCCATCCAATTCAATGCACATGACCCATGGCGGGAGCTGAACTTCCCAGCCCTGGGGAAGGTTCCAGATGAATGGGCAGGAAGTTCTCCTGCACCCAGTGCAAGCAGGTTTGGAGGTGAGAAAGCAATAAACCCCTAGGTGACAGGACACTGCTGGGAGTGGCTGAGGGACGCTTTCCTGGGAAACCCCATGGTCCCAGGGCCACAGACAGGAAAGTGACAGAGCTGGGCAGAGGGGGCGGGGCTCACTTCACACCCAGTGCTGGGCCCTGAAGCAAATCATAGCTTAATGAGGCGGAAAAACTTGGGTGGTTTTGAAATTCAATCACGATTCCAAGTTCCCCCGCCCCATCGAGCCCAGGAGGGGTGACCGGTGTGGTTCTTGATGCTTAATCTACATCCGGCCAAGCCGGGAGGGCTGGGCCACGGGGCCACGGGGACCAGGGGCACAGGTGGGCGGGTCCCGAGTGACAGCGATGCCTCCCCCGAGCTGCCTGCCTTGGATAAGCTCCCTATCCGTGACAGCAGAGTGATTGCCTGGCTGCCACCAGAAAGCACCGTGACCTATAATAAGCCACTCGAACCATAAGTCAGCATTTATCTGTAGGAAGCCACGTTCTGCATGTTCCGCAGAGGACCCTGGAGATTTTCCACCCCAGTGCTCCCCGTCGTCTCCGCGGAAGGTCCCTTTGTTCTTCTCCCTGCCAGACCTCGTGTTTTCAAAGATTGCGTTGCCCGAACTGCCTTCGTTAAGCAATAATTAATTTGTTTCCCAATTGTTTAATTAATCAAAGACATAAATAACTGCCAACCTGAGCTTCTAATCAGTGCGGGGGGTGGAGGGGAGGGAGGCCTGAAGCTGATACTTAACTAAGCGCCTGCCCGCTCGCACTCATCCTCACACAGCCCCCCCCCAGCACAGGGGCAGGGAGGCCAATGCCCTTGTCCAGGGTCACACAGACAGCCACGGGCAAAGTGCAGGCCGGGTTCCTGGAGCTGCCCGAGGCCAGAGGGCCACTCCTCTGCCACAGGTCCTGTCTCGCTGGGTGACGCAAGCCCAGCCCAGGGCGACGGAAGGGTGCCTCAGGCCACTGCAAGGATGATGCCTTCCGTGTTGCTCAAGACTTCCCGACGCAGGTAGCGCGCGAGTCACCTCCGTCACACAACTCAGGAGAAACAAGGCGGCGTGGGGCTCGCTGGTTCACATACCAGGGTCCAGGGTGGGCTCGGGCACGGCTGGGTCGAGGGCTCTCTCTCCTCCACCATCTCCTGGCTTTCACTGCTTCTGCTTCTCTTTTCCCCTCGTTCCCATCCTCTACCCCCACTGCCGAGTTTCCTCCACTAAATCTAGACCCAGGTATGATACTTAACTAAGACCTCCAGGACGTCTGAGATGCGTCTGTCACTCAGCATGGCCACACAGGGCTCTGTGTCTGTCCTGTCCCCCAGCCCAGGACACGGAGCGGCACCTACTCGGTGACTCCAGCCCAGTCTGGAGCGGCCCTTCATTCTCTCGCTCCCCCCCACACACCCACTCCTTCATGTGGTCCTGGGGCTCCCCTCCACACAGACCCCCACTCCCCTCTGCCGGCCACCTCCCCGATGTCCGGCCCCTGCCCTGCTCTGGGACACCACGTCTCGGTCCCTCCATGACTAAACCAGGCCTTCGCCAGTGCCCCTGGCCTCCACTCCCGCCCCAGCACCTGCTCTCACTCGGCGGGCTGAACAAGGATCTCAGCACGCAGCACGGACTCCTGCACACAAACCCTCCCATTGTGACTGGGCCCCTGGCCACCTTGCCAGTGACTTCCTGCCCACCTGGCTCGATGGCTCCCATCTGCCCTGGGGCCTCGGCAGTGGCCATGCCCTCCGCCACCCTCCCCTTGGGTCTCATGTCCCAGCTCGAGCGTCACCTCCCGGGGAAGCCCATCCCTCTGACTCCCTCCTCTGGGTTTCTATCACAGAGCACGGTCATCTGGTCCCCCCACGCCCCCCATTGAGCGTCACCTGTAGGCGTCAGGGCACTGGCGGTCCTGCCAGCCTCTTGCCCCCAAGCTCGGGACCTGGTTCCCACCCCACACGCCGTGGCTGCGTTGACTGCTGGGCTCTCCCGGCTGCATGTGCAACCTCTCTGCCGAACACCAAAGTTCCCTGCTCCCGCTGGGCGTGGAGGGTGGGGGCCCACATGAACTCTTCTGTCCCACAGTAGAATATTCTGGCAATCAGCAGGAAGGGGCCCAGACAAGAGGTGCAGAACCACCACCCACGGCAGAGGAAGACGGGTTCTGGGGGCTTGTCTGTGGGCTGTGCCCCCACACGCGTTTCAGTCGTCTTTCTCGATGGAACTCAATGCTGCTGAAGGCAAGGCGTGCCAACAGCGGAATCAGGCCTCGTTGGGGACCTTCGTGCCAGTCGCGAGGCACCGGGCAGCGGGTTTTCATCAATGCTGCAGCCATGACCCAGCCCAGCAGAGATCCGGAGATCCACTCCCTGGCTGCAGTTCTAGCCTTCTGTCCACACCAGTCTCCCTGCAGCTCTCCAAAATGGCAGCCCCTCCGGAAGTCCTCCAGGACCCACCTAGGGAGAGGGGCTTCCTCTCGTTCTGAGCTTCTAGGACTTCCTGTCCCCAAGGGCACCACCACTTTCCACCCCGAGGTCTGGCTGTTTAGAGACGGGAGACGGATCCAAGTCGTATTTAGGGAGCCGCTCGTCTGTCAAAGCTCTAGGATGGTGCCCAGGGCCTAGAAACACTCTTTTGGGAAATGTTTGCTGGTTTGCCCCAATACACTGATGGACGGGTGGGTGGATGGACAGATGGACAGGTGGGCGGGTGGACAGGTGGACAGGAGGGTGGTAGGTGGATGGATAAGTGGGTGGGGGGATGGATGGATGAGTGGGTGGGTAGGTGGGTGGGTGGGTAGAGGGATGGATGCATGGATGGATGGATGTATTGATGGATGGACAGGTGGGTGGGTGGCTGGGGGGATGGGGGGATGGGTAGGTGGCTGGGGGATGGGTGATTGAATATGTAATTGTGTGGAGAATTGATTGCTGCCGTTTGTAAGGTTGTTCCGGATGACAACAATGGTAACAGGGTAACAGTGCCATATTAAAACGGAGTATCTCAAACCAATTTCCACGGAATCCCCAGCCTATAAGATGCCCCTCAAAATAAGTATTCCTTCCTAAATACCTTGGGGAACACCAGCTACCGAAACCTCAACAAGGAGTTGCCATTGTGCCCGTCGTCGGCCCGGTGGCCCCACGGACCCCTGCTGTGGGGAGGACTTTGGCTCAATGTGTCTTGTCGGACGTTGGCTGCAGGTCTCGTGGTGAACCCCCTCACAGGCACCCCTCTGCCTTCCAGATCCACTTGTCCCCAGCAGGTAAGGGGGATGGTGGAGACCCCGCAGGCCCGAGGACTGGACCGGGCTGGAGACCCCGAAGGCCCGAGGACTGGACCGGGCTGCTCAGGGCCACTGAACACTACCGGCTCTGCTCCCGAGGCCCCCACTCCCGCTGGTCTCCCTGCGCTGAGCGGGTGCGGGGCTGCACCCGAGGCCCCCACTCCCGCTGGTCTCCCTGCGCTGGGCGGGTGCGGGGCTGCACCCGAGGCCCCCACTCCCGCCAGTCTCCCTGCGCTGGGCGGGCACGGGAGGGGCCTCACTGCCTGAGCTGTCACGACCCAGGACTGAGTCATCCCACGTTGTCATCGTCCCTCTGTCCCCTGGCAGGCGTTCAGATGGTTTTAGCTGTAGCTATGATACAGTGCCGCAGTGATGAGCCACCACCGGTTCTCCTTGGAACAGGAGGTCGTGAGGAGGCCGATCATTTTTCTTGAAGAAATCATCTTACATTTCAAACTAAAGACTCTCCAATCTCTTCACTGCAGAGTGCGGAATCTTAAGATGCGAAGAGTTAGAGACGCGGGCGGCATCTCTCTGCCCCTCCCCACACTCCAGGGAGAGAGGAGCGGGCTGGACGGAGACTTCTAGAGGCAGGGGTCCTCACTGGGCCCACCCTCAGAAGCCCCCTCCAGCCACGTGGACTTTCCGTGGCTTCCACCGCAGCCCACGGCCACAGCCACCCTTCTGTCTGGTGGCGGGGTGGCGTCTGCGCGCCCTCCGCAGTCGGCTGGGCAACCCTGACCGCCCGGCCCGCTTCCTGCCTCCTCCCCTGGGGTTGACCCAGCCGGCAGCCGTACTGCTTGCGGCCGCTCTGTCCGTGCAGACCACGCTGGTGAGGGCCACGTCCTGCCCGGCACCCTCCCTTGGCCCTGGCGCAGAGCCTGCCCCACAGCGGGCACTCGGGAGAGGGCTCCTGCCCGGAGGTAGCATTTCAAAACACGAGGGTTGGCTCACATTTTCGAGCCACTGCCACTCATCCCCTCTCAATGCTCTCGCTGCCCCGAGGCGGCGCAGATGCCCCACGGGGCCAGACAGCCTGCCGGCCGCCCGTCTTTCCTCATTCCTTCCTTCAGTAAGAGCATCTCAATATCTCCCCTGGGGGGAGCGCGCTTTTCTCCTGAGAAGGGAAGCAGCCCCCAGACCAAGGCAGCCGGCAGCGGCCCAGTGCTGGGCGCCGGGGTCCTTTCTGAGAAGGCCCCGCACACACACGGCTTTTCAGCACAGCAGGCCAGAGCCCTCGCGCACGCCAGGAAGAGAGGGGCCACGCTGAGCCGTGGCCTTTGGGAGCAGATATTTCAGTCCTGTGGTTTGGGCACCGAGGTCCCCTCCGCCCGCCCAGCCCAGCGGCTGCCCCTTGAGTGACGTCAGCCTTGCAGGGCCCTGCTCTGCGGTGAGACCCCTCTGGTGGGGCCTGCTGGAGCTTTTACTGAGTGCCGCTCCCTGGACAGCGCGGTTCATCCGGGGGTGCACAGGGAGCCCCGAGGGTGCCGGGGGTCTTCCCCGTGAGACACCACGCAGGTGTCGCCACTGGGAACACTGCACCAAGCCTTCCCCTGGGGGTCTGCTCAGGGCTCGCCGTGCTGCCCCCGCACCCCCACCGTCCACTGCCTGGACCGTCTGGCCGGCTTGGGGCCTGGGGCTCTGGGTGCTGGGCCCTCTCAGGCCTGCCCAAGAGCTGGGCTGATGATCTGCTTCACTGAAGTGGTGCGGATGTGAGTTTCCAGCGGACGGAACTTTCCAGAAGCCCGCACCCCCAAAGCCCTGGCGTGTCTGATCTGGTGCCGATGAATACAGATAAGCAGTTAGAGACTGCCCATCTCCCGAGACCACACGAACTCCGTTGTAAGTAGCAGCTTTTCACAGATCGGTTGCTACGAGGCACTTTATTAAAAACCACCCATTTGCAGCTAAAATCCACCTCCAGCCGAATCCAATTTCTGTATCTACTGCCTTTCCAGACATAATGATGAGGGCGTCGCTACTGTTTCTACGGGAAGAGTGTATTCCAAGGCTGCTTTCCCCTGCCTAACAAGCAGGTGCACTGTGCCCTGGAGACCTGCAGACAGACCAAACACTTAGGGCTTGTTAGCACACACGCACGTCTGTGGCAATGACGATGAGCGCCGGGGCTCATGTAGCCGAGCTCAGGGACGCGTGCCCCCCTACCCAGACCCCGTAGCCTCTCCTCCAGGCGAATCCTGGCTTCGTGGCGGCCAGCTGCAGCCCACATGCCCGCCTCACTCTGCTCACATCTCTCGCTGAGTGCCGGCCACTGCCCGGAAGACACAGGCGGCTAGGAAACGCTCTGGACCAGGGTGAAAACCAAGAACACGCCCTTGTAGTGACGGGACCCCACCTGCAACCATTTCAGAGGCTTGCAGACGCGTGCGTGGTAGTAGGAGGGGCAGGGGCTCAGGCGGCTGCAGGCTGGGCAGTGGCAGGAAAGGTTTCAGAGCCACCGTGGCTGTATCTGCTACCCCGGGAGGGCGAAACAAGCGAGCAGGTGCAAAGCTCGTGGCACGGTGCTCAGCGTGAAAGACACCCCCGCCATGGGCTGGTGATCAGTAACCCGTCTCCACGGAGGCTTGCGGACACTGGGAGTCTTTCCAATTCTTTTTTTTTTTTTTCAATTGTCATTCGGTTTAATAATTTGCAATTCACTTTAAAATGTGTGAAGAGGGTAGATCTCACATTAAGTGTTCTCACCACAATCAAATGAAATTTAAAAAGAAGAACTTGTTCGAGTTGGAAACTGTTTCTTGGAAGCCTTTTGGCTCGCGCCAGTCCTCCCGCCCGCCCCCCTCCCACCCCGCCCCGCCACCACCTCCTCCGGCCTGCGGGCCCGGACGCGTGCAGAGAGCTACCTCGCAACAAGTGCTGCAGGCAAAGAGAAATTTCAAATGAGCAGGAATCAGACAGAAACCCACCCAGGGAGTAAGCACACACCACACGCACAGCGGGAAAGCAGGGCAGGTCTGCACTTTGCGGGAGGATGGGAGGCGAGGGCCGGAGAAGGGCAAGGGTGTAAAGGACAAAGGAGAGCTGGCGCACGGCCCTGAGCTCCGAAGACGGGAACACCGGAGGGGAGACCTGGAGTCCCCTGAGTTCCATCCACCATGGCCGCGAGGAGGACAGAGACTTCAGGCAGGGCGGCGTCCTGGGGGACGGCCGGGAGGTGTCCTCAGAGGGTGGCCCCACCCCAGGTGCAGCTGGCAGGGGCCTTCTGGGGCTCCCCTTGCTGACTTGCTCTGCCGATTTTCAAGAGGGCTGGTGCTGGCCCTGCTGATGTCCTGTGGGGAGCCCTACCGGGCTGCGTCAGGAGAGAGGCCTTGGTACTCGGGTGTTTGGGGGGACAATAGCCCCATTCGTTCTGATTAAAAAGAAAAGTTCAAACACCCCACCGTGGGCTGAAATGCAGCTCTCCCTCCACGAGCGCTTGCAGGAAGACTGAGGGTCACGACACTCGGGGCACCCCGCTGATGCTTTGGGGGACCTGGGCTTTGTAGTAACAGCAGCAGCCACAGAGGCAGGCTGGGGACTCGGGTCTCCCGAGGCTAAAACGGGCAGAAGTTGCTCATTTCCGTCCCCCAAATCCCTCCCAGGGCACGGCGCGCCAGGGCAGACCGGGGCTAATGGCACACGCTTGTCTGGGAATTAGTTTCTGGACAGTACGGCCAGGAGGGGACGCCCAGCCAAGAGGAACATCCGGAAATCGCGAAGCGGGAGTACAGCGACTGACTGCTCTCTGTCCTCGCTGGGGGCGCGGAGAGGAGCCCGCTGGCACTGCCTGGGCCGGGAGCGTCCGCCTGGCCTCGGGGCAGCCACACTGCCCACGGGCCCTCCGCGATGGAAGAGGCATCGCTTCTGACCCGCCAAGTTCAGCTGCTTTTGTGAAACTTCTCAGTCGCCACCCTCGTCCGTTCTCAGCTCTCTCCTCCACGGAGCGGTCGGCGTCTGGGCAGAATCGACTGGGCAGCTTAGTGGACGTGATTTGC